>NC_056467.1:26509846-26850793 GCF_008729295.1 Plectropomus leopardus
AGGAGGAGCCTGCACTGGTCTTGTCTAAAGTCAAAAAAAAGGCAGCATAATTACACAGCTGCACCATGGCAACCATCACACTCACAACTAAAGTGCGCGGTGATGGAACCCAGTGGAGACTTAATTAATTTATTAATTGAGGGAAAGAAACACCTTTTCACGGTCAATGAACACAAGGCTGCCACCACAATAACTGTGCCGACATGTGGGTAATCATTTGGTATGCGTTCCAGTGAAGGAAGAGGGAGGCACAAAGGCTCAGCGGCAGCACTCGGAGGACAATGAAATAACTCCATAAGTTGACCAATTTGAGAGGAATGTCTCAGAGGGGGTTTTAAAAAGTGCGACCTGACATGCAGTTAAAATATTTGGCTGCTGTTCAAAATGTGCACGCAAGCTTGGCATGCACTGTGCAATGTTACCTACACAAAAATTCTGTTTAATACACAAAGAACATTGCATGCTATGACTCAGATAACATCATTTCTGTATGACAGTTTGCATGTAAAAGATGAAGAAAAAAAAAAACTAGCACACCATATGTCCCTGAATGTTGCAGAAATAATCTATAGGGATATTTTGGGGGCTGTTTCTTTCAAGCAACTCTGAAACAGACTTTAAATGAATTAGTGTCTTTTAAAAGTAAAGATGCGAGGGTGCATCACTGTGCCGCTACATAAAGGTTTAAAAATGAAAGAGCTGGAAACCGGTCTGCAAAAATAGGAAAACGTCCAAAGTCACGTATGAGTTTTTTATTAGCTTCCACTAGAAAGTACCTACTGCAGGCAGGGGATCAGCGAGTGAGTTTTCAAGTGTGAGAACAAGAGAAAGAAAAAGTGTGTTTTCGATGAACTGCATTGATGGAAAAGTTGATCGCTTCAGATTACAAGAGGAGCGAGGAGATGTGTGACCTGCTGTGATGGATACTCACATTCATCTGTTGCTCTGCTGCGTATAAAAGAAGATAAGCCGAGTTTCCAGATATCCAGACTCTTCTTAGTACTCCCGTATCAAGTCCAAAGTGACAGTTAAATCCATTTCAGGACTTGTATCCTTTGCCAGTAGAGATTCTCCCTCGTTGCACGCAATTTGTTTCTTGCTAAATCCCTGTTTTGCTCTTTCAAAGTTCTTCCCAGACGACAAGATTCAAAGTCAAACTTGTGCCTTGTAAAACTTTACTGTCGTCCTTTTCAGGTGGACGTTATCGACTCAACGGCATCCACTTTGTTTTAGTCTGGTCGCAGACACACTGCTGCAGCACGCCGACTGAAAGCAAACAGTGTGGGGCAGAGCAGAGCGGTGGACGTCCCTCTCCAAATCTAATTTATTCAACACGTGACGGAGTGCAACCTCCTGCTCCTCTCTTCTTTAGTGCTGCTGCTGCTGCTGCTGTGGCTGCCACAAGGAGCCTCACCGACTGCAGAGAGGCAGGCCAGGTTATTGCTGAACTTTGGTGCCACCATCCTATGCAAAAGGGAAGTGTAAATCAGGAACAATGCTTGCACTGATTCACAGTTTAAGAAGTTTTGAGACTATCTATTTGAGATAGTTTGCTGTGGCAAAATGCAATATGGCAACACATTTCTGTTTTAGACTAGGTTGAGGTTGAGTTGAGGTCTGAAATGTTGAGCGCCACATATTTTTATTGGGAAAACATATGTAGCCTACATTTTATGTTTTGAAAATGTTTTGTTCTTTTTTTTTCTAATTCTAAAGGGCAATTTTTCCCAAGTGCAATTATCTTCCATGTGCAATTGATGTAAATATTTTTAACTGTTGACTTTGCACCTTGTTTCCTACCATTGCACCTTTGTTTTTTTTACTAGTTATATTGTTCTTTTGCTTGCTTATCTTGTACACACCCTGCTGCTGCAAAAAATGCAAATTTCCCCATTGTGCCACTTATAAAGGGTTATCTTATCTTATCTTAACATCTTAACTTCTTATCTCATCTTATTTTATCTTATTCTTTTGGAATAACTCTACCAAAGAAAACAGCAGCACTGCTTTTTGACATAAATTATGAGATTAAAGGTGAATTCCAGTTTGGATTTAAATAACTGCCTAGATTTTGGATTTAGGAATATATATTAGCAGAAATTACATAAATACCTATGTGTCTATAGTAAACACCTGAAAATAAGAGTTGTTGTGTTGTTGTGGCATTTCTCCTTTACTGAGATGGCCATGTTGCTCACCTATGTTTCTACAGCAACCAAGAATGGACAAACCAAACACTGGTTCCAGAGAGGGCCATTCTCATGTTTGCACCACCACCGTAGTTAGCAACTCATATGCAATGAGGAATGCCAAAATTAAACTGATGTGTAATGTCAAACTGTGTTATTCAGTGTTTTCACCAGTTTAAATGTATTGCTTTTTACATGTTTGCAGAAAAAAATACATTTGTAACAAAAAAGGCACATGATGACAGACAAGAAATGTAACAGTTTTTCTGCTTGACAAAACACACAGTTAAGGACTACAGTGAACTTGAGTTGATAATATGTAACAGCACTATGTTATCTAAGAGATATGAAAACCTTTGTTTTCTGTACAGCTCCACTTTACATCTCAGTATGCTGATGTTAATTACTTTTGACTCCACAACTTTGTCTTTATACTTCATTTCATGCAATCTGTAAACATTATTTTTTGTATAACATGCTATTTAATACTCTGTTTTCTTTGCACTCTAAATTGCAGTTGCACAAATATCATAACCAGGCACAGTGACATTTTACTTTTCTTGTCTGCCTCCCTGTCACACCAGAATAAGTGACATCACGACATATAAAGGACATCTAATGCGGATGATATGCATGGTTGTCCCTGTGGAGGTACAGCTGCAGGCTATTCTGACCTAGCAAAAACTGAATCTGACTTTGTGACTTTATGTGTGTGTTCATGTACTGTAAATGTATGTGTGGATTGGCGTGTATGTGTGAGCATGTCTGTGTGAGTTTGCCTCTTCTGCTCCACTGTCACAGTAATAATGAGTAGCTGCCAGCACTGGAAATCATTCCACTTGGTGATATAGCAGTTCAGAGAGTGAGAGTAAGGAGACATAACTGGGTTGCTTCTAAGAAAAACAGTTTAGCCAGCCAAAAAACGTTGAACTGTGGTAGGGATGACACTGACCTAACTTTTTAAAAAGTTTTATTTTTCTTAATCAGCACAAACAGAGTGATGCTGCTATGTCAATATATTTATGACTACTAAATACTTTCACCGTATTTGGTTGATATGATTTATCATAAATCATATGACAATGTTTTGTCTTGCCATGGGTGTGTCCGTTTATAAAATATGTTTCTTTAATGATGATAACAACAATGATCAATCCATCTCCAAAAAACAGTAAATGATAGCAAGATGATCAGTTGCATGCATTCACCCCACTTATGTCAAGTGTTCCTCCACAATAAATATGATTGTTGACACAGCAGGGGCTGTCAGTTGTTCTCTTGTTTATAACTTCAAAATGCAAAGTGACAAGGCTTTAATAACTTCCATAGCTTTCAGTGATTGACAATAAAGTGAAACTGACTCATGGCTCCAGCACTATTAGATATAAAAGCCGAGCCCCTCTTGGGAGTTGACTGGAAATGTAGGCTATGCTTCTTTAAAGAGACAAAAGGAAAAGTTAAGGGCATTGTTTCTTTTCCAGACATGAAAAATACCCACAGGAGGTTTCTTGTCTTCCAACATCTGAAGGAGAAAAGCTGTCTGTATGATAGCTCCACTTCCGTATGATGCTGTGGTTTTGCTGAAATTGCTGCATGAAGGTGGACATAAAGCGAGCCGCAATATGGCACCTGAGAGCCTTAAAATATAAGCAATTGTATATAATAAATGTATGTTTTTTTGAAGATTTGCACTATGATTTGCCCCTAATATCCAGTGCAAGTTACCCTTAACAGTGACAAATTTTGATTGTGAAATTCACCTTCAATCTCATAATTTGTCAAAATGACTCTATATGTTGCTGTATTCTTCAGTGAAGCCACTCCAAACGACAATGTTTAAAGGTGAGTAGAGCATGATTAAAGGGAATTTGGTGGTGTCTAGAGGCGAATTGCAGATTGCAACCAACAGAAACTTCTCCTGGTTAATCACCTGGAGTCTCACGTATAAAACAGTGCATAGGATTTATACTAAAAGTGTATGTACCAACAAAAGCCGTGCTTTGCTGGCGTGCACCAGATAATTTTCAGATTTATAAAACTGTGCATACGCCTGCCAGTCCACAATTTCTTTTTATAAATACCAAATCAACTTGGAATAATCTGCATGTGGGTTCGCCTTTTTACCATTCTCTGTACGCCCACATTTACCTGTAAATTGCCATAAGCACCTAATGAGCCAGCAGATCAAATGGTCTTTACTGTGGATCATGGCAACAACAGGGTGTCACAGTTTACAGCAATCACACTGATTGTGTCAAACCTTGCCAAAATAATCGCGACCATCAGTGGTAGCTATCCTCGACCCTAGGAGATCCTTTCAAGATGAAAGTTTGATAGGTGAACACAGTTTATTTATTTAAGTTTTGTTATGGACATTTTGGCCTGCATTATGAGTAGGACTCATAATAGGGACATGGAGTGTAAGGATTGTGTTAGAGCTGTCACTGGCTTGATTTCCAAAGTTTGCTAATTTACACAATCCATATGTGTAAGAGGTGTCAGGTGAGGTGATTGCTTCTTTCAGGGCTTGTTTTGTACATACACAACAATTATAAATGAGACCCCAAGTCAATTTGTTTTGAGAGGAGGAGCCCTCTGCAGGCTTCCGATAAAAACCTCCTGAACACTAAACACTAAAGGAATTTTAAGACTGTCCGTTGACAAGACAATGGATTGTCAAATATCCCGATGAGAGCATAATCAGACAAAAAAAAATTCACCATACAGGATTGTCTACTCTGACTTTGATAAATGATGAGAGATGAAACGATTTTCTGAAACTAAATGTAAAAATGTCAACCTGATGCATTTGTTTATGTTTAAAACAACAGCAACAAACATATTAGGTATTGTACTGCAAATAAATCACAACATCAGAGAATCATCTGTTTGACATCAGCACTTTAGTTCCACAAAAGTAAAACTTTGGTTTCAGGCTCAGACTTTGCACTCTGCATTTTAAGACTAAATCTGGATTTATTTTACTCAAGGTCCCTTCACACCATCAATGGATTTTTCATGTCTTTTTTCCCATGCATAAGACTGCGTCAGTCCCTCATCCTCACCAGTTGAGAGCATCTTGACGGCTTCTTTGAGCTACCCTGCATTAAAAAGTAAGGTGCTGCAATGGTGGATAAATTTGTAGTTTTGCTTTGAGGTTAGATGCTGTCCACATCACAAGGTTGTGGTCTTGATAATTTTTCTGTGATGGCTATTTTAGTGACATTTGACCATGGATTAGAGGGGAAACCACAGAGCTTGGCTCCTTCAGTTGTGCTGAAAGTCCATGGAAGAAATAACAAACAGATCGAGTTTAATTTACCAGAAGCTTTACCAGAAGAATTCATTTCAGCCAGAACAAAAGTGCATTTAACCTGATACACACAATGTAATGAAATGAGATTAAGTAAGTAATTAATGAGCCATCCATGCAGTGTTGGAAAGCTGAAAAACATTCAGCTGTTCCTACATCGTCCTTCAGTCAGCTTGCAGATACTAACTAGAATTTTCCTGAGATCTTTTTCTTGTCATTCAATTTGAATATTGCGTATGTACAACAGTTGACCCGCATATCACTGAAGTCTGTGTTGTGTTTGTTACACTCACAAGGTTTTTATTGTTTGCATTTGCAAGTGTGCCTTAGGTAACAAAAATAACCTTTTAAGTTTTTGCTTTTGAGAGTATGTATGAATATGAATCTGAATTTTATCAAGACTTGGAAACAAAATTACAAAAACAGGGCATGATCTCATCTCCTGCTGATTCACAACATACAGCTGAAATATTTGCTTTCAGTTTGTAATTCTTTATTAAGACAATGCAAAGAAAAACAAAGATGTTAAAACGTGACTTACTAAATAACTTGTTACCTAAACAGAAAAACATGCATTTCATTTTTTAACATATTCATAACTGTTCATTGTGTCAAAGTGCTGAATAAATCTGTGTTTCTTAAATGCAAATATTCTGTAACCCCAACCTCAAATACTGATAACATTTTTTCTGCTCTATAGTTTACGTGGATCAAAACACAATGCATGGTAGAAGTTGTAGGCTTTTGTTAGCTATGTTTCATCTTCTATAGGTAAACTGTGTAGAATATTTGATGGAGAAACCAGAGTGGCGTTTTGGGGGGTTGGGCATGTGTTTGAACAGAAGTCTAATGTGAACCTTTATTGGGACAAAACATGAACCAGAAGCACTAGTGGACCATTTCCCCCAGATTGCTGTGCATCTGAGGAAATATGAGCTTTGGTTTATTGAATGTTACTTTTCAAAGAATGTACTCCACACACTTGATGAATGAGAAGACCTGAGATCAGTTCTTCATCAAGTCAGAAAGTATTTTCAGTTGCACTATCTTAAAGCACACTTGCATAACTCTATGCACTGTGTGTATGTATCATACGTGTCCACATACTCTACATATACTGCATGAAGCTTTCCAAAAGATATTAGATATTAAATGCACAGGTGGTTTTCATTTGGTTAAGAAACATTATGGGAGTGCTTGTGCTTTGTCATCTTCTGGTTAATCATGATGTAAAAGATCTTTTATAGGTTTCTGTTTAGTGTTACCACTACTTCCTGACTCCAAAACTGCGACAATAAATTATTAATGAAAAGAAAAAATAGATTTAAATTCTCTGTGATACCCTAGCCTTGATGCTAAAATCAAGGCCAAAAGAGTCATTATATATCAAACAATATGATATTCATAATCTAGCTTTGCTGTTGGAGTAAAAACAGGCAGTCCCCAGTCAACTATGGTGGTTTATAGTTAGTATAGATGATGATGGTGGTGATAGTCAATAAATTTCCCTTTTTTAATCACCAAGGGACACATAAGAGGCCAGACCAGGAAAATTAACAGTCTATAAAACTAAATGTTTTGTTTGATTTACCTCATGTCCAATATCCATTCCACATTTCCTGCAAATTCATTTGAAAGTATGAAAAGGACGGACAGGATATTTGAAAGATCCTTCTTCTCTCCGAGTGCATGCAGATGCGATTGTACCATCACTCCTTTGGCCTGAAAGTTGATTATTTTCTGTCTGAACTACCAAGAAAAAGGCATATCTGTTTCCTTTGGCCTCACAACTGTTCACTTGCGGCTGTCTTATAAACTGTGGTCTCATAGTCAACACTGTACCAGAAAACAAAGGGAAGCAATTGTATTTTCTTTCCAAAACAGAAGGTAAAAAACCTGCGCAGTGGTTCACTGCAGAATCTCACCCAAGAGGCAAGACATAATTTTGGGAGTACTGTGCTCTTCCTCGACAGTTAGTGCTGAGAGACCCTTGAGGAAAGCTGTGATTGTACTCAGCAAGTCACAGGTGTGGATCTGTGTGACTACATAAATACGAAGCAGGGCTCTGCTGACAGAGACACAGTCTGCTCTGCAAAATGCTTGTGTGGATTAAAAGAGCTTAAAAGCAGGCTGACTAACCACAACAATATTTTGGTTCTCGTGCCTTCTCTGACGACAAAGCCAGTAAGTTGCCTGCGACTTCTTTGTTTTTCTTCTACATGTTGTATGTAGATGAGCCAAATCTGTCCATCTAGTGCGCCATATGGGATAAACTGACGTAAAACAACTGAAAGCTGCTGCAAAACAACTATGGGCTGTGCACCCTGTATTTCTCTGCCCATTTTGTTTTTGGTTGGTGTCTTTTATAATTCCTGTAGTTAACTGGTCACACCTGCAGAACTTTCCAACAAGGATTTTGAAGGCAAGTGGTCACACTAAAACACAAAACGGATCAATGATGAATGAAACATAGTAAAAAAGAAGAATATCCAATGATTTTATGTTTCTTTAACCCTCTACAGGCTGGATGATTTTACAGCTGTGATGTACAGACTGACAGATTAAATCTGTTTGTCTTCAAGATTGGCACATGGGGTGATGCTTACACTTTATCGGAGTCTGAGAGATTACTGGATCATAAGATTTTTAAAAACCAGCCTAAATTAATTTAATTTTAATCCTGTAACATTAACGGTTATTAAAAATTTATCTATCTAGTCTCTATTGTCCTGGTTCAGGCTAACTGAATGGACCAAATAGGACTGTACGAACAGCTACAGTCAATGAGAAAAAAATCCAAATATGAAGTTTTTGACAGCAGTCTCAGCAGAAGCAGAAAATATAGAATTTATGAGAAAATCAATAAAACTGGCATTTTCCCTCAAGCCATACAGCAAAAAGCACTTCTTGTAACTGGAGGAGTGGAACTGAACTAGCAAGGATGGGAATAAATTAACCATGTCGGCAAAAGGATTTCTCTTGTTGGGAGATGTAGCTCTAATGTGATTTGAAAATGAAACCTCGGGTGCTTCTGCTCTTCAAACTAAAAATGCATTTATTCCATGACTACCTAAGTATTTGTTTTCAAAGTAAACATCCAAATATATGAATATGTCATATTCAATATCCTTCAAATTCCACTGCTTCTAAATATCATGGGATCAGATCTGCCTTGGGCTGTTGCCCAGTTAACAGCAGTCTGGCTTATAACAATGACACTCACTTCAAAAATCTTTTGGGCTGTCCACTATGAATGCTTTCTAATTAATACACTATCAATCACACGGTCCGGCATGTCGTTCTCCTGCTGGACGAAATTCCTCAGACATTGTAGGGAGTCTGAGTAATTCTGATGGAGATCACTTTTATTCTCCAGGAATGCATTCTGTTGTTTAGGAAAGGAATGCACAGCATTGAGGGAGATGCCCTGGAATTCACAAAACAATTAAATTGTTCAAGCAAACGTTTCTTTAAAGACAGAAAGAAAAAGCCTCTAATCCCATTACTCCACACTCCACAATGCTGTCACTTGAGAGAGTTTAGAAACTGTTGACTCGACTCAGCCTGTCATTTGGAAACATAGAAATGAGCCTTGGCACTGAAGTGAACAATCACCATCAGGGTCAATATGAAGCAACCTGAGTGAATTCCTTCTTCTCTTCAGTTTCACTGAACTCTTACTCTTACCCCTTTTCCACCAAATTACCATGTGTACAAGGGTTTGTTAAGCCTGGGTAAACTTGCTAAAAATAAGTTAGACTGCTTTCTTGCTAGTAGACCAGAATTGTGTACATGGCTCTATAGCAAATAAGTATGCCTTTCTGTGTGTGTGTGTGTGTGTGTGTGTGTGTGTGTGTGTGTGTGTGTGTTGCTGTAAGTAATTAAACATCACAAACAGAACAGAGCGCAAGTAAACAGTGGAAAAAAACATGGATGGAAGACTGTGAAAACGTTATGGTGGTTACTTCTTTCTATAGAGTCTCCATGGTCATAGACAACCTGAAAATGTCATGGAATTTCACAATCACATTTTTCAGGCCTGGGAAAGTCATGTCAAGTTTTTGAAAATTCATGGAATTTTGTTGTGTATCATGGAACTGTTACAATAATTTTCCATGGATAATCTTCCATGTAATGTAACATTTCAGCAAATTTAACTTCTGTAGCTGTTGACTTATCATAGCTTTAATGTGCGTTGAGGTGTGACATTTTGTTACCTTCACTTAGGCTACAGTATTTTTTTCATCTTTCCCTTTCTTTCTGCAAGCTAGCTGAAATTAGCTTTGAACTGAATTTAAGTCTGATATGACTGAAAAAGGTGAAGCAAGTGGGGCAAGCAAAAAAAATATTTTTTATGGGTCCTCAAAAAGTCATGGAAAACTTTGGAACTTTTGCACACAGAAATGTGTGATAGCACTGTGTATAACTCTTAATTAGTCATTCTCTCTTTCAGACTTATTTGGACTGATGTGGAGATTAATTTGTGTTTGCATGTTATTGCATCTTGATGATTAAGTAGCTAAAAAAAAGTGTTGTATCCATCAATGTATCATCCATGCCAATCAGAGCCAGAGCCGATAAATAACCATGACTTCTGCAGAGTCATTGTGAATGCCAATTATAGCTAATCCCATTATGTTAAAAAGTCAGATGTTAGCAGATGCAGGCACATTTTTTGTGCAGTGAACAAGGCCTCTTTTACAACTGCATGTCATGGCCACACTTGCAGATCACAACCAACATGCCCAAAAATAGGGAGTTCACTCTAATCATTACACAGATGGAGTGACAGAATACACTGATATATAACCGTGGAAACAATTTTTTCTGCCATGAGTCAGTTGCTGTGATCATTTTCTTTGGCAGATGTGATGCTTTGGGTTGGTTCCACAGGAAACATAAATGACCCACACCCTCCTATCAACAATAAATTATATTCCTAGATTTATGGCAGGGAGAGCAAAAGTCATCTTATTTTACCATTTCCTCTGAACTTGTCAATCAACATCAACACATAGACAAAAGATAATCAATACTGAAAGCAAATAAAGACTAAAAAAAGGCAAGCATTGACCCTGCTTGAGTTAGCAGGAAGAAAACAAAATTATGAACGTCGGTGTACAATTGACCTCTTTAAATCAGGTCCATATGGGGAAGCAGACCTAATACATACAGTGGCTACGGTGTCAGTCTCATTAAGCTCCACATGAACTAGAGGTTGCCAAGGTTCCTCTGCACAATTTAATCACGCTGATTGTCCAAGCACAGATTTTCTTGTTTAACATATCAGCAGGATTTTTTTTTGTTTTATTTTGCACTGTGGTCATGCAATAAAAAGGATATATGTGCACAGAAGTATGTTGTTTTGCTAGTGATGTATTTGGAGGTTAGGCATCAGCCCTCAAGGCTGCCAACTTCCCCAACAATTTGTCCAAGGGTCACATGATCCATATGGTCATGCTCATGAGCAAACATATACATAACAAGAAACATAAGTGAATAGTAAGAAATGGTAAACAGTTCCTCATGGAGATGCAAATACAAACCAGCTTTGAGAATGACGTGCATACACCACTTGAAAACATGAAACTGAGGGTTTTTTCCTTAACATGTTACTTAACTAGAAAAAAAAACATCTCATTAACGGCAATGTGGAAGTTGAAGATAGAGTTGACGGCTGCCTCATTGCAGTGTTTTCTGAATATGTGTGGTTGTTCGCTTTGAGCATTGTATAAGGGATTAATTAACTTAACCAAACACCTTTGATGGTTGCTACATTTGTTCCCACTATTTTGTTGTGAAGTTTAATAGCCATGGTCAATTTATTTATTTTTGTTATGATGACAGTGGCTGTTTTGTCCTTGCACAATTAATATGAGGCCTGTATTCAGTCAAAACTGGGCCGTTTTGTTTGTTTTTTTTAACAAAAATGTGTGGAACTTGGCATCCAGTCTACAGGTGCACATATAAATAAGGGAGTGCTCTTGTCATAATCATTCAGCTACAAACAGAAACCCCAACAGGAACATAGAATTAGATGTGAAGTGCATCTAACCATTTGTCTGAGGAAGTGTGCTCTGGAAATATGCATCTTTTTGGACCATTAAGTTAATACCATCCCGCACCAGCTCCCATAGTGATGACTGAAAGCAACTGAAGCTGGTTGGAACCTATCAACCAGGAGAGCTATACAGATCCTCAGGGTTTTCTTGACTCCCTCCAGCCTGATAGGGTCAACATCCTTTTCTATGGTCTGATACACCTCTGCTCATCCTTTGGCTATCATAAATTTTCAGTAATTCAAATTCCACAAGTCTTAAATATGTATGAGTTCAAATGGGTTTTTTGTATTAAAAATTGTGAGGACAAATCAAATATTGAATAATAAAAGTATGTATGAAGGTGAACAGATAATTATTTTTAGTTTATATTTCTATATTTTATATGATCTTAGGTGTGGACATGGAAATATTTGTCTTATTCACAGAGGTGGGTAGTAATGAGTTACATGTACTCAGGTATGTACTTAAGTAACTTTTTGAGTAATTTGGTCTTGTCGGAGTATGCAGCATACTTTTTACTCTTACTTGTGTACATTTTTAGAGAAAAATCGTAACTTTTACTCCATTACATTTGGATACATTACAGACCAACTGTGGGTAAAATACTTCAGGTTATAGCTGTATGAAATAAAATATTTGGGGGAAAGAAGGTGAGCTGGTGGTTTTTCTCTTATTATTTTTGTTTTCATATCTTGTTTAATTTCTTCAGTTACTATTTTAACAGAAAAGAGTTTTGTGCTCTTACGCAAGTAGTTAATTTGCAGACTACTTTTACTTCTGTGTGTATACTTGTTGTTGTAAAGTAACAGTACTTTTGAGTGCAGTTTCAGGCTACCCACATCTGCTTATTTACAAAAATACTAGTAGTGGGTGAAAACCCTAACCTCATAATAAACTTGTTTCACACAGACTTCACACAGAATACTGAAACCCATTTGGCATTATCATATTACAAATTTGATTATCCCAAAAGGAGCTTACTACTCATATACCTTTGATAATAAAGTCTCTCATTTTTGCTCCATCTGAGGGCATGACTAAAGCAAAAACCCAGCAAACTTAAATATTTACTGAGTGTTAACATTTACTCTTATGAAAAAAAACATCAGGCATCACAAAAACAAATTACTCTCTGTGGGTTTTAATGTCTCTGCTGAATTTGTCCTTGGGGCAAAGCCTTCAAATTACAAAGACTTATATTTTGCATTGGAAAGACTCAGTTCCTAAATGTATGAATCTTACCTAATATTCACACTGAGATTCTCAGGCATACAGCTACATCAAAGAGCAATGACACACAGCTGCGACCATCTACATCCATTTTCTGAAGGCTGGACAGCTAGTCGGGTTTGATCGATGACTTTAAATCGCCCAAGTGAAAACTGCTATAGCATGCAACACATCGTGTTGTGTAAAATAAGCCCATCTTGGGAAACATTATAAATGCTTGTCAGGAGTTGAGGAACAAAGCTAAACAGTAAAGCCATAGAAATCCATAGCACACTCAAGAAGAGGGATGGAGTATAAAGGTGATGGGGAGTAAATCTAATATACAAATGGCCCATGGGAAGATCCTACATCAGCATGTCATGTTTCAGTGTTAGTCATGCACAGATGTTTGAGAGCTGCTATGATACTGTCAAAGCCATATGTGCTTTGGTTTGAACAAACACTATAATCAGAAGCACTCTATAAACCAGCTGCTGAGGCCACAACTAGAAATACACAGGCAAGGATTTACATCAGAAATTACACATAAATACACCATTATAATCATTTTAATGGTAAGAATTATTTTATAACCTCAGATACAGTAAATAGCCACATCCCGTTTCTACCCTTTGATGATTTGCTGAGGTTTTGAACACCAATCCTCATCCTGAAGCACAGGGAGTCATTTTATTCTCTGACTCATCAGCTCAAGAACCTCAAGCCAACGCCTGTAGCCAGATAAATTAACAAATGGTGAGGCTGTCGGAAGAGATATAGTAGTTGTATGATCAAAGAAGGGTGGGGGAAGCTCAGGATGCAAGATGGGATACAGCCTGTGGCTTGTGCATGTCAGTAAGGTCATAGACCAATTGCCAGTGCAGGATCAGTGTTTTGTAAGACTATTTCAGTTCAACAAAAAACACGAAAGGCATAACTAGACACATTGCAGATGTTTAATGTTTTATTTAGTTTGAAACTCAATTTTTAAGACAGTCATGTGCATGTAATCTCCCACCTCTCCCCCATAGTGAAACAGCATGCAAGGCAGATAGGACATTCTCCAGTGGTAATGGTGTGTTCCCATTTCTTTCAATTATTCCAAAAGAACGCTAAAGAAACAAGGCATGGTAAGCTTACCTGACATTTCGTTATACCTTCCAGTGTATCCGTTCATTCACACCAGAGATTCTTATCCTGGTCATTGCACATCTATTTCCAAACAGGTGTGTAGGAGAGGGGCAAGCAGAACACAGCTTTGAGGAAAAACTCCTGCATGCAGTCTAAAACATATATATATTTTTTTCTGTTGCGCTTATGGAACTTGATGTTACAGTCCCTTAGAATTATCAGCACTTGTGGTGTCTTGAGTAGGCAGAGATAAATATTAATGCTTAGAAATTTGTCTCGAAGAACAATTCATTTCCCTATCAGCTTCCTGTGTTTCCTTATGGGGCACATCAGCAGGGCTAGCTGAAAGATGTACACAGTAAAATACATAGTAGGTCTCCATTCCAGGCGGCCAACCAAGTGGCACATCCCAGGCTCGTTAGGATCCATTGCCAAAGTCTGCAGTTTAAACAGATATTGTAGAGGTAAGCACTACTATAAAATGACATGAAACACATGGGCGGTAAAACCAGGGATTTTTGTCATTTTAACTGGAATGTCATTGAAGAAAAGTTTTAACTGTAAAAAATGGAGCGATGTGTATCGTAAAAAGACTTTATCATTAGTGAAACTTAATACTGAAAGTGAAATTTTAATTAACATGGAAAGAGGAAACAACTCTTAGGATATTTCAAAAAGAATGGCTTACATTCAAATGATAATTTTTCCAGCGACCTCTGCTAAATCAAGGGGTGGTTTAATAATTGAATATCATGCTTTCACAGAAAAGCCTTTGAGAGATTTATCACAGTTGGGAGGAGCCTCTATATCACATGTGGCTGGTGTACAAGAAAACCCTTTTAACTCTCCCATTAACCTGCTCACGCTGCTCTATGTCATTCTACTGTCTTATATCTGAATTAATTTTAACCCTTAGCCCCTGCCATAGGATTCAACTAACACTCCACAGTGACATCTTCTGACAGATAACCCTCCCCTGAGATTTAAGGCCCCTGGGTTCAGCTTTGAAGACCACCAGGCAGCTGGAGGACAGATTGATGACAGAGAGAGCAAAAGTAGTAGTGCAGACATTGGACTTTAACAATGGGGGATCATCTAAAATCAAGACTAAAAACAAATGCATGTCTAGGACAGTGATGTTATCACGGCCCACAAGTGTCATACTAAGGCTTTAACTCATCATGCTTACTCTGCAGGGGAAAACTTGAGGAAAAGATATACAGAAAGTAAAAGCCAGTACAAACAGAAGACCTCCCTTTGATGTACAGAACAAAACCATTTCAGTCATGAGAATGGGGAGGAGGGGGTCACGGTGAGGGTACCTCACTAAACTTTACTTCCGATGTCATGCTCAGTGAGCCTGGGCCAAAGATGTTGTTTTAATGGTGTGCAGAGAGAGAGAACAGGCGGAGACAGCAGAGGGATAGAAAAACAGGGGGTAATATCCACCAAAGTGTTTTTCTAATCACCACAGGCAACCCTCAGGGGCGGAAGACTCTCTCCAGGCCATCTCAGGTCTGGTATTAACATCATATCCAGTGCATTAATATGTCAACTCTACAATCACTAATAGGTGTCTTTATGTCTATGTATCATTAACTTTACATCTCCACAGTGGGTTCTTCTAATGCATCATGTACCGGACTGGACACCAAGCCACTTGGTTTTATGTTCTCTCCTCAACTCTTTTTGGGTTTTAAATGTTTGTTTTGAGCCATTTTTCTTAAACAATGTATTGTATTTAGTGCAACAGCAGACTGGCTTATACTGTCAGGAACATCATCTTCTGTCAAACTGCAAATAAAGACTTAACCTGAGCAAATCGGCTTGATGTCTTTCAAAAATATGTGAGAAAGTCAATGGGCAACTCGAGAAGAAATGACAAAAATGGCAAAAAAAAAAAAAAATCACCAGAAAATTAACTGAAAATTAGAAGAAAAAGTGCAAAAGAATTATATATATATATATATATATATATATATATATATATATATATGTTCTGTAACATATTTTTGAATATAGGATTATATGAATCATAAACATAGTTCCTGGACTTTTTTCCCTTCTGGGCAATTTTTCTACTATAGAAACAAAGAAAGAAATAAAACCTATTTAGACATTTCTGAGATTAAAATCTGCACTTTACACTGCTGTATCTGAATGTTGTACTTTTTGTTATTCTGATGTTAAAAAAAAAAAACAATACAAAAACATGTCAGTTCATGAAATATGATGCATTGTCCTAGACTGAACTACCCAACACTCTGTATATTAAGAAAAATCAGCACCAGCTGGACCAGCTGACACATTCATGCATCAACAATCTTGGTTATGGGATGTTACGAAGTGTCTTGTGGTAAACATAACTTTACTTCAACAAGCACTAAATTTAGGCATCATATTTCAAGAACTGAAATCTAAGTGCTTATTATGTAAAATCTATGAAAAAGTTCTGCAGCATTCTCGCCTCTAGGGTCACACTAGGTGATATTTAGTGGTTCACACTCGCCCATTTGGAAAAAAGCAACATTTTTTGCACTGTTTTCAAAAAGCATCTTGCAAGCGGCACTGTTTTCAATCAGCTTTGCTGAATAGTGACAACCCACAAGCCAGTGGCATATCCCGAGGTACTGAACCCAATCTGGGTGTAGTACAAACATTCTAAATTTAATAGGACTTCAGAAAGCATTTTACTTCTCCTTGTGGTGGGCGATTCTGAGGAACAGAAACATCTGTACCTTACGTGAGATGATCTCCAACATCTGGCCTGATTCCTGATTGTTTCAGGGGTGTGGGCATGCACCAACAGCTGCAACCAACCACTCCCAGATGTTTCTGATAGGCCAAGTGTCTAGCTGTTTGTTAGGCGTGGGGTGATCTTTGATCCTACGACAGCGTTGGCTGTAGTGTTATCGTGAGGAGGCCTGAGAGGCTCTGAGAGGCACACAACGGAAGCGCAGCAACCTCACAGAAGGGCCTGTGGTGCACTGTGGTGAAAACAGGCATGGTAAAGTGGCTTCAGCTGTGGAAAAGAACTCTTTGGAAACCACCCAGCGTTCTCATCCAGACCCAGTCGCGCTACTGGCATCGTAATAGAGGAAGTAAACACATAAGTATAGTATATAACCTTGTGATTTACAGTTGCACCAAAAGGAAAGAGAAGAGTGTGTAATTTTTAAGTGTGTTTTATATGAAAGAAATGGGAATCTCTGAAACTTTATCATAAAAACAAAGAAATATCTATCTCATAAAAACATCAATGTTAATGTATTCAGCAAAAATTATTCTCAATTTCTACACTGCAATGCTTTTTCCATCATATATCATTGGTGAGTAGTGTAGCACATTGTGGTACGGAAGACACCAGTGTCATAAATAATCCTTTTCTTCTTTTCCACTGCAAAAAAGGGAGAACTTTGCCCTTCTGCTGACATGATCACTCTGCCTGAGCTACACGTGGCTAAAACCTCTTTGAACTGATGAACATCCTGCTTCTACATCCCAAGGCTATAAAGGCCTGGCCATCCCTGTCAGCGCCGTGACAGGCTTTACACACCCACCGTTTTGTTTAAAAGAGAAGTGGTGCACACCAGGCCAGAACTTCAAAAATAAACATGGCATTTATGGACCGGAAAAGGCTTTGCATTGCTATGCCACTCCTGCTTCCTCTCTCATCCAGCATAGCTTGGTCCCACTGCCAGAGCACTTTAGCATCAGGTCCGTAAGAGGCAACACAGCAGATTTTTCTGTCATTTATGAAATACCTATGCCACAAGGTTCAAATACACATCACTTGAGAGCATGTTTCGAAGAGCTTTTACACACTAGAGAGAATCTCATTTGGGTGAAGATGCCTCAAACAGCAGCATACAAGAAAGGGTGATATATTGGCAATGAACAGCTTATGGTCAGAAAAAGCATCCATCCATAAAGTGGTCACGATGAGTTAACCACATATTGTATGAGTATCAATGTTTTTCTTTATGATTTAACTGTGGAACAAAGGTTGGGAAATGAATCCCTATTGTAAAAAGTTATATTTCAATGTGTTTTCTTTTATTATAAAGCAAGTATAGGGGTATAAGTATTGTGAAAGTATTAAATTGCTCGATCCACAGAGAAATGCACAGTCTGCATTCAGAAACTATGCCTTTAAAAGAGCCATCAGGATTTCTGTGAAGTTGTGATGTCACAACTTTACTAAATAGACCATTTCAAAGTTGATACAAAAACAAACCAAATTAGTCTCTTTTAATTCTTTTAAGTCTCTTTTGACCCCAAAGTCTTTGTTCAGGCCTCAGATGCAAGAACTAAAGGATTCATCAGTATGAAAAATATATAACTATAGATAGATACAACATATATACATAGACAAACAGAGAGAAACCTTGGAAACTTGACAACTTGAAAACAACAAACCCCTTCTTTTGAACATCAAGTGATTAGGTTTTCATGCAGACCTCAATGCATTTTTTTTTATTTCATTAAAGATGTAAAAATGTATTTAGTTTTGGCTCTGCATGACTGATTTCAGAGTTCTCAGAGATTTCAGTTCCACCATGATATTTTGTTCATTTTTCATTTCAGTTCCTTTAATATTATCTAGCACCGTTTGACATCCCTGCACCATGATTAAAGATACATTTTAATCTGTTTTGCCATGTCTTGCAGGAATCCATTCACTAAATATTCTCTTCAGTCAGCAGCGCTGAACAAGCTAACAATCACTCTGTGGTGAAGTTGCATCAGAACACTCATGCTATTAAGCTGTAGCATTCATTAAAAAAGTCTGTTCACTTTCATTTTGTGCACTTCAGGAATTCATTGGAGACAAAGCAGGAGTGGGTCTCATTACTTCTGGAGTTTTGTATTGAAAAATTTAAACAAAGACACTGGGGAGTCTGGGAGTTAATACAGGGGTTCCAGTCTTATTGTAGCCTACTGTGTCCCAAGAGAGAGTTTGTAGGACTGCATATTAACGAGTTGTGTAATTACATTGTGAAAACTGAAGTATGATCTCAAAATGTAGTTTTACTGTTCTACGCCCTGTTATATCGCAGATAGATTAAAGTGTATTGTATCACAGGCAGAGCCTAATTTACAAACCTTTATTCTAAAAAGGGCTTTAAAGTAGTTTGGGGTTTTCTGCAACAGATATCTTTTACAGCATGCGCAGCAGTGAGTTGTAATCAAATCACCAGAACATCCCAGACAATAGCAGACTGCCTGCAGGCCAAACCTCACAGCGGATCTCAGTTATAGTTTAACACAGTGGATCTGGAGACTCCAGATGACTAAACCTTACGGCATCTAACATGTTGCATCTGCCGTCAAAGGTGTTTCACAGCATGTCCTTCTGACTGGATTGTAACTGATTATGTGAGACTCTTGAGTAATCTGGACAGCTGTTGTATGTCAATTTACATGCAGGTCAGTTTTCAGTGCATAGTTTTGTGTGACTCTTAAGTTTTCAAACAAGCAAAGGTGCCCCCTGATGGCCATGCAGCTGCACAACAACTAATAGAGTACACTGACATTGTGGAGAACAAAAACTGCATAAATCTGATGCTGCCATTTCCTTTTGAGTGGAAAAAGTGGTTATCTTATTCAAGTTCATGCCACAAAATAATAAAATTGTTGTCTTTCTCAGTGATCACTAAAAGTAGATGTGTATCATTTGGAAGAGTAGTCTTTATGTGTTGTCTAAGCTTTAATAGACATAATGCAACTTATTTTATAAAGATGTCATATTTTCTCAATAATCATTGAGTCCAATCACCAAATGAGCTGCTTGGTTTTTCGTCCTTGTTTAAATCTTATAAACCAATGATTATATACACTAAAACAAACTGTTAGACTAAAATGGAAAAATTACCCCAGCTTGAAAAAAATAGATTTCATATTTCAGAAAACATTTTCAAATGCTGAACTGAACAGCTTTGGGCCTTTATAACTTTGACATCAACTCTGAGTTCTGGTTAGGCCCTGGCTGCAAAGGTTTGTTGAAAGAATAACTGAGAAGAGGCTGCACTTTGGTTGTAAACCACATACTCTTCAAATAGGCTACAAAGCTAAACCACAACTATGTCTACATGGTCTCAGCAAAATGTGTGTTTTCCCAAAATTATGCTGTAAGTGAATGAAACTAGAACAAGGCATGCTGAAAACTGAAGTGCATAAAACAAAAATCGCAGAGACCATAATCTGTACTGTCAAAACTTTACAAAATGAAATGCAGTTCTCTTATTTGATAGTTAGGCAAAATATATAAAGCCTCTTCAGCATAATATTCAAGCATAATAAATGAAAAAAAAAAAAAAAATTTTTTCAAAAATGAAAAATGCATTTCCTGCAGAACAAGCGTGTGGATGTTTAAAGCTGAAATAAATTCAAAACTATGGCTGATAATAGAGACATATATTATAAATTGCCAGATATATCTGAAAAACCAACAGAAAGTACTGGAAGCTATAGAACTGTAAACTGAAGAAGCTACGACTTAAACTGGAAGAGTGTCAAAGAAGGAAGCTGACGTTAACTGAGAAAGTTAAATAGAAGAAATGTTTAGAAGTTTGAGGAATAAAATGAGGGAAAAAATTAAGAGACATTATTGTCTTTGAATCCCATGACATTTTGACATTTGAATGGTTTTTGTTACTGAAAGTATGCAAAGGTAGTAGGAGTCCATCAAAGAAGTACACAAAAGTACTACTAGTAGTCATAGTAGTAGTAGTTGTAGTAATGGTAGCAGAAGAAATAGCAGTACTTCCGGAGTAGTAGCAGTAGCAGTAGCAGCAGTAGTACGTAGTAGCAGTAGTGGTAGTAGTATTAGAAGTAGTGGTATTAATAGTAAAAGTAGTTCTAGTACAACTCCTAGTAATAGCAGTAATGGTGGTAGTAAAAGAAGTAGTAGTAGTAGTAGTAGTAGTAGTAGTAGTAGTAGTAATAGCAGTAGCGGGAATAGAATTAGTTGGTGTGGTATTAATACTATGACTAATAGTTAGTAGCAGTAGTTGTAGTAGAAATAGTAGTGATAAAAGTAGTTGTAGTAGTGCTACTGGTAGTAGTAGCATTAGTAGTAGAAGTAGTTGTATGCACTACTAGTAGTACCAGTGGTAAAAGAAAGGTTACATTTCAAAGTGGAGTGGGCTGAAGACGATTTGAGATTTTCTCCATTTGTTTAAACAGGGGAAAAAAAGTTGGGAAAAAAGCAGAATATTTTAAAAAGTATAAATAGTTGGAATGAGAAAAGTGACAACCATCATGTCTTGAAAGAGCTGAACATTTTGATAGTTAAATGGTATAATAGTTAAAAGTGTGCAGAAGTAGTTGAGTGCCGAAAAACGTACGAAATCAGAAAAATAAAGATTTGTAGAACAATGGCGGCTGTTGAAGCATCTACAGTAAATAAGAAAACCTGCTCATGACACAAAATAGCTTCTAGACTATAATTAAACATGAAGTATTGCAGGCTAATAATACACATATTGTTCAGCCTCTTTCATCATGCAAAAATATCTATTATAACTGTTGCTGTATTTGTTTGCTATGACTTGCTATGTTACTTTGTACATTATGTATGTTTGCAAATTTTTACATATTTTTTTACATATATGTGGGTCTATATGTTTTGTCATGTTTTTTTCTTTCCTCTTTCTGCATATTCCATCATGAACTTTAACTATTTGCCTGAAGACTGCTGTTATGATTAAGAAATGTGTCATTGTTGAAAGCATTTTATTAAGTGGGGTCAATTTGCACAAATTGTTAGCAAATATTCACAAATATAGAAATTACTAATAAATATAACAATGTGGCATGATTATAATTAGTGTATTTATATAACTAGTACAGACACTGCTCTTCTCCAGGATTTAAATTTTTACTTTGCTTTTTACTTCTTTTTTTTAATTATAAAAAGAAATAAAAAAAGAGAAAACAAACAAACAAAACAAAACAAAAACAAAAGCATACATCCCACCCAGCCTAGACACCCAATACTAAATCAAAAACATCCTACAAACAGTTGATAGCAAAAATTAGCAAGTGGCATTACATTGTTATTTTCTCCAAATAGGAGAAATTGAAGGAATGAATTGTTGAAAATGTATTTCAATATGTTATTTTTTAGACAAAGAAAGGAGCAAAAACAAGCTTCCTTTGAAGTAAGCTGAACGCAAACAATGCGGAACTAAAGTGCAGTAGCAAACGTTTTCAGCCGGATGACAATTTTGTTGCACATTTTTCTGTTTACAGCTCAACGTGGGTCATTGTGACAGAACTTTCATGGGTGAAATAATTCCTAAAAGTCGATAACATTGGGGGTTTTTTTACGCGTATTGAAATGGGTAAAAAGCGCCACAGCGAAGACTCGGCGGAGTCAAACACTCCAGCGAAAAAACAAGTTCCGGAGTTCAATGGGACTGTTTTTAAAGCCATGTTAAAGGATCCCACTACAGCCATGAAGGGTGAGAGTCTGAGTTACACACATCTCACAGATACTAAGTCATATTAGTTATTCATCCCTTCATGTAGCTGCCCATCCATCCCCTATTGTGTAGTCAGTATGTGAGTACCATCTTTCTTGCCCGCTAGGCTAATTCTTAATTTTCATCGCCTGCAGGACTGGAGACATTCATATCCACCGCCAAGAAGCTGCCATGCTCTGACCTGTATGATGTGGTGGAGGGTTATATTAAAATTTCTATGGAGTGTGCAGAAATATTCAAATTGCTGGAGAGAGAAAGGCCTCTAGAGAGTGAGGTAAGTACAAACCAAACCAAAATTACTGATTTATTGTCGCACAAAGAACTGCTATAAAGTAGAACCTGAAGTGAGGTATGATTTCAACTAAAAACAAAGATCTCTGTGTACACAGTTATGCTCACAAACGTTACCATTAGCCTTAGAGACTGGTAGGCTTAATGCCATTCCAGAAGAGGGGAGACTGTTTTTAGTGCGACACAGGAACAATAAAATGAGAATGAGGTTCATTACCTCTTTTGCTGTCATATATATGAAGATATAAGGGGTGTACCTCTCAGTAAAATGACCTCCCATTCAGTTCAATGTATTATTTGCCCCAGAGGGCAATTGGTGTTGGGGCAAATGTTAAAACACATAAAGCACAAACAATATGACACATAAAGGTACAAGGTAGATTTATTAGTCATTTTTTAAACATAGTTCAAAAAATTGTATTTTTCGCGTTGAGCAAGGGGTTTAGGATTCTCACAGCCTGGGGAAAGAAGCTGCTCCGTAGTCTGGTGGTTCTGCAGCAGATACTTCTGTATCTTTTTCCAGGTGGCAGCAGGGTGAACAGACTGTGGCTGCTGTCTTTCAGTATCCTTTGGGCTCTGCAGACACCTCACCTCACCAAGGTCACTGATGCTCTGTAGATTGGAACCAGTGATGTTCTGGGCAGTTTTAATCACCGGCTTTAGAGCCTTCCTGTCCTGGGCCGTGCACGAACCATGCCAGTTTGTGATGTTTCCAGTCAGTGTGCTTTTTTTATTGCTTCTCTGTAGAAGTTAACCAGAATCTTGCTCTGGAATTTAGCCTTTCTAAGTTTCCGTAGGAAGTAGAGCCTTTTCTGTGCTTTTTAACCTGGGTGGTGATGTGTGATGACCAAGATAGGTTCTCAGTGATGGTAATTCCAAGGAACCTATTGCTGTTCACCTGCTCCACCTCAGCTGATGTGAACATACAATATAAAACATAAACATACACCAATTGACATTAATCTGTACACAGGGTGACTTGCACCTATGCACATTCAATCTCCACAGGAGCAGATTAATAAGTGTCCACCATAACTCCATAGGGCCTATAATAATTCAGTGGGCGTTAAAAGTGACAGCATCTCCTCAGCATCTCCTCTTAACACAAACCATTTCCAGTGCGGTACACATCACCATCAACAGGCCATGACAGTCACAATAATGCAGCATCAGGACCCGCACTATAAAGGCTGACAGTCCAACATAGCACACAATTACAATATGTACTGTTACTGTCACTCTTACATCAACATCATCAACATCAATATCTCAACTGCAATATGTATAGCTATTGTCAACCAATCATCGCCATCATCAACATCATCATACTACAATACAACATGTACTGCTGCTGTAACCATATCGTCATCATTGTCATCTTCATCATCATCATTATCACCATCACAGGTAATGGACAACCAAAGCAGGTTCTTCTTTCTATTATTAGTGTTAAAGGCATGAATGGAGGCAGGAATTAAGGAAATTTTATACCTTTTTTGGCAGCTACAACCCATACAGTCTAAGGCGTGGTTAAGTCAGTCGCAATATGTGTGATGGCATTGGCAGTTCAGTGCGCTGAACTGGACTCTGTTGGTATTAATGTCACTGCAAGGGCGGTGGTGTCGTCGTTTTTTTATATTTATTTATTTTTTATAACATAAATCGCCTGCATTTAGGCCTAGGCCGTTTATTTTGATTTCTTTTGGGTGGATGACTATGAAAAGTTTGAGCGATGTTTTAGAAGCAGAAGTAGCAGAATTTGCTTTTCAGGCCTGGGATAGAAGACAGAGTATTATCTTTAGTGGCCGAGCAGTAAGATAACATGTATTTTGTTTTGATCACAGCAATGATATTATAATGGTGTCTTGTAAACCCATGAGGGTTGGACATATGTTTGCATGCATGACACAGAATAAAGAAATCGTCATCCCTCCTCACAGTGTATGGGATTGACTGGCAACCTGTTTTTGGACATGTAAAGCTCTAATCCAATCCTGCTTCTGTCCAGATGATGCTGATTTTTGAGAGTTTGGAGATGATTCTTCTCAGGACGGCCAGTGACTTGTCCCACTTCAACATGGTCGGCAATGCGATTGTGAAAAAGACTGTTTCCAGCTATATGAAACTTCTGCAGGGATCTTTCCATTCAGAGAATCACAGGTTGGTGTGATGACCTCAGGGCAAGGGTCAGTCCATTTAAGCACAGTTTAAAATTTGCCCTCTGGCCTGTAAATAATAATTAAAAAATGCTGATGTTTGATTTGGGGTATGTGGGTGTATGCATATATGTTTAACTAATTAGAATATAGGTTTAAATTAATACAGAAGCTGGCTCATTTAAATTCAGTGACTTATGGGGAAAGGGTGGGATTAAATAAGTTTTTACTTCTTCTCACTCCTTTTCAAATATGTAGACAAAGTCATCATCTGTAAATATTGTTTTTTGTCTGTCTGCTTGTTTGTAAAATTATTTTTCTATTTTCTTTTTTACATGTTTGAAATAAATCAGATCACAATCAAATCATGTTGTGTTTTCCTTTGTGCGCAGGTTTGTCCGTCAGTGCCTCAGTCTCCTGTCCGCCTTGGTGTCTCAGGGTCCAGAAGCTGCCAGAGAGATCCTGAGTAACATTCACGTCAATAAATCTCTGTCTAGACTGGCAAAAAGGAAAGATAAGAGGGTGTGATGCCTTTTTCAGTTGTCAGCATGTTTGTTTGGGTTTTTGAATCTGTAGATATGTATGCTTACTCTTGGTGAATTATCCAGGGAAGACCTGATGTCCGCATGGCCTTCATCCAGTTTGTGCTGTCCTTCTTGGTGTCTGGAGACAATGCTACAGTTGGACAAATATTAGAAATCAAAGGTAACAATTAAATATGCATTTACATTCACTCAGTCCACATTTATCTCAGGTATGTTAACGAAATTTAAATTTGGTGCGTCAGAACTGCTGCCAGAGATCCTGAGTACAGGTCTGAAGGAGGATAGGATGTCCATCGTCAATCTGATTTTGTCCACATTGAAGACTAGAGTAAGTGCTCAGCAATTTACACTTAACATTTAAAAAATGATTTATGGATTTGACCATTCTGTTTGTTGTTTGTCTTGCTGCAGGTTGTACTAAACAAGGTCATTAGTAAAACACAAAAGGTGCGTTTTTTCACACCTGCTGTTTTAGCCAACATAGCATCTCTGTATAAATGGAACGGGATTGTAGATGCAACCACAGATGATGACAGAGTGAGTCAATTGTTTTTTTTTTTTTTTTTTTTTTAAAAAAAAAAAAAGCTTTGTTATCCCAATTTACCTTTCAACTAAATGTTATTTATTTTCCTCAAGATGCTAGAGGACTCAGAGCATGCTGGGATATCTGTCATTCGGGAACTTGTTCACAGTTTTCTCCTTGACTTGTGTTGCTCTCGTAAGCATGGCATCAGCTTTCATGATGCCAGCTTTGGCACAGCTGGTCGGTAAGTAATCAGAGTGTCAAGTTTACCCCTTACTCTTCTGGAAACTCTTCATGCTGATTGTAAAATTTTGACTTTTTTCCAGAGCTGGCAATATTGTCTTGCTTCAGTTCCTGGTGGGACAGAAGCAAGCCACAGAGGATGAACTGGTGACGGAGCTGGTGGTGAATGTGCTGAAAGCTAGCCCCGACATGCTGGCCAGATACTTTCAGGAGACACAATATTCGTACACCCCCCGTCCCAAAAATGCTTGGCAGGACAACGTCAAGTTACTCAAAAAGGTAATACCTGCAAGTATATTTGAGTTCTAGTAGGGCTGCAGCTGACATTAATCGTTAAGTCCAAAAGTGTTTACAAAATTGTAAAAAAAAATTGCTTCTGTTGTCCAACCCACAGTCTAAAGCACAAAGACTCTCCAATTACTATCATAAATTACAAAGAAAGTAGCAAAGTATCTCACATAAGAAGGTGGAACCAGAAAATGTTTGACATTTTTGCTCGAAAAATGACTAATTTATCAATCAGCAAAATAGATGGCAATTCATTTTCTTTCAAATCACTAATTGATTAATTTACTAATCGTTGCAGCTGTATTCCTCAGTGTTGGCTCATATCTTTTTAAATCTATTTTTAGAAATAATGATTCTCTTTGAATTTATACGTCAGATCTACGAGGCTCAGCCAGAGATTTCCACAGTCTTCCAAACTCGTGAGGTCATCCCTCTGCCTCGCCTCCTGTCCATGATCATGGTGATATCTCTTCCTCCGGTCTGTAACAAGGCCTTCTTCACACAGGGCCTCAGTGTAAGTGACTGAGCCTCATACAGTAAATTCAAGTAATCAGTAATTCAACCACAAAATGTCAAAAATGTACAGTACTGTGTTACAAATTGTCAGAAAATCTCCTCTTGTATCCTGATAGCTTGCCAACACAGCAGTGCAGCTCACAACTCTGTCCATGATGAGTTTCATCTTGAAAAGAGCCCATAAGAATATAGAGCACCTCCTGGAGAAGTCTGAGTGGCACGACTCAGATGTATACACTTGTGACATGATGGGGGATTTGGTGCAGCAGTACAGGGAGACACTCAGCAAGGTAAGCTCTCAAGATTGCTGGATTCATACCCACAACAGTAACGGTGCACCATTCAACAACTCAAGTTTCCACTTTTCATCCTCTGTCCCAGATTTTGCCCGATATGACGAGCATAGTTGCAAAGTGGCAGTCACTCAGCAAGAAGGAAAAGACGGATGGTGAAGAAAAACAGACCAGAACTGAAGGGAGTGCTGTACAGACAGACAATAAAAACGAAGTGCCTGGTATTAACATTAGCATTTCATGTACAGTGTTTATTCTATCCAGTTCTGTCAGGTAAAAGGCACGACCAGCATTTGTTTAATTGTGTTTTTCTGTGTGTTCAGCAGTTGCTGAGACAGCTGAGGTAATCCTGCTGAAGACTCTGATTCTTCAGGTCATATGTCTTTACCAGAAGGTTGTGCCACATCTGGTCAGCCAGTGCAAATTTGACTTCAGCAAGCTCTTTAAAGGTAATGTTGGGGGTTTTGTTCATTAAATTTATTTGTAAGTGATATGTTTTGTGGATGATGCTTGTGCTTCTTAAACAAAGCTTTTAAGAATATTTTTTAACCTCTTAAGGGATTGTGTCAGAGAAAGGAATGAGGGAAGAAGTTCCTCCAGTTTTGCAGTATCAGATACTGCAGTTGGCCTTAGATCTGCCTGCAAGCAAGTTCTCCTGGTTCCGCATACAAGTAAGTTACAGGGTTCATTTACCCTGTCATTTTCAATGATTGCTGTTTAGAAGGTTTCACTTTGTAATTAACATTGTTTCAAATGTGTTTGGTTATTGCTGTTTCCTCCCAGGATGTTGCAGATATAGACTCATCATCTGGAGAGAAGTCAGTTCTTTACCTCCTTCTCAAGATGTTTGTCAGCAGCAGCAGAAGCCACTTGAAAACCTCCACACGGATGCTTGTTCTAAAAGTAACTTCTTATTTTCATCTGTGCATTTGACATCAGTATTAAGATACCAGAACTGCAAATCTTCCAATTAGTCACGTATTAGACCTGATCGTTGTTTACTCCTAAAGTTTACCACATTAGTCTACTCAAGTAATCAGACTGTAAGTTGGACACATGATCAACAAAAGTTGTATAGAACAAAAACTCAGATACACTTCTTGCATAAATTAGCACAAGTTCACCCCCCTGTAGTTGTCAAGAGTCAAAGTACAGCTTGAAGATGTATTACTTCATTTGAGGTACAGCGTAAGGTCAAGAAGATATTTTAGCAGTCCTTCAGCTATATTGGGGAATAGTTCAGTCCGTACATTTACAGAGGTAGTTTGTCCATATAACTTAAAAGTGCCTTAACCATAATGATACTGAGGTAAAAGTTCATATTTATGGAGCTAATGAAGTAAGAGCAACATTGACAAAGTCCCTGTGTCTGCAAAAGTTTCATATTAAACCCGACTCCTTGCTACTTTCTCTTAACAATCTCTTCCTGCTTTGTTTTCAGGTGCTTAAGGACAGTGGGGTGTTTGAGTACACCTGGACTGAGCTGGAGCTCTGGCTCGACCAGCTTGCCAGAGTGCAGACAAACCAACAAGAGACTGTCATCCAGTTCATGGAGAGGGTGAGCTCATCTCCATATCTTTGCTTAAGTGTTGATACTTCTGTCTGTTACTGTTATGCTGTTATTAGACAGAATAAGACATTCATGACATCGTTTTCATACTTGATAATAAAGTCCTGATCTCTTACTGTAGGTGTTGGTGAAACTGGTGTGCAATTCTCACACATACACAGATAAGGTTGCCAGCCTGGTTCAGGAGGCAGCTTATCTGCAAGCTAACCTGAGCAGCCAGGAGGGTGACGCTGCCAGTATCCCAATCTCACACATAGATGGTGAGCATTTAAAACATTGAATCAAGGTTCATTTCTTCTATTCATGAGCATGTCTGTGAGACTTATGTTTATAATCTGATTTTTAGATGTTTTGGACATGCTTGATGTCATTATGGAGGGTAATGAAGGTGAGATGGAAGAGTTTGGGCCATCTCTGAGTGAAGACCTCATTATTAGGACCTTCCCCTTCAGTGTGGTGGTACCCACTGCTCTGGAGGCCCGAAACAAACTGCCAGCAGACAAGGGTAAAACACTTCTGCCTCAAAATGGAAAAATACTACAATGTTGAGAGTGGAGCCATACATAGACTGTGAAATGGTTAAAGTAGTGATAGAGTCAATGCACACATTAAAAACATTTCTGTTGCAGCTCAACATTGTAATTTGCTGCTTTAAACTGCCACTTTACCCTGGACGAAAGCCTGTTCTTTATACTTAAAATGTGGTTTCTCCTTCCTGATATGTGTTTCAAAACTAACTGTGTAGTATGATGTAATGCTGATAACCATCTGTCCTTTCTTTTCTCAGGGGTGGTATATGAGTACTTGTCTGCGGTTTTGTCAGATGTGCTGCACTGTCAGAGAGAGCCGCTCCCCTTCTGTCTGGCTCTGCTGCAGTACGATAAGGAGCTCGTGTCCGCAGAACTTTCTGCCTCCCCTCATCCCTCCATCATGCAACTTCATCAGTATTACATCAAATGGCTGCCACAGCAGTGCCGGGAGGAACTGGTCAGTTTTTAATGAAACCAAGAAATTGTTTAACTCAAAGGTTAGCATACTCTTTATGTAGAAAATAACAGCTCTCTTTTTTTGGCAGTTCAAATCCTCTGAATGCCAATCAGAGGGATTGTTGACCCCCATTTCATTTACTGCACTGATGAAATCTGCATATAGTCAAGGACCCAGTGCTTTGCTTGAGGAATCCTTTGGGAAAAATGTGGAAGGAGCTCTAGCTTCCATGTCGATGGCTGAAATTCCAGTAGCAATCAAGCAGATTTTACTCTACATAAAATCAACAGTGGAAAACCTTGGCAAGGTAAGAACACAAAACAAGCTTTCTACTCAGTAAATCACTTAGCTGAAAATATACTCAACACATCATGGTCTTCTGCACAGTTCCCCAAAGACATAGGAACTGCCCCACTGAAGACCTTAATGGGAATACTCCAGGATTTGGTGACCAAGCTTCAAGGCTTTCAAGAGACTACAAACTGTGAGCAGCCAGCAGCAGCAGCGGCAACAGCAGAGAACTCCCAAGAAGGATCAGACCTCTTCCTGGAAATCAACCAGTCATCCACAGCAGAAGCCAATAAAGAGCAGGTTGGGAAGAAGTTTGGCCTTTACAATGACTTTTATTTGATGGAATTACTTTATTTTTTCAAGCAATGACCAATGTTAGCAAGTTAAATTCTACTATTTTTTTTACAGTTGCTGATTCTTATACAACACTTTATGTCTTTAGATCCTTGTTTCTGCCCTTGGCTCCATCTTCAAGCATCCATGTCTGCAACAGTGGTTTCTGGCTCTGGAGCTGGCGTCTTTGCCTCCTCACACTCTGAACCCTGTCAGGCTAAAGCATCTGTGTGCTCAGCTGAATGATGACATTTTGGCCTTGCTGAAGACCAGCTCCCCCACTCTCCGTGATCTAGGTCATGTGGAGCTTATTTGTAGCTACATGGGGTCAATAGGAAAAGCTGTTCTCAAGGAACTGATGGAGAAGGGCTCCCAGGCTGCAAAGGAACAGTCCAGACCTTTCCAGGCCCTCCTGTCTATGCACAGCTTCATGGATTCCTGCAGTTTGAGAGAGGTGGTTTCCAAATTGCTACTCCTCCCTCGGCAGAGTCTAATCTCCCCCAGCAGTGATGGCACACAAGCCAAGCTTAGTGCCTATGGTCATGCAGCACTGCAGATCCTCACACAGTCTAAAGCGAACTCTTCACAGGACCATGGGATCTTTCTATCTCAGGCACACCTCCACGGCCTGAGCACCCTGCTGCTGTCCTGCTCCAGCCCTGCGCTGGAGGCCTTCCTGCTGCAGACTGTGTCTAGCGAGCCAGGTAGTGCTAAACTCATCCACACAGACGTGCTGCTGCACTGCCTCCGGTGCCCCCGCCCAGACACTCAGGCCATCAGCTCTCTGCTGCTGCAGAACTGCTCCACACACCGCCTCTGCTTTGAGATGTGGTGCCTAGAGCCAGAAAACATGGAGAAGCTTTCCGACCAGTCAGAAACATTCCTTCCACTAATCAAAACCTACCTACAGGTGGCAAGTAGAGAGGATCCTGCACGGCCTGAAGATGGTTTGTACTAAACAAATTCTCTATTCTCTGAAAGCATACAAGATTAATTCCACTATTTTTCTGTCATGTTAACTTGTATATTAATATAGATGTGCTCAATTGCTGTCTTTTATAGTGCAAAAAGAAGTTTTAAAGGCCTTGAAGCAAGCACTGCTCAACAAATTATCCCAGTGTGTTCTGGGGAACCTGACAGACGACTCCGGAGCTCAGCTTGCTGAAACACTTGCTAGTCTGATCAAGCTCTCTGCAAATATCAAAGACATCTCCAATTTGATCAACAACTTGCCCAATGCTCTTCAAAAAGTGGACAGTTTTGAGAGGTATTAATTAACTCTTAATACTGTATGTAAATTATCAGTCACTAGGTGTTAACTAAATGTTGTTTTCCCTTTCAGATGGCAACTAGTAGATGTTATCACGGACAAACTGGCTGAGTGCCCAAAAGAACTAGAAGCCTGGAAGAAGTCTGTCACCACTGCTGCCGTCAAGTGCCTCATCGCTGCGTACAGTCACTCTAAAGATCAGGCTGCTTCCTGGTCAGAGCAGGAGCAGAACATCCTGGAAAGACTTCAAGCACTCGTAGTGGGTCTATTTTTGTCACACATACTGAACATTTTCTGATTTTATTTTATGCATGTCATAACATATTTTCTTTTCATAGATATCAGCTGAAGACATCACTGCATCTGAATGGAATAGTTTTGTCAAGAGTGGACTGAAGTAAGATATTTGTCTAAATCCATTCTGCTAGATGTGTGTTCCAGAGCGTCAAATCAAAATATTTTTTTTTCAGTGACCTAAAAATTATTCTTCCACTGTAGATATCGCTACAGAGATCAACACTATCTGAACACACTGAGCAAACTAGTGGAAGTGATATACAGTAACAGTGAAGTCCAGAAGGATCTGATTCCTTTATCCACCCTTCACATGATGACCAGCAGCCATTCTCTGTTCCTGCCCACCATGTTGGGCGTGGATGAAGAGCCTAGCAGGTGTCAGGCTAAAGGTACATATGGAGCAGAATAGAATGGACAAAACCATTCACCTGCAAACCTGAGACCTTATTTCTCAATTATATATTTTAGTACTGAATACAAACGCTTATCTTGTTGTCATTTCAGATGCATTAGTGTCCCTTCTTCTCTGTTTGGTGAAGAAATGCCCAACAATCTGCAACATCAATCACTTTGTTGTGCTTCTGGGAGCATATGGAGTTACACTGCGTACTTCAGGTAAAATAGGGAATCTAAGTATAATTTGTGTGTTTTTTGTCCTTTCCTCTTACCTCTTGTTTTGGTTTGCAGATCAAAAACTGTTGCTGCTTCTTCAAGAATATGAAAGAAACAATATCAGTCTACTGAAATTTCAGTAAGTCACATTCATATGTGTATGTTCTACATGCAAGTAGTGGACTTGTTATCTGCAAACACTAAATATGTGTTTTTGACTGCAGATCCTTCTTGTGGGGCCCAGCAGCTGTGGAACATCACAAGACCAGGAAAAGCCTTGGAGCTTCTCTGTGGAAGCAAGCAAGCTCAGATGACCTGCTGGCTCTGCTGAAAACTGAGAGGATGCTCCAAACGATCACACACTTTCCCCAACAATGCCAAATCATCCCACAGGTAGATATCATATTTCGTTTCCAACAGAGTATTTTTAGAAGAATTTATCTGTTAAAGGGTCAGTTAGCCTAAATCACAAACAAAAAAAACCTCAAATACCTTTAGTGATGTCAAGCTATATGAGGAAATGGTTTTATATGTTGTTTTCAATGCTTTAAATGTCATAAATGAAATTCCATCCACCTCCATTGTAATTGAATGGCTTCAGTAATCTCAGAGATAGATATCTAAAAAAATTAGTGAGAAAATAATGTTTTTTGTTATTTGGATGACCGTTTTATATCTGAAGTTTTCTCTTATAGAATGATAAGGAGCCACTGTACAGTGACAATGCAGTTAAGGACCTTGGGGATTTGTATGATCCCCGTTTTCTTTTGCCTCTGTTCAGTACCATTCTGCAGCCAGGTGAGTATATTTCAGTGCTGTTGTCATCTCTTAATCTGTTATCACTGCCTTTTAACGGTAACATTTTCTCTTTTTTCTATGTACCAGAGTGTGTGATTGACTGCCTCAAGTTTGTATCCAGTCATGCCCTCGGAGTGACTGTAATGGCTCTAAGTAGCTACGACCCCAAAGTGAGAGCAGCAGCGTACCATGTACTGAGCTGCTTCTACCAACACCTGGAGGGTGCTCGCTTCAGAGAGAAGAGACAGGTAAAGTATGATGGAGGTGGTGTGTGAGTATGGTATATGTGTGTGTGTGTGAGAGAGAGAGAGAGAGAGAGTGAAAATCCCCTCTGGAAGCACTGATGGGCTTGTTTTTCTCAAATAGCTGCTGTACTTGATGGACACAGTGAAGAATGGAGTTCGACAGCAGAATCAAAAACTGCCATTTGTCCTGACCACTTACATCGCCAAAGTGGCTCAGCAGATGCTCAAACCTGGTGTGTAACTCTGAGAAAGTGTTTGAGACTTTTTTCAAACTTATAAGGAACTCTGCATTATTACGTAGTATGTTTTTGAATGCTCTATTACATATCTGTACACTGTATATATTTTACTTTTGCCTGCTGAATCAGCACTTTTGCCTTCAGGATCCTTGAATTTTTGTCTTTGCTTTCTGTGATTTCCCAGAGGACCACATGTACGTGGTGTTAAACAGGTTTTTGCTGTCCCATCAGAGTTTGGACTTCAAGAGAGTCCCTGAGTTCTTCAAACTATTCTATGGCTTTGACCTAGAGGTAAAGTTGCTGAAAGTTTTTTTTTTGTTTTCCTGAACTGCAAGTCGTTAATCATGATGACCTAAAAAAAATACATGATTGTCCAAATAAACTCTTCTTGTGTCAACAACAGTCAGCCTTCAACTGTTTGTTTTGCTCAGCCTGTGCTTTTTTAGACTGATGTAATCTGGTCACGTTGTCAGTTGTGAGAGTATGACTGTCTGTTTTCTCTGCAGCATAAAATGGAACGCGAGTGGATCTTGAGTGTACTTCAGGAAGGGATAAGTGATGGACACTGCTATGAGCTGTGTGAACAACAAGGCATCTTTCAGACCCTTCTAGGCTTCAGCAGCAGCCCCCTGTGTGATGAGCACTTCCAGGTACACACTGTGAAAATCACAATGCAACACATACTATTGGCGACTATCAGGCTTTCAAAAGTTAGCTGCCAATAGGCTGAGCAGAGAAACACTAACCTGCTGGATGTGCTGGCTGTCACTGAATGAGTGAGACGACTCTGATGATTGTGTGTTTATGTTTATAGTAGAAAAGTGTTGCAGCAAAACACTTAAAACAACGTTCCATGGCAGTACACGGGTGTTCAAAACAGAAAAACGGCAATCAAAGACATGACTAAATATAAAAAAGCGAAATGCGGTCAGAAAAAAATTAGAGCTTCCCCTGTCATCCCTCCTCCTCCATTCATTCACAAAACTGATTGACAGCGTGATATCTGTATTCCAACACCATGTGAACTAATCACCTGACATGGTGAAATAAGGTGTATAATAACATAATAATAATAAAGATAGTAATCAGGCACCTACAATTACAATGCTCTGAAATGCATTTCACAAGGAAAACGAATGAATAAAGTTATGTCTAATGAGCACGTATTTCCCTTGTATGTCTCTAGTTACAGATTATCAGGGTGTTGTGCCAGGCTGCCCGTGTGACCAGAGCAGCCTACAACCTCACAAAGAGCTCTGGGCTCCTGACCTGGATAATACAGATAGTTGAAAAAAGGTAAGCTGGAGAGTAAGCTCTAGTCTTAACTATAGCTTGTTATTTTGACATTATTCATCATATAACTACAATAATCTCTTCAGCCATAAGTCTGCACTTACTATCCTTCTCAGGAGTCTAGACCAGCAGCTGCTGAGTGCCATCATAGATCTGCTCCATGTGCTGTGGTTTACTAATCTTGGGCAGAAGGAGAAGCAGGTGGAAGAAGCCAAAACCTCCTCATCTACAGAAAAGAAACCTATAGGCTCTGTGAAGTGTCTCCCACTCCCACTCATCAGTGAATTCCTGTGTGTGGCATTAACTATCAGCAGACACCTCAGGTAAAGCATAACTATCAGATACAAGCAGTTGTAGGCAATCACAGTGAAAATGTAATTTAAGTCACTCTTTTGGCACTCTCAGTAATACATATAAATAACATAATAGATGTTAGCTGCCTTTTGGTCAAGGATGTCATTGTTTGTCTGATTTCTTCCCGTCAGGTCACGTGTAAAGGCCGCTCAGCTCAGCCTGTTTCTGCAGACTCTTTGCTCGGTACTGAAACATCGTGGGACAGCTCTTAACGTAAACGAACAGGCTGACCGGCTAACGTTCCACCCACAGCCTCTCACTTGTACGGAAGCTCTCACTCTGCTTCATTGTTGGGCCTCTCTGTCCCGCAACACAGAACTCCTAACCCAAATACAAGCCTTGTCTGAAAAGCACAAAGTGAAGGAACTGTTGGGTGAGTGGCATCCTGACATATCAAGAAGGTTTCACAAATATCATGGTTTCTTTCTATCTAAAGGGCTGACAAAATACTGTAAACACCTAATGGAAATGTAGTTAGATTGAATTCTGTCAGGATAAGTCTTACAGTAATGCTGCTTTCATATGGAATCAGGGAGAAGGTAGACGGCAAACTGGATAACATTTTAGTGGACGAGAGCATGACCGTAAAATTAGGTGAGGCTGGCTGGAAATACCGGCAGTGGTTACGGTAGAAGGCATTTCCATTCAAAGTTAAAATATTTTAACTTTTTACTGTCCTCAGTCATGGAATTTACAACCAGATGTTGCATAGCTCCTCTCCAAAAGCGGAAAATACAGGTGATCTGGACAATTACTGGACTTTATTAGAAATATCACATTAAATATTAAATAGTACACGCTTTTATTTAATATATTTTAATTCCGTTTTTTGTAAACATCATCATAACACATAGTTATGCATGTTTCATCCTCCTATCCTGCCATTTTATCAAACTGTTTTTCCCTTGCTGTCCAGAAAGTGTTTCCTGTCTGCCTGCCATGTGAATGCAGCATAAGCCTTTTGATATGATATCTAATTGATATGTTTTCAAAGCAACAAGAGACAATGAACCAAAAGAGGACAAATTTATTTGTGTAGTAAAAAACACAAGTTGTAAACTCAACAAAATGAACACAACAGACATATTCAATGTATAGATGTTGACATATATTACTAATCGTCATGAAAATGGAATATGACCCATCTTCTAGCAGTGTTTGCAGCTGAGTTTTAATTAATTAGGCATCACGTAATTAATATTTTCTACACTTCTGCTCAAACAGGGCTTTTGCATAGCCTTAATAACGATATAACTGTTAACTATAGATTGTAGATAGAGAACTGCTTTTCTAAAATATCTTGTTTGTGTGTAATGTGACTGATTTGTAGCCAAACAGAAAGATGCTATGAGGCATATGGGCATTTAAATATAGAGAGCCAAAAAAACAACATCAGTCCCAACAAATAATGCTAAATATTTAATATTAGGCTATCTGAACCTACAATGAAGCAAGCTCATGTAAGAATGTTTGAGCCCTGGAAGACTATACAGTTAAAACACTATCTCTGGTCAGTAGATGCTCCAAGATGGCTGCTCTTTCACTGACCGTGTGTTCACCTCTCTGTAGGGAGATGATGCTTAAAAAGTATCAATTTGTTACATGTGATGGCATTGCATGCTGGGCTATTTTTTCCATTACAAAAAGTGGAGAGTTCAGAACTTTGTTCCACTTCACAGTATCTAAATCATTCCTTGTACCTTTAATGGCTTAAACATGGTTTTGTTCATCTTCCTCCTCAGGGATGGGAAAGGATAAGGCCAGAGGTAAAGGCTCTTTTTCCCAGGGCCGCACACGAAAAGAGAACCTGGCAGACGATGCTGAGACTGGGAAACAAGAAGAGGGTCTCCTGACAGAGTGTAAATTTTACCTCAGCAGTATCTTTGTTCACTGGGAGCCTGTGCTCCCCCTCTCTGAGCCCCAGCCAGCACAGCCAAGAGACAAACCGGATCCCAGTTGGTTGGCCGTGGATACTGCGCACCTGCTTACCAAGTGGTCCCTGAGGTGTTTGTTGGAGGACGCGCATGATGAAAGCAGAACAAAAGAGTTCTTGGACTGGGTCGAGAAGGCTGTGATAGAACATGGGGAAATCGTGAATGTTGCATTACTCAGTCCTGGCATGAAAGCAGATATCCTTCGACTCTACCATCAGGCCTTTGAAGCGCAGTGTCACTCCAGCGTTTCAGCAAGAATGGAAGTCCTCCAGCTATTTACCAACATTATGATATGCTTACTAGAGACCCAAGGCCACCTTCCAGAGCTGCATCAGACTGTCGTCTCTGCCTGCCTGCCAGAAGCCACACATGATCAGTCAAGACGTGGTAAGAGCCTGCCACCTCATTTACACACTCTATCTGTGACTGCTAGTGTGCTGAACAAACAATACCATATCATTACTGTGCCTCACCGAAAAACTCACCTCTCCACTACTGAAAGAACTTAACTGTGTTGAAGCACTGACACCATCAAGATTTTTATATCCAAGGTGCCCAAACTTATAAAAAATTTAACTTAATGGGAATGCCATCAAGTGGTATATGATCTTAAAGGAGCAGTGTGTAGGATTTAGGGAGATTTAGGAGCATCTAGCAGTGATGACTGCAGATTGCAGCAAGGTCCAACTTCTTCTGGTAAGAATTCCCTCAGTGATTATCGTTCAGGAAGTTTTGACTGGGAGCTGAATTATCTACAGACGTCTCTTCCAATCCAAGACAAACGTACCAGTTGATTAAAACTGCTAAAAACACTCAATAAAGCTGTTTCACAAAAAAATGAAATAAAATAAAATAGTATTTTTCAACACTGCTCATTGCAGAAGAGCTGCTAACTATAACAGCCAATGCAAAAATGAAAAATGGCCCTATCTAGAGCCAGTGTTTGGTTTGTCCATTCTGGGCTTATGTAGAAACAAAATGGTGCATATGGTGATTTACAGATGAGGACCAGCTCCCTATATAAACGCAGATGCTCATTCTAAGTTAACAAAGGCTCGACTATTATTATTTTCAGGTGATTATACGCTGGTGAAAACATACCTATTTTATTATCTTCCATTCCTGCTAGTATTTCCCCATAAATCCAACACACTGAGCCTCCAAGATGTAAAATGATTTAAAGGTCCCGGATCTTTAAAAATCTTTTTTAAAAAAGCCTGAAAATGCCCCAATTGACAGTTATCATTTATTTTAAGTGGATCTGGATTCAGGATTTTTTTTTTTAGATTGCAAGATGGGATATTTTTTTAACATTATTACCATTTTTTAATGGACTACTACATTTATTGAAAAAAAGAAATATAATGTGTCCCATGCCTAAATCATTTGTGATATAGATCCAGACACAGATTGTTGTTCTATTTTTAAAATGATTTTAAAAAAGATATAAACATTTACTTTGATTATCCAGCAGTGGACTATGAAAGTGATTAAAGACATTAAGTCTTGCAACATTTATTGTAGTTCCCATCTAACAGGACATGTTAGTGAGGTTGTGTTTTTACAAAACAATTCAGTTACTTTGCTTTAACACATTCCTAGAAATCAGTTTTATTATGTAGCACTATATGTGCCACATTTGCAATAAACACAGAGGGGAAACTTGATTTTGAAAATAATTATAAGTCAAAGTGTAAATTAATTAAGCCTCTTGTTTTCCCCTTTCCAGAGGCGGGGCTGTTCCTGTTGTCGTCATACATCCATGAGTTGTGGAGTGGAGCCACGTCAGTGGGCCTGTTCCTGTCTCATGTCAGTTTGGTGACCAGAACCAAGTGTAAAAGACAGAAAGCATCCAAATCAGTGACTCAAGCTGCCATCAGATCCATCTGTAATGACATGATGACCATGAAGAGTTAAATATGACATCTGAACTACACTGTGTTTGCTGAAATAGACTTAACCATAAGAATTTTCTTTTTGTTCATTTTATTCCTTTTTGTTTTTTGTAAAAACAATTTTATAAAACCCTCTGTTATAAAATGGTGTTTTACAAATCTCTTACAATTTTTGTAATGTTTTCTCAACATATTGTTCCTGCAACAGTTAATTTGAAAAGTAATTGTATGTGAAAATGTTGGGATTTGAACATGAGCTGTTGTGGACAAAGTTTAAAAACTGGACCTCTCCTCTCCTTGTACTTTTAACATCTAGGGCAGGGTCCACATGTACACTGCAGTTTAAAGCACAGGATGAAAGTTACATAACATGATAAATAATAAAGTATCCTTGTACTTTGAAGGTATTCAGTGTAATAGAAAGAAAACAGAATCACTGGCTACTCTTTTTCAAAACTTCTCCTTCTCTTTTTCCCCAGAATTATCATTACTTTTGCATTTTCATTATTCTGATATTGTCCATCACCTCAATTTTGGAGGTTTTTCTTCACGTCCATCCACAAAAAGTGCCTCAGCCCCCGGTCAAGCAATAGATGTTCTGTGACTTCCACTGATGGTTGATCTTTGACTCCTGCAACAATAATGAGGAGAACGTTTTAAAGTTTAGTTGAACTTTGTAGCTTTAATGTAGTTTAGGATGTGTGAGTGTATAATATTTAAGTTTGGTAAACCCAGTTACCGCATCCTCCATTCAAGACAGTTGAGACTTTGAAAGATGACGCACGCATCACACTTACCTTGGCAAGTTTCCACTGCGAGACATTATATTTAAACAGAGAAAGAGGAATCCCAAAAAAGCAGCCAGAATGATCCAAAATATTATAACAATTGAGTCTGAAAGTTAAGAGGAAAATTGTTATCATCTTCTTTGTCACAAGAGGACATACAAAAAAGTCTATGAAGCATAAAGACTTACATTTGTTGTATTTCAGCTTGCTCTCATCCACAATTACAGTATCAAGGTAATCATAATAGTATTCCCACTGAGTGGGAATAACACTCGTTGAGTTTTCCATCATAGCCACCATTTCATTTTGAAGTAAAGCTGTCTCATTCCAAAAAGCAGATAGTCTTGTATATTACAGCAAGCCTAAGGAAAGCTCCCTCTAATCCTTTCCCACATGTTTGTCTGCTCAACCCCAGTTGTTTTTCCTCTTGTCAGTTCTGCGGACTTCATTTCAGCAGATGTGTGCAGGTTTGGCCACAGGAGGGCGTAAAAGAGAAATACTCAAGGAAACTAAAATAGAATAAGGTAGGGTAACATACCTATTTAAAGTACCTAGTATTCTGTCGCTCTGTATGTAATTAATGAGTGGGTCTAACGAGGTGCACCTTATTGTATTATTATAAGCCTAATTATAACTTGGTTATTTTTATATTAAGAGCTGATGGATCTTTGGATGTAGTTTTTTTTAAGTGAGGTTATTCCCAAAAAGAATTGAAATGGTAGCACATCTCAAGTCTTCAAGTCAAAGAGGACAAAATGCTTATATTTTACTTATTTATTATGGGCCAACCCTTCCAACCCCTCCATCACATAATAAGAGGGGCTGGAAGTCAGAAAATTTCCAAAGAGTTACACATCACTCGTGATGAGAGCCAAATGAATAAATTTAATGTGAGTATTTTGTCCTTCTTGACTTCAAGACTTCAGATTTAAAACTTTTTCATTTTTTTGGAATAAACTCGCTGGATTTAGCACTCCACTGAGAATCCCATTGTTGAAGCACAGACTCTTTTTCTAAATACAGTTGTTTTTAAGTCTCACTTAATCTTGAAAATCAAGAGAAAAATGAGTCATAATAATAGATCAAATAGCCTTTATATAAATATGTATCTATATTTTGCATTTGATTTGTTTAACTATTACAGCGATGGAGTAGACAGTCAGGCTACCCATTGAGACCAGTAGCCTACAGTATAGTAAAAAAAAAAGAAGAAGAAACGTTAATTAATTTAAAAAGAATTATCCCTATAAAACAATGCCCCAAATTACTGCCAATATCAAAGAAAATATTTACTTTAAACTTCATATCAATAACATTGCCACGGTCAAAAGTAGTCCCCCATGCTGTTTAAGAGACCCAACAACAGCTATTCTACCTGTTGTTTAGTAACTGGTAGCCTACATTGTGACTTATAGTCCCATTTAGAGAAGTGGCTATCCAGATGTGGCTACTTCTGAAAAGTTTGTTGGCCATTCTGGATTAAGTTGATCTAATCCAATCTTGCTTTTAAAAAACAACATGAAAGTAAAATGGGTTAGTTGAACCTGGATAGCAAAACAGGCCCAGGCCTCTGTATTCTAGTCTGAGTCTGAACAGAATTAGGCTATGGGATTTAAAAAACAGCTATACAGGTACAATATGGAAGCAGAGGATTTATGTGCAGGTTTATTTCTCCCAGTTATCACCTGGTGCAAAGCGAGACAGCTGGCAGCTCAGTGTCTGCATAAGAAACTCGAAACTCGGATGCTTAGAGAAAAGTCTGCAAACAGTGGACTGCATCGCCTCTGTGCTGATGACAAATGGATGAAAGTGGTGAGATCTTCTCCCTATGGGTAAGAGTCCATAGTAACACTATAGTAATATAATGATGAATGAGATTTCAAACTAACACTGTGGTCTTTTACCATACAATTAATTTCAGATCAGTTTTTTTCAGATATGAATTGCTTAATCAGAACAGGACAAAATTGTCAAGGTTTAATTTGAGTCAGTAGAGCTGAAAATACACAATATTTAAAGATTACCACTTCACAAATTAGTTGTTTGATTTCTATTATTGGTTAAGTGATGTTGTTGGGCTATTTTGATGCTATTGTTTTTTTTATGAGTAGTATTTCCCATCCTTAATTATAAGGAAAACATATTTTTCAGTGTGTTCAGGCTCATTTCATGTGCTTTGTTGTAATCATTGTCCTGCACTTCCTGTGCTAAACACTTGCTTATGTTTCAGTTTCAACCAGATAAAACATCACATCTTGATGGATCATGTCTTATGAAGAATCAAAGTGTGTTTCTATCCCTTGATCAGCAACTGGTGGGAGAACACAGCTGCTACTTTCACAGATAATCAGTAGTTGAAGCATTTAGGGTATCAAGAGGCCTTTTCCTCTGCACCATGTTGAAGCCACAGTTGAAGAGGCAGGACACCACTTATCGCCTCTGCATCCCCCAACAGAAGAGAGTGGCTTTGACTCTATAAATTTGACAACCCGTGACTACAAAACTGTGGCAAATCTCTTTGCTGTGGGGGTAGCATCTTTTTGCTGCTGTGTGCATGAGTTCTGCACTGCAGTCACTGAAGTACTTCAGCTGCAGCTTGCTGTGACACCAAAGAAATCTAAACTTGTGAGAATGGCCAACTCTGGATACTCAGTGTGTGTTGAACTGACAGCAGATGCTTTATTGTTGGTGATACTGGGTATCAATCTCAACACTGGCATGTCAAACCATTCATCAGCACAAGCTAGCTGATTGCAGAGCAAGAGCTGTTAACTCTCAGATTAGTCAAGGGCACAGTGAAGCCCAGTATGCGTTTGAAAGGCTGAAGGGTGTGTGGAGTTGCCTCAATAAATGAAATGATTGCAAACTGGAGTTTGTCAAGGGCATGCTGGTTGAGACATGCTGTGTGCTTCATCATCTCTGAGAAAAACAAGGACATGTTTCTCCCAGGATGGATCAGTCTTAAGCCACGAAGACACATAATGACACATCATGTACTGAATAATGTGCATGTCATTAATAGTTAAGGCTAATTGGAGATTTCTTTAAAGTCTTATTCAAACATTTAAAAACAAACAACATCATTAAACATGATTGTATAAGTTATGTGACTTGAAAACTCTGATTTGGACAATTTCATAGTGGTAAAACTCTGAACAATAAACAAAAATATACCTTGAAGTTGTTAGTAGCTGTTGTGCATTGAATGACTCATTGGCAAAATTAGATAAAAAACAAGCTGTTAATCCAGTTACCTAAATACTGTTAAAGAGCTAAATTACATTAAAATATGCTTTCCTTTCATTTAACCCTTTAAATCCTGCAGTAACATCACTTTTCTTGAGTTGCTTTCAGCTGCCTTTCACAAGAATTTAACCCTCTGAACCCTGAGCAAATTTGTAAGATTTCTTTCAAAACCACTGGGAAAAAGGCAATGAGCAACTTGGTGAGAAATGTTTCATGAATTGTAAGAAATTAGTAGATTTAAGAAATTATTATTTTTTTGAATGCAAGGGAAAATGTCTGTATGGAAAAAACTATACCTATAGTTATCATAATTACATATTTAAAATTATGTTTTAAAAAAAATTAGCACAGAAGGTCTTTTGTTGTTATTGTTTTGTTTTGTTTGTTTGTTGTTTTTTTTTTAAACATTTTGATTTTCTTGTATTTCTTACTGATTCCTTGCTAATTTTTGGGTAATTTTCTCTTTCATTGCTCATTGCCTTCTTCCCATGCTTTTGAAACAAATCAAGCTAATTTGTGAAGGTTTGAAGGAGTTAAAGTATAAAAGAAAGTACCTCTTTGTCAATGTTATGACATTTTGTCAAGTACAGCTATGCTGTGGTGTCCAGAATAAAAAATTAACTGTCCAAATAACATCTGTCCAATGCTACTGTTCTGTAGCAATATAAGAGTGTGTTTGAATTTACAAAGTACATAAAAATACATCAATTGCCATCAAAAATGTACCATTCATGGAACTGTCGTACATCCTTACAAAGCAGCGGGGTCCTTTGAAATAAACTTGCAATTTGCATTTAGCAGGTCAGTAGCTCACTGTCTCTCTCATCAAGCTTTGTGCACCTCAGTTTCTGGTCTCTTTTGCCAGCTCCTGATGCATTGCCTCTGCTGAGCTCGTCTCCCTCCCCATGTTGCCCCTTCTGCAGCCACTGCCTGTGGCACTGTCATGACACTGAAAAACTCTTTTGTAGTGTCACACTTAGCCCTCTGTTTATGTCTCTGTCTCCTAAACTGCAAACATCTGCATTATGTGGTGTTTCAATACACCTTGTATCTACAGACACCATTAGATGGAGCCAAAGCAAGGACCAACAGCCCTGTAGAAAGACGCTAGCTAGGGATTGTAGTAGATGATCAAGACTTCCCCTGACACATGGTGCAATCATGGGGAGAAACAGCTGTAGCTCGTCTTCAGTCAGCTCACCATGAGCTGAAACTCCTCTCCATCCTCAGCCCAAAGAGAGAGAAAAGCAAGAGAACGCACCTGCGATAGGTCCAGGTTTTTTTTATTATTATTATTATTTCATGGGGGACACAAGAAAACTTTGTCCTTTAGTTGCTTTCACCTAAGCAAATTAATTTGACGGAAAATTAAGTGATTCCACAGTTTATATTTAGTCCAATGGTGTTTATATGCTTCTGTAATTACCTTCAAATGAAGAATTGCATCACAGCAATATTAAGTTTTGTTGTAAAAGGAGAGGGGACACCACTTAAATTCCAGGGGTAGTGTTTGATCCATCATGTCTGACCCCTAAATTACTTTCCTGGTCAAACAAGAGCAAAAAAAAAAAAAAAAAAAGACAAATAGCCTACTTTCCTTTTTCAGCCCACAGAAATCACATTTATACAAATTTACAGATTTCAGTATTCAGTTTGGATCTTTCCAACACAAGCTTTGCTGGATACATTCTATATAATATCTTGAAGGATATTCCCTTAAGCTTGTTATTTATGCAGTGGGCCTATTTGTCTCAAGTTTCCCACGCTTTTTCCCACACTGTAGGCTATAACATCAAATAACGATAACTAAAAATGTCTAGAATGAAGAGACAATAACGTAACTAATTGTGTTTCTAATATTGTTAAAGCACATCTCTTTAATATATTAGTTCAACCAATATAAATATCTTCCCCACAATCTTCAAAATTAACAGGTAGATCTATAACCATACAGCCCCAGAGTTAAGTAGAACTGTATTAAAATTTCCGACAGTCCTGAAGACAGCTATACCTCGTGACATCAGACTCTGATGCGCGCGCACGGGGTGGATCAGCGTAGCTAGTAGCTTTCCCTAGCACAGCTTTCACAAGCAATGTGAACATATCAGGATCAAAATAGTCTTTCAACGTCACTGTTTATGTTGTTAGCTAGCGTAATATAACTGCAAGTGGTTATGATTTGATAGAGTAATAAAAGAGGAACGTTCGTCAACCGATTTTCAACATAACAAATCATCATGGATGCAGTGAACGCGTTCAACATGGAGGTAAAGTTTGCTTGTGTTTCAACCTAACGTTCGAGCTAAACCCGAAGGCTAATGCTAACTAGTGTCTGTTGCCTCACGCCAACGCTGGCAAATTTGTTTGATAGCCGAGTTCATCGTAAATATATACATCTAAAACGGCCGGATTGGTTTATTTTGAGTGAAACTGTTCGCCTAGTTGAATGTGATCAGTTAAAACTTAAACATGGCTTGACTGGATTTGTTAGCCATTAGGCCCGTTTCACACAGCGCGCGTCAGCAGTGCGTGACTTCAGCCTCGCCAAGCTGCAGCGTGTTTCATGTTTGTGGTCATACCATGGATGTACGCACATGCGGCGTTTTTTCAACGTCGCCGCTACGTCGCTGCGCGCAGATATGAGTTGTGTATTGTCATATTTGTCAGTACAAATTCCACTCATCTGTGTATCAGTGCAAGCCCCCGCATTGCCGTCAACACCGTCGGTCCTGTAAATGTTTCAAAATAAAATGCCTTGTATCAGCAACTGATGGGATTCTGTCCACATAGACGCTGTCAGAGGGCTTTTGTTTTTAAAAGAGAAGGGGGGGAGTTGGGGTAAAACAGACGTTGTTGTATTTCCTCATTTCTGTGACAGCGAGAGAGACGTTTAAGCTGCAGTAAAAAGTGGTATAAGTTCAATCTAATTATTAAACACCATTTTCAGTGTCTATTTCTGCTGACAAACGCGCGCGACACGCGTAATAGAAAACGACCAGCCACTGTTTCTCTGGATGTGCATCAGTTGACACGCAGCTGAGACGCGCCTGACAACCGCTGCTTAGGCACTGTTGACGCGTGCTAACGGGCCTATCTTAAATCGAGTTCAACGTTTGTAACGCCACCCTAATCTTGCTAGGCCAGTGTAATGTACTAGAATAAAAAATTAAAAATAAACAATCTCTTAAAGAGCTCTGGGCCTGTGAATTTAGCATCTAACTTTTTTCAAAGGTGCAATAATTATCATACATTGTGTTAACTACAAGAATTGGTGAAACAATTCTGCTACAGCAGTCCTCTTTGCAATAATTCAAAGTGCGATATTCTTTCAACTCTTGAATGTAGGCTATATTTAACATGTTACACATATTGTATATGTTGTATACTTATTCTTACTTATGTATCTGTTGTACATTTTAGCATCATACACATATTTTATGTTTATAGCTTTACATGTTGGTGTTATGCATTGTGTTGTAGCGTAAGGCACGTCGTTTTATATTTTTTCACACTTTACACCCTCAGCACGGTATACATATTTATAATTTTAAATGTTTACATACTAGTGCTAATTGTTTTTTATTATCACTGTATTTCTATTTTGTATTTTAAACACTTTACACACTTAGCACATTATACATATTAATAAGTTTTCAATATACATGTACTAGTGCTAATTGTTTTTATTATTGCTGTATTTCATCTTTATAGTTTATATTTTTAAATAATTTGTGCTGGTAATTATTCCTACTTTTTTATAATTCTCCTTGCTTTGCATCAGAGCTACTGTAACAAACCACAATTTCCCCCCAAGGATAGATAAAGTATTACTGATTTTGATGGTTAACATAATAATAGCTTATGTAACCTTATATCCCTTGTCTTGTTTTTAGTCTTAAAAATTAAGCCGTTGACATTACCTTTGAGTCACCAAGTATTGTTTGCACTGCTGCCATCTAATGTTACCTCTTTTGAGGAAGTTTACGCGAACCTAATGTTATTAACGCACAATAGACCAACATGACTTAAGCATGTATTATTTTACTGTTGTTGTCTTGCTTTGCTTTCAATATGTGTGTCGTCGATGGTGGGACATAATTCTTAGCCTTCTATTAATTTTTTTTTGAAACTGCGTGTTGCTTACAAAAGGTATTTCGATGCTTTCCCATGTATAAATCAAGGCATTGCACGTGTTAAACCTGTTTGATCAGAAAATTGGTCACAGTAATCAACATAAGTGATCATTCATTTTTCTGTTTCTTGCGCATTTATGTTGAAATTAAGTGCTTGATTTTTTGTTTTAGATCTAAGCTATAGTAAAGGCCAACATTGGCTCACGCATCTGCATTTTTTTGTAATTGAGCCTCAGGTAATCAATAAACATTGTCTAAGAGCAACTTTCTTAGACAGAAATACATTTTTCTCAATCCCAGATGCTTGAATATGGTTGTAGAGTGTAATTTGTTAACTTATCACAACCTAAATTAAGAACAGGATTTCTGGAAAGGTATTCGGTCTGCACAGATAGCATGTTGATATAACCCAGGTTTTGTGAGAATGGATACAGTCTGTATTCGATTTTTGATCTAATTTCACTTTATTGTCAGAAAAGAAAAAATTGTATAATTTGTCTTGCGTCCCAAGACATTGACTGTTTCACATAAATGCACTTAAATACAAAAAACATAACAAGAATTAACTAAACAAGAGAATCATACAAGAAACACTACAAATCACATCAAACACCATGAAAAGTGGAGGATGCAGTGCAACATATTACGCATTACCCCAGTGTTCGACCCAGGCTGTTAGCCCATACTTGGGCCATATTCTGATTTAATACGTTCACAGACTGAGGAACAAATGAGTTCCTCGAACCTGTGGGACACTAAATCTTCTGTGTGATAGCAAAAGCTGATATTCTTTCAATAATGTTTGAGAAGGGTTAGATGCCTAATTAACAGCCAGGGACAACACTCTTTTGGTATATGCAGTTTGGAAACAAACGCTTGACCCACAATTTTTGAGCAAATATGCAACAGTGTAGCTTTAAGCTGAACAGAAAGAAAACTGTAACATGCACTGATTCCATACTGCATAACACTCTGTATTATAGATTGACAAAATAATAACAGGATCTTTGTTTGCTCCTAATGACCTCAGTCTAATATGAAAATGAAGGCATTGTACCGTACTACAAATGTGATCTATATGTGCACTCCATGGCAAGCAGTCTTTAGATGTGTAGGTGTATAAACACTTGCAGTGCTTTAGCATGTTTAAAAACATTGTTTAAACTATCTATTTTCTTAATTATATTGAGAGTTTGTTCCTGAATTTTCTTTGGCCCACTAAAGGGAAATGGCTGTATGTTACTGTAATTTAGTGGTGTCTGTGTTGTGTATTATTATATAAAGCAGGACAATGTATGCTTTCCAGTGTTAATATATGCTAGTATTTTCTTTTTAATTAAAATGTACTGATGTATTTCTGTTTTTGATTACCATTTAGCTGTTCTCCATGATTGACGTGAAGCCTCCAATATCCCGTGCTAAAATGATGTCTGTAACAAAATCAGCCATCAAAGCTATCAAGGTAAAGTGAATATTTTATCAGTTTTATTGTCACTGAGTGGCTAATGCAAGTGGTGGCCTACTAGACTTTTTGATTTAGTTGTTTCAGAGTGAAACGCATTCATTTTACTAGGGATGTCTTGATCAGATTGGAAGGATAGGTATTGGGCCTGATCAGTGCATTTCTTAATTGATCAGGATTAGTTATTTTGAGCGAGCGCCCCACTCGATCCCATGTATACATCCACTGTCACACAGGTGTCATAAATTGAGAGAAACAATTAGTGGCAGGTATTGAGGTTTTATTGTAATGCTGCTACTCCAAAAAGTAGAAACATTTTTTTTCATATTCAGTGTAAGCTGCTACGTCACTTTTTAAACATTCACATTCTAAATGTTGGAAACTGATTGTTGAAAACATGTTACAACGACCCTTTACTATATAGTACTGAATTATGGAGTTAGACAGTTGACTGTTTTTTCACCATTTTCCTGTTTTAAGATTTTTTGGGTGGGCCTAAAACCATAGCTCGATGATGCAATGGAGCTATACTCAGCATAACCCCGCCCCCTGACAATGTAGCAGTATAGAAATGGTGAGCATCATTAGCATAGTCCCGTGATTGGGCGTGGCCTCTGCTCCTCCAGCAGACACGCCCCCAGCATTTCAGGTCAGAGAATACTGTGCACTTTTTCATGATTTTGAGACCTTTTACATACTTGGCAAATTTTTTGGTCATTCAAATTTGGTCAGGTGTTTAATAACACATCTTTCTGTGATGTGACGAACTCAGAACACATTTTAATTATCACTTTACATGGACTTTAAGGTGAATTGATTGAATTGATTTTTTTGCTGTGATGCTATAATAAGTGGAATTGTGGGTGATTTTTGGGACTGTTGGGATTTGGAATGTTGAACTTAAGCTCTAATACTACTTTGAAATTGAATTGTTATATATCATCATTTATAGTGTTCTGTACTTTTATTGTAATACTACACTAAGTGGATTTTAGAGCAAGTTCTGAAGACACAGTTGTTGTTTTTTTTTACTTGGTTATTTTATTTAAACAAACAAATCAAATGATGCACTAAGTGGAATTTTGATAAGAGCCATATGAAACACATTTAGTTTGTTTACTTAAAAAATAAATATGAAATAAAAAAACTGTTAAAACAGTTTGCATGCAGAATTTTTCCTTGTATTGCATTGCTGTATTATCCAGGTAAAAACAAGTATTTGTTAATATCAAATTTCAATTTCAAATTTTCAAACTTGGATTGGGATCCAGGGTGAAAAAACTTAATCGGCACATCCCCACATTATACCCAGAGCATTGTGCTCTGGGTTTTGTCATATGTCGCAAATGGAACAATGAGATTTTTCTGATGTTGCTTTAATGATTATCTTTAATGATTATCATGCAAAATTAAAAAGTTTTTCTGTAGACTGACAAGCCTTACCCCAGGGAAAACTGTACTGACAAATTCTAATTTTCATTTAAATGATTCACCTCCTGTAGTGTTGATTGCTGAATGCAATTATTTGTACCAGGGGGTACCCATAAATCTGTGGCTTCAACAGACAGAGATGTGGCAACCAAAGTAGCTACTGAAATGACTACATTCACTCACTACAATCAGTGAGTGAGCAACAGCTAAACAGAGCTCCTCCAGTCCAACAATTATGCTTGCTAGTGGACATTAGGGGATTGTGGGAGATGGGTATACTTATCTTCTGTATATTTGAGTGAAAATAGCGTATTTGTATATATTGAACATTTTAGTAGAGATATTTAAAATTATGTGCTAATAGTTTTTGCAGACATTTTGGACCAGGCAATGGCAAAAACTTTAAAAAGCTCTATTTTTCATGGTTACAATGTTATAATGCAAATATTTCTTCATTTCAGGCTAAAGGGGGTAATTAAATGTTGTAAAAATCCAAATTTTGAATCAGTCTTTTACAATATTGTCAACCCAGTCCCTTTTTTGGGATTTATATTTCCAAGGGCATCAATGAGCTGATCATGACTAGTTAAATATGATGTTTGTGTGGTCTTAATGGGTACTAACTGAGACATTTTAAAGAACACAGAAATTCAGTGTCATATGAAAAGCATCACCACCAGATAGCAGGTTAATCTTTCATTTGATGCCAGTTAATGTGATGTTTATATGCCCAAAAAATCGTGTAGGAAATATTCCTCCATGATTATACTTTGCATGAGTGAAGTATAATTTTCTATGCTGTGACTGATATATTTTTTCTGTCTTCTATTAGCTTTACAAACATGTTGTCCAGATTGTTGAAAAGTTCATCAAGAAGGTATGTGCTACAGAGCCCCTTACTATACATTATATTCAACACTGGAGGACAAAGTGTGCTTTAAAAGTGCAATTTGTAATGAGACAATAAGAAAATAATTTTCTATTTTGTTTTGTTTTTGTGTGTTCCTGACAGTGCAAGCCAGAATTAAAGGTCCCTGGTTTATATGTGGTGGATTCCATTGTTCGACAGTCACGGCATCAGTTTGGTGTTGACAAGGATGTATTTGGACCCAGATTCTTGAAGAATTTCACAGATACCTTTCAAAACCTTTACCGCTGCCCAGAGGATGATAAGGTAGTCGATGTTTGTCCTCTTGGCATTTTATTTAGTCGCGGTAAATGATAAAAAATATCTCAAGGGTTGGATTGCCTTTATTCTTTTTCAGAGCAAAATTATCCGTGTCCTGAACCTGTGGCAGAAGAATGGTGTGTTTGACATGAGCATCATTCAGCCTCTGATGGATATGGCCAATGGAGCCATTGTAGACCTACCTGCCCAAGCACTGGAAGGTAGAGAAATAAATATAATTCTTATTGGACACTGTTTGAATGCGCTGGTATGCTGACTAGAAGGAAAGGAATGTGAGGTTGTAATTTGTCAACTGTTTGATGAACTGCACACGATGTAAGATGACACTTATTTTCCTGAATCTGAACAGTTCCCGCTGACCCTCAGCCAGAGACACAGCCTCCCGTCACCACTGCCCCAGTCGTGCCTGCTGTGCCTCAGCTACCCACACCTGATGCCTTAGCTGCTGTGGCACAGCTTTTTCAGTCCCCTCATGGTCAGGAGGTAAACAAGAAATAGGTGAAAGCATTCCATCATTACTAGATCATTGTGACTAATGAAATCTTTAAATTCTGAATGGTCCCTTCCTCTCCCTCCTCCAGCTGCAGAGGATGCTCCATAACTTCCAGCAGGCAGATAAGACCCTGGCAGCCACCATCACAAACAACATAACAACCCCACCCCAGATGCCTGCCACCCAGCTCAACCCGTACAGCTCACATACTGAAAAGAAAAGCTCTTTAGCTGAGGTAATGGCATAGTTCAGTCTCACAACATAAACTGCTTTGATCATATACAAACTTACTTTGCCCATTTCCTTAACTGCAATTTGCTATTTCCTCAGAAACTCCTTGACCGATTTGACTATGACGATGAACCAGATGATATAATGGCAAAAGATGGCAGTGGCCAGTCGCTGTGAGTTTCATAAACTGTATTTATGTTGACACATATGATGTGTTTTATAATCGTTGTAGGTTTGTAATACCCAGACTCACTATAAGTGTATATTTTGTCATGACAGAGGCATTCCTGAAAATGTGTTTAACCAGTTTCCTGGTCAGATGCCCTACACAGAGAGTGTTCATCCACATATGATGGGACAGTCTGGCTGTACAGAGGTATCCAGTTGTAACTGCATTAAATACGTACTTAACTATGTGAAATATAGCACTTCTCTAGTATGATGCCAGCATGCTCTCCACAAATTGTTTGAAGCAAATGATGTTTCTCTTTTCATGTTAGAATAACATGTTTTAAATTTTTGTTTTTATTATGTAAATTATCAAATTTATGGCTCTGCATGCTGCAGTCAAAATGACTGTGGTCAATGCCCCTGTATCTATGTTTTTTACTCTGTCCTGTGTCTGTCTCTTTGTCATCCCTCAGCATGGTGAAGGGATGAGTCATGATGAACATCACATGATGCTCGATGGATACCGTTCCATAGATGAGGCTTATTCAAGATCACGGGTAAGCCTTCAGACCCACTTTAGTTTAAACTTTAAAATGTCTCTGTTGTGAGACTAAGAAAAAGAGTTTAATTGCATTTGAATGTCAATCTTCTCTGTAAGTAAATTGTTCTCATTAGTAATAAATGTTATCATGCCACATTTTAATTTAAGGCCTGTGGTGTAAACTTTTAAATTGGTACCTGGAACCCTCAGGTCATTAATTTTGGACAAATAAAAGTACCATGTTATCATTGTCTAATAGGGGAATTCAAGAGAAGACTCATCTAGGCACGAGGGCAGACACAGAGGCTATAGCAGGAGATCAAGGTCCAGATCTGGTTCAAGGTAAGAGACTGTGCTCATCACCGATAACTGTGTGGTGTGGTGTGGTGGACTTCAGTTAGAGGTTAGTCATAGGTTTTATTGGGGTACACGTTACACTTGCCAAAGCCTATTTTGTAACTACTTTTGGTGTTTCAGTGGGTTAAGAAATCCTTTTATAATCTACTGCAGTATTCAATGCATCTGGTTAAATTACACTTGAGAAAGTGCAGAGTACTGGTAATTGAAAATGGTGAATCGCTAACTCCCCCTCTTAGGAATTGTATTATTTGGTGTCATCATATTTCAGCTGGTTCAATGCTTTGTGTTTCAGATCTCCAAGGAGAAGAAGATCAAGATCTTCGTCTCGTTCAAGAAGGTCAAGGCATCGGCGCTCTCGTTCTCGCTCCAAAGAACGTCGCTGGAGATCTCGCTCTCGTTCTCAGGACAGGAATGAAAGAGAGAAAGACAGAGAGCGCAGACAGAAAGGTCTTCCCAGCATGAAGAGCCAGACACTCAGTGGTAAGTGCTACAGCAGAAACTAAACTGTGAAAGTCATTTATGATACATACTACTACACATAACTCCTGGAATCACGCCTACTTGCAAGTTACAGCAACAATATCTAGCTAACCCTGTAGAGAGGAACCACTTAGATTTTACAAGTAATAACTAGAATAGTTGGAAATATCACTGCTGTGTATATACAGTGAGCTACAACACACAATTATCATCAGTGTGTTGAGTAAATAGTCAATTGTTGAGGCTATAAAGACGAGTGCCAGTCAGTGCTACCAGAACCTAAAGTGATGTCTTAAAATTGCTTACATTTTTAGAGTTGAAAACTTTGATTGGGAGGGGGGCTGCACATTCAGTGTTTCTGCATCTGTATGAGATTGTTGCTGCTAACTTTTGGCTGGTAGGAAAAAATCTACCAGCCAAGCATATTTTTTACAAGCCATAATACTAAATCCCTTTTTTTGTCTCACATGTACATTTATTTCAGTACATTTAATTGAGATAATATGCAAACTTTGAGAAGAGGCCAGAGCAAAATCTGAAGTAAAAGTATTAAATATTATGAACATCTCATCACCACAGCCTCTATGTGTAAATGAGTTCCCTCTGGTTAGCTGTGATGCAGTGTATCTGTCTAGGGCGCAGATGTGTGTAAGTGCGAGTGACGCAGAGAAAGCACAGGAGCAGCTGCACAGAGCAGCAGAGCCGTGCACCCCTAAAAACGCACCGGTGACTCTCAGCAGAGTTCAATACGTGACTGTTCTGGCACAAATATTTACCCACCAGTGTGGCGAATAACATTCAGAGATTTTTACCACATTTGGTGCTCGGCGGGTGTTAATTTGGGATGCCGCTGACAGTTTTCTTTTTTAGTGATTTCAAAGCACGGTTATCAATAATTAAAATTTGAATGATATCACTTACCGTCAGGGAATTTCACCACATTTTTCTTGATATATTTTTTGTGCTTTATTGAATTGATTTTATTTCTTTGTGCATCAGAAAGCACACTGAATTTGTTTTATGTGTTCACGTATTCATAAATACAAAAACTTTGTGAATGTCTTAACAGAAACAGTTATAATCTACGTTTAAACAGAAATGGTTCCTTTTCAAGCATGGCACAGACATGTTAAACTTCAGAGCATTTACAAGGAAAGTGGAAAAAACGGTGAGGGTTAACTGTAAGCATACTCATTCTTCTAAGAAGTACTTCAGTGTGAGATTTAACACTACTTTTTGTGCATGATGCAGTTACACCAGTGTTATGAAAGTTTTTTATTACTATGGACATTTTTTATTGGTTATGGCAAAATCTTGAGTAACAGTAGCAGAAGATTGTGTTGTTCTAACTTATACTGCTGCAACCAATAGTGAAATTCCTCAGTTTTGTGGTTACCTAAAAGTTGAAATGTTTTGATACCATTCTTCCCTTCCCAATACTGATTCCAATACCTGAACTTTCCCAGCTGCTGATACCGAGTACTGATCCAATACCACTGCGTAAAAAAACTGTTTAATAGTTGTGTACTACTAATCCTGTTTGGATGTGAAATTATTGCTATCATTGTTATATGGCATGGCTTAGTAAGATGTTTAAATTGGCAACACTAGTTCCACTCCTAAAGCTAAAGCCTTGCTTACTTTACACATTGCTTGTTTAATGGTAGGACTATTCAGTGTAAATATTGCCAAACTTCTTTTCATTTTGCTAGTGGCTGATGTTACACTATATACTGGAAATCAGTTTGCCATGAAAAATGGTAATTACTAATGGCCGCACAGGGCAACTTGCTGTGCTTGCTACTGTTTTAAAACAGCGAAGAAGAATTGATTTCTTGGGAAACTGTAGTTTTCTCCAGCTGTGAAACTACTGTTATGTTCAGTAATAAATCTCTTTTATTGGAGCAGTGCATAAACTCACATACTCGCCAATAATTGATCAAGCATTTTAGGCCCTTCAGAGTAACTCTGTCTGGAAGTCCACTTCTCAGAATCAGCTGTCCTCTCATACAAAGGCTGTGTCCATTATGCAACAATCATCTGGACATTACAGTATGTGTATGCAAAACATAGAGATAAACACATAGACACACTTTTCATATAATTATTGCCATTTGGAATGTGAAACTTTCAAGCTTAATATCTCAAAACCGCTCAAAACGCAGATAGATTATTTTAATTCTAAGGTGGCAATTAGTAGTTTTGTTTTATTCCACACAGTTTAATTTTGCTGAAGTATATGAGTTGAACAATAATAGCAGTCTCATTCACTGAGGCACAAGGTCGCATGCTGAGGGCAAGGGATATGTTGTTTTTTTTTTTTGTTTGTTTTTTTCAATACAGGGCAGCTGGTGCAGCCAGATTTGTAATAGTCTCTAATTTCTGAGCAAAACTGTATAACCAACACCTAAGAGTCCTGGGCAACCAAATTAGTCCACCATTGAGTGCTTTCATGTTGCCCAGGTGTATCTGAGTAATAACCTTTACAGTAGAACTGCAAATATTTTTCAACTCATACCAGCAAAATTTAAAATAAAAAAAAGCAGAGTAACGAGCATTCACATTTAACAGATAGTGAAGTTAAACACAGCCTAAAGCTGTTGCATGTTCCAAGCAATTTCTAATCCATGTTTGCTTGTAGTTTGTAGCACTACACTCTGGGTTGGACAGCTAGACAAGAAAACTCAGCAGTCCGATGTGATGTCACTTTTGGAAGAGTTTGGCCAAATTGAATCCATCAATGTAAGTTTTGACAATTGATGTCATAGATACTTGAAATACTCTATGTTCTTAAGATAATTTTATCAAGTATTTAACCATTGCCTTTGCCTTCTCTATGTCCAGATGATTCCTCCGAGGGGTTGTGCCTATATTGTTATGGTTCACAGACAAGATGCCTACACAGCCTTGAACAAACTCAGTAGGGGGTCATACAAAGTTAATCAGAGACCTGTTAAGGTACATTGTACACTGATTTTTTAAATTTTATGTTTTATGTCAGTTTTGTGACTTGTTGTCGTGGTGATTGTTAACTTGATCATAGCTAATGTCATTTTTGCCTAGATTGCTTGGGCTCTGAACAAAGGTATAAAATCAGCGCACAAAAAGTTCTGGGATGTGGAGCGGGGAGTTACCTACATCCCATGGAGCAAAGTCAAAGTTGAGGAGTTGGAGAGCTATCGAGAAGGGGGTTTGCTGGACGCAGAGACACTTAATCCAGGTAAACACTCACCTATGCCTTCAGCATGGCCAAGATTCGTTGTCTGCAGGCTATTAAAAGATTTGCCTAACAATGCCATTGAATTTTCCATTTTGCAGAGTGGAATCATGGCAAGGACATCAATAAGCAGGCAGCTGTGAATGGAGCTCTGCAAAGCGTACCGGCAGATGGAACTGTCACTGCTCACATTCAGGTAATGTTAATCGAGTCTTTAAACACCTTCTTTTTGATATTACAAGTGCTGATATTTCATTGGTTTAATGGCCTTGGTGTCAGAGGCTTACTTCACAGTCTTTCTTGTGGAGGCTGTAAGGAAAATAAATTATTGTTACATTAGTAGTGGAGCTTATCTGAACCTACCTCTTATCTTATCTTATCTACAAAAAATGAAGATTTAAATTAATTACCCAAGTCAATGACTCAATCCTCTAAATCAAATCAGAAATAATGTGATCGTTTCATACTGTACAATTTTAGAAATACTGTGTTTACAGACTATCCCATTGAGTGAGAAATACCCTGCAAATGAAGGTATACACATGACATGTTTCTAAGGCTTTCTTCTGAGAACTTTCATCAGGACTCTTACAATGGGCCAAGGGAAATATCTTGTCCTTATTTGCCCACAAGTGTTTAAAATTGTGTAAGGGGACATGTTATGCCAAGTTCAGTGAAATCATGGTCATACTGTAAATGAGTGCTCAGTCTATATTAGGTCAACTAGTTCTCAGTTCCACCTTGTTACATACTGACGCTTGGTCAGTGGCCCTCAGTGTCAGATACCGATGCACTGAGACACCCTTAAGACTCTGAATAAAACGCAGCTGGCCGCGCAATTTTTAATGCTCCAAGCAACAGAGGTAGTATTAAGAGCAAAAAAGTCTGCATAGGGTGGGAGGGAGGGGTGGTTGATGCGTCAAACAAACACAGGACTTTTCCTATGTGAAACAAGAAGTCAACATTGAGTTACCTTAAAAACGTAATGTAGTATGTCACATGATTTTGGTGACCAGCTGCTGTCCCTTGTAACCTGTAGGGTGAAACAATTCAAGAGACTTTTCACCATGTAAGTTCTTATTGAACGATGCTGGGATGTGGTTCACTGTAAATTGGTTTTGAGAAAAAATCACATGACCTTTGTGGCCCTTGGGCGACTGCTGGTCCCTCCACTGCCATCACCACTGTGACTGCTCTTAGCTGACCTGATACTGCTCCAGTGCCCCCCCACTTCTCTTATACAGCTGTTTCATCGCCGCCTGCAGTACACTCTCCTAGACCAGATGCTCCTTCTGCAGTTCCGTGTTACATTATGCTAGGAACAAACACACTTATTTTAAACGGAATCATAATCTTTTGTCTCAAACTAACTATTTACTTCTGATGCCTAAATAAACCAACTGCAGTAAACCAAAAAATGAATTAAACCTATTTTATTTTTGAAAGAGACTGTATGCATTTAACAGTTGCACTGTACATTTTCTGTAAACACTCAAAAAGACACTGCATGTAATATGAGCTACCAAAACTGAAGCAAGAGGGACACTTTGAGCATCGTAGTTTAAGGTGTGGAGCTGCTGACCAAGCGTCAGTAGTACGAGTTGGGAGTGACAATGTGTCAGTTAGTCCATAAGTAACCACAGTAACATTTCTGATGCCCTGTTGTGCCTTTGATGAAATACACTAATGGTTAAACTGCTCGATCATCCAAAAAAAGCAATTTGCCACAAGAGTGCATATGCTCTGATAGAATTTAACTAAGGCCAATGCTTAGTCAGAAGGGATGCTATAACCCACTGCGTTGATCAGTACTGATTGCATCTACACTTAAACTGTGAGTGAGTTATCTTTAGGGCTTTCTGTATTTATTTATTTATCTGGTCTAGTTTACACAAGGCTTACATGAAATGGGCTGTGATCTAGAGGCCAAGAAAATAAACATTCTGCAGTGAAATCTGACAGTGGAATTGGTGTCAATAAAGGATACAAATTTAACTGTTGGTGTATTAGGGCTAATGTGCAAATGTTTGTGGGCTTATGAGCTCCAAGTGTCAGATCTACATAACTGAAGTATTACTGTGGATGACAAACACTGTATTTGGAGAATATACCCATGCAGTATTGCTTGCAAAGCCCCAAACGTTATGATGAAGTATAAATTGGATAGATTAAGCCTGTCGCAGACAGCAGATGTGTTCATTCTATGACCCAACCCAACAGAGAAATTCATTTCGATCGCTTAAAAAGTGACGCCCTTCGATGCTCATGACAAAAATGTAGCTTTGAGCAACTTTTATTAGTCCGTTCTTCTATGAGGTCTCGATGTGTAGTCTCGACCTGGTGTTGAACACTGAGTTTGATGCTTGTCATGTGTAAGTTTCTCAATGAGGTCAGACAGCCCGTAAATGGTAACAGGTTACAACTTGCTGCCCAAGTTTTGTGCTTTTAGAAAACCTTCTCAGTCAAGGTGTGTGCAACAGATGTGGGATGTGATGAGTATTTTGAGTGCTGTATTAAAGTGATGAATGAAAGAGAAATTTCCATGTTTCTGTTTAAAATGAATATCAGATTATTTACTCTATAAGACGGTTTGTTGACATGTCACTCATGTCTTTGTTTGCATCCAAAGGGATGTTTTTAGTCATCAAATAAGCAGATAAGTCTAATTTGGTGATTTTTATCAACTTTGCCACAATTCAGATAAGCTCCTCTACAGTTAGTCATTAAATCAGCTATGCTTATTCATCCTTTCTCCCTTTTTCCTTTCAAAACACTATCATCTTCACTCAGTAACTTTGTACTGTGCAGTATAACTTATTCAAATAAAGTGGGAATTGCAAAAAACTTAAATTACTGTTGTATGTGTAGAGGGAAGCATTTCTGTGATCCTTTCTCTGTTTTCCATAACTAAACTCTATTACCAAGAATGTCAGGGTTTGGCACAGTTATCTGTTTTTTCACATCTAAATACAAAAAATGTTTTCCTAACAACACACCAGGTTGAATGACACAAAAAAATATTTTAATCGTTGAACAGATGAATCAATGGGTGTGAACCCTAAAGTCATGAACATATAAACTGAGCCTGTAATAACTCAAGTAAAGCACAAAATAAATGCAACAAATGTATAAGTTTTATGTAGAAAAGTGCACTCAGTTGATTGCAGCTTTCCACCCAGTGTGTCTGGTAGCATGTGGGTGGGGAACAGGGAGTGCAGGGCAGGCTGTGTGTCTAGTGTGTACACATGACAATGGTGGAACAAATAGCTGAAACTCACTCAGTTGTCCCTCCTGGCTCCCTTACAGTCATGCTGGCAGATGACAGAAACAGGAAGGAATACATTCATCTTGTATTGTGTCTAACTGTAGTGGATCATAATGCACGGAGTGCAGAATTAATCTGCAGATGTTCCAGTTCAAAATGAGACCAGTTTTTGAGCCATGACAAAGGCCAAAATGTGACGTGCAACAGACTAGGTAAGGGTTGTTGTTATCTGAGCTGATTTACAGAAATGCCTTTTTCTTTGTAAATGGCAGTTGTTGATCACTTGCTTTTCTCTCCAGCAAGTTAAGAGGAGTAGAATCAACAGTCAATGATGGTATTAAACAGAGTAGTCAATAAAATAGTTTTTTTAAAGTAGTTATCGCAAGCACGAGAGCTTTTTGAGCATAGTCATAAATGTGCACAAAATATAATTAGGCTTTTGTGAGATTAGCTTCAGACAGACAGATACATGTACACACACACAGCTAAACGCGTGAACTCAACAGGCTTACACCTGGCCAAGATCATAAAAAGTTAACTTAAATTTTTTAAGCAATTTTTTTTTTTTTTAAAGTTTGAATCACGACATGCTGAAAAAATAAACTATGTGTAAACCGGTTAAACATGATCCAGCTGGACTGTCAAACCTGCCATACTTAGCAGGCATGCTAGACTGCACACCTCTCTTTCAAGAAAGGTTGCTCACGTCTTGAGGTCGAGAGTATCTGATTGTTGGATGCTGGTGGGACATAAAGGCCCGATTGGGATGAAGAGTGTCCAAGTGGAGACAAGGTAAGCCGTCAGCATCGTGAAATGTTGCGTAAAACCCGCCAATTCTTAATGAAAACTTGACAGGGGATTTGACTTTTGAATTTGTTTAGATATGTTATTGGCAAGGATATTGCCTAGCAAAATAAGCCCTAAGTCGTCATTCATGACTTGGTGTCTATGTATATAAAGCAGATTTCAGTTTTCGTTAACTAGACATTTTACACTGGACATAAAGGTTGAATGAGTGCCATTGATGGTATGATTAGGGGAAAAACTCCACAATCCTAAAAAGTACAAAACAACTAAAACCACTCGTGGCATAGTCATAGGTATCAAATCAGTCACAGATACCCGGTGGTGCACTCTCTTGATTTCTTCATTTAATACTTAATTACTAAATTAGCCATTTGTAATGCTTACCTTTGACTCAGTTGTTTGGCTATCACTCATTCTTTGTTCGTCTTGTCATATTGTTAAAGATAACTAAAAGAAACTGGCTTTAGTTTAGTTGTTAATGAATCTGTTTTTAATAACTATTTTGTGGGTCTGAACACCTTTTTTTCTGTGTAAACAGAACCCAGCCCTCTTTTTTTAAATATGTGGATTTCGAGACCTGAAGCAAAAGGAAATTTCTTAGTTGTTAGACCACATGCATGTTTTCTGCTATTTGAAATGTATGCAAAAAAAATAACGACACCAGCAGAATGTATACTTAGCCTTCATCTGTATCCACCTAGCCATGTTATGGTCACTTTATACCAAAAAATATAAACTTAACATGGAAGCTGAAGATATGAATAAAAACTTAATCTTCGCTAAACACTTTCAAAAACATTTTTAAAAAATTTGTCGTCTACTCTATATGTGTAGTCCACATCTGGCCGGTCACTATATTTAACTGCATTTTATCAGATCGCCTCTAGGGATGACATTTAAGGGGCATCAAATGCTGTCACTCTTCTTAACGTTTGTGTGGATGTTTTACCAGCAAAAAACTGCCATATTTTCTGTTCGGTTTATAGTCATGATAGCCTTTTGCATTTGGGCAACCTAGAAAATGTGAATGTGATTGTCTGTTAAGTCTGTTTTTTTTGTTTGTTTGTTTTTTTCAAAAACATTTCCCATATTCTTTGCTTTATGGGATTTTACAGAAAACTGAACTTGTCAGTTTTCTAAATATTACCACCTCCTTTTTATTACCGTCCAATCACTACAAAAATGTAGGCATCCCACATAATGACGGTGAAAATGTCTTTATTTTAAAGCAAGTGCACCAGTTTGACTTCTTTGGTTTCAAAACATGTCTTTCAAAAAGTTGCTTTTCTGAGGCAAACCACTTTTAATATCTGCAAAACCCTTTGGTGAATTTCCCTTTTGGATATAAGATATGGCACCCAGATGAGTTGTGCAGATCAGCATATAAAGGTTTGTCCTTTTGCATCTGTGATCTGCCTGTGTTAGCCACAGGGATTATAGGACGTCTTGAACACGTTTGTATAACAATGCAAACTACAGGTAAACCCTTTTCTCAGTCATGTTGCTATCTATAGGATATAGCATCCTGTCCAAATCAATTGAGCACTGAAAGAAGCTAAGCTTAGCTTTGTTTGTGACATTGTTTGCTCAGCCTGCATTGTATGATGCGCATCAAAGCGTGCACACACTATTGCTTTCTATGTGTATATCTACATAATCTGGCACACATGTATGAGTCAAGACATGCAAGTGTCTTGACTCATACATGTGTGCCAAGATCACATCAGTGTGCCTCAACTCTCAAAAAAGCTGCAGTGTCATCACATTTGCTCCCCATCCGGAGCAAATGCCTTGACTGGCTCTTCTGTCCATATGCCATGTTTGGTATCTGCTACAGATGTCAAATGACACCTCCACTGATGTGGCCAATGTGTGTGCAGCGCTCAAAGGAGGAAGTTTTGCTGTCAGCCATCTGCTAGGTTAGCAGAAAGGAGAAGATAGGTGCCTTGTAAAAAAAAGAAAAAGAAAAAAAAAAAAAAAGTCTAATCTAATAGAGTCTAATCTGCTCTTAACTGCAAGGCCAGGTGAATGATTTCTTTTCTTGCAGACAGTATGTTACTGCCTGGATTGCCTATTCTCGTACTAAATGGCAAATATCACTAAGTGACTTGGTGGCTCTAATGCTCCTGTAATGTTTACAAATGATTGGGTCTGATGTCAGAGCCCATTTAATGAGGTCAGTGTTTCTTTGCATGGCAATTTAAATGTCTTACATACTTTAGACATATTTGACCCAGGGTGTTTGCATTTCTGATTCCATGTTTTGCAGCATATTTATCAATTTTTCACCGATAAATAACCAAACAGACAACATTACAGGAATTCCACTTGACTATCAGCCATTGCTTCTACAGGTAAACAGGCATGTTGAAGCAAAGCAGATACAGCAAAAAATGTTGCCTGTCCTTGGAATGAAGTGGATGAGGTTTAAAAAAAAAAAAAAAAAAAGAGGTTAAAGATAAAAAAAAAAAGCTTTTACTGCGCAAAACAACTATTAAATCAAGGAAAATTAGATTTACTTGCACTTTAAGGACATTAATGTAGTAGTCAATAAAGTAGTGCTCCCTAACTGTCAAATTTAATCTTACATTTCGCTCCTGAACATTTAACTTCTTCACACTTTCTTTCATCATATTATTTTTCAAAAAGGATTTATGAATAGTCACTGGTTTATGGAACACTTAAATATTCAAAACATCAAAGAAAAAAATTACATATAATCTATTTCTAGTCAGTTTTTAAGGGACGGTCCACTTTTAAATGAATTAGATATATAAAAACTCTAAATTACATTTATGATGTTTATAACAAACGGCTGCAGAATTATGACAAGAAATTGCAAAGTCACTATGTTTTTGTGTGGCTGTCACTCACTTTCTTAGTTTGATTGATTCTTAATTTTAATAAGTTCACACAGAACGGAAGTATTCTAACTCAACACTTGTGTCTGCTTCTATTTTTCGTGAGGTGAAAGAAAAGATGTAATTGTTTTCACACAAAATGCCTATTTTTCTTAAACGCTGTATACAAATTAGTTTAAATCTGTGTTAGTGATTTGCCAACATAATCTATCAATCCATAATCCATCCACTTGACTGGTGTGGCATATAAATATACAGAGTAGACAGCATGATTATTGCTCAGGTGTGCCTTTGGCTGGTCCTAAGAAAATTCCACCATAAAATGTGCAATTTTATAACACAACGAAATACCATAGTTGTCGAGGAAGAAGTTTTAAGAGCGTTCCATTGGCATGTTGACTACAGCACTGTTCACCAGGTTTTTTTGTCCCTAAAATAACTATTACACTACCATAAGCTGATGTTATTTGCAAGATTTTGGCAGCATATGCCACCAGTCTCATGACACCAGACTATGCATAACCACATAGTCCAACTCCACATCCAGCATGTTTACCTGCAAGATCATCTGAGACCAGCCACCTGACAGCTGATGAAACAATGGGTTTACACAGTGGAAGACTTCATGCACAGGTTGTTCTCAGCTGTCTCAGGGAAGCTCATCTCAGTGGCTGGTCTCAGACCCTGGAGGGACTGGATACGGTGGCTTTGGGCTGGCTTACGAGACAGGTTGGATGTTCTGCCAAGTTCTTGGAAATGACATTGGAGGCGGCTTATGCAGTAAAATGGAAACTAGATTCACCGGCAACAGCTCTGGTGGACAGTCCTGCGGTTAGAAAGCCTAAGGCACACTCACTCAAAACTTGTGGCGTCTGTGGCATTGTATTGTTTGATAGAACTGCACATTTAATGGTGGCCTGTCATTGAGACCAGCCCAAGGCACACTAGTGTAATAATCCTGCTGTTTAATCAGCATCTTGGTACGACACACCTGCTGGATGCATTATGCTGGCTAAGTGCTCGACTATGTGGCTTTATACAAAATTGAAGAGAACCAAGGCTTTTGTGAGCATAGAAAAGGTATAAGATCTTCATTAAAAAAAGGGGAGCAAAAACAAGTGTTTCTATTTTTGTTGTTCAGTGTACTTACACATTAGGGTCTGTGCATGAGAGTTTTTTTACAAAGGTTTTGCATAGAATACAAATGTATTTTAAAATGTGAGGAGGAGAAGTAAGGAGAATTGCAGATTCAAAATGCGATGGTGTCATGCTGTAAAACCTTAAGCTGCTCTCTTTTTTGAAAGTTACTTTTTATGCCTTCTATTTTACATGTTGTAGACATCATTGGTGTAAGTCTTAGACCTCTGGTTCAGGTAGCTCAGTGATTGACATGGAATATAATGTAAACTTCTGAGCAGTCTTCTCCTTTCAGTCATTTTCGAGTGAAGTGACATTTCAAGGAAAAAAGGGAAATGCTTCAGTTACATCAGACTCACATGAGGCCTCACAAAGGTGAGTGTTAAAGAAATGATCTGATGTTGGGATTCCCACTGTTGGATGATGCTGTTGACTGGTTGGAAGGTAATGAAAGGCTCTTTTATATTAAAATGGACTTTTAAATTGTTCCATGACATTTGTTTAGTCATGAATAATATAAGCTATATTGTAGAGCCATCTCATTACCGTCCTTTCACGTCTTATAAGTAGCAGATATAAACAGAGAGCAAAGAGTGACGAGTGAAAGCTCTGAGTTGATGCCCACCTGAGATTTGAGTTTTGATCAAAGATCCAGTGCCCAGCTGCCTGGCCTGTGGGGTTTCCTAAGTGGAAATAACCTGCAGGAAAAATGGAGCAGCAGATATCCTGTGTTTTCTGCTGATGGAGTGAAACGCCAGGGTAAGAGCAGACTCCTCTGTTGCTATTTGCAGAGCACTGAGTGCATCAAAGATGATTGATTTATGAACTGCTTTTTTATTTTAACTGTATGATAGTAGTAATTGAAAGAAAACATCACCCACAAAATGATTGTTTGTATATCAATTAGTTGAGCCTTATTGCCTTAAAAAAAAAGCATTTTTCTTGCATGCCTCGCAACAACAGCAAAACTGTATCAAAATGTCCGTAAACAAACTTTCTTGTGTAGTACAGTATAATCCAATCAAGTAGTATTCTGTTCTTCCCAAACACAAGAAGATTCACTAAAATTCTGAAACTGTAGTGAAAGTAAAACTTTGTGCTCTCTTCAAAGCCAGACTCCAATACTAATCTGCATCTGTTGTTTTTAGCGAGAAAAAAAAAGCTTTTGTTTGGGAAGTACAGCACATACAACTGGATTTCTGAGATTTGGATTGTACTGCACAAGTAGAGTTTGTATACTGATGTTTTTATATAGTTTTGTTAGTTCAGTTTGAAGGATTTAGGGGGATATATTGGCAGAGATGGAATTTAATGTAATAAGTATGTTTTCTTTAGTGTAACATCATCTGAAAATAAGAATTGTGTCTTTGTTACCTGTTTCAACAGTCGTCAAGAGTGGACAAAAAAACTCTGGATGGTGCCATTCAGGTTTTTCAGTTTTCATGTCTGCCACAGACGTTAGCAGGCCCTTCGCAACAAGCAACATCGGAAAAACACTGAATTATTAACGTGAAACTGCTTTATTACAGCAGTTTAAAACTCCAGGTCCATTTGTTTCAAAGAGGAATAGACCTCTACGGATAATTTGGCTCCTGGCATAAACCTCCAGAAAAATGAACACTGAAGGATTTCTAACCGGGAAAAGTTTAAGCTGGTTGTAATCTGCCATCCTCACCACTAGACGCCACTAAATTCCCTTAAATCTTTGACACTGTTCCTCCAAAGGTGTTCCACAATCAATCAATGAGTCAATATGTTCGTTGTTCTGTGTGGAGGCATACGAGAAAAACATTGTTTTCTTTTTTAATCCAAGATAATATGACATGACTAACTGATAAACAAATGTTCATTTTGTGGGTGAAGTACTCCTTTGCATGAAATGGGCTTATATAGAAAAAAAATGTCATGTTCTCTTTGTGTTTTTCTGTCATTGCTGCACATAGTAAATTGTGCTCCATACTGTGTGTCTGTTTGTCTGTTTGTCTGTGTCTGTGTGTCTGTGTGTCTGTGTCTGTCTCCCAAATGTAATTTTTATAATTTCACGTCTCACCTTGACATTGTCAGTCACCTGGGGAAGAGTTGCTCTTCCATCTTCTACTTTTCCTTAGATATCACTGTAATGTGTGAGCATCATGGTCATCAAATGTGCCACGCCTGCCACAATGTCTAGCCCTACTCACTGATGTCTGTCTCATACATCGAAGTGCAGATGTTGCCATTCTTAGTGTGTGTGTGTGTGTGTGTGTGTGTGTGTGTGTGTGTGAGAGAGAGAGAGAGAGAGAGAGAGAGAGAGAGCCCTAACTCAAAAAAATGCATCCCCTCTCAGTGCACTGTAGCAAGCAGAAATGTACACTTCTATCAAGAACTAGCCATTTCAGCAAAGATTAACAAATGATCAAAGTGAAAACAATGTCATTGAGCATTGCATTTATCTGGACTGAGGTTAACTGTCAAATAAGTTGTTAACTCAAATATTAAATGGCCTGTGGGTGTTTGTTCTGGCTACTTTTTGTTGTTGCACTCTCTTTTAAAAAAAAAAAAAAAAAGAAAGAAAAAAAAGACTTTTACCCATTAAGATAGCAAAGCTTTAACTATAAGAATCAATTGTATCACTGACTTGAGTTTGGCTCCTGATGATTCAAGCTATAACCATCTCTGCCAAATTCTGAGTCTATTGCAGAGGTGCTTTTATCTGCAGTTCTTTTGATGGCCACTGAAGTGTTTTCTTATTAAAACAAACAAACAAGCATTATTATATATACATAAAACATTATTGAAACAACAGGGAAATCCCAAAGTTCTCTCTTGAAATACAAAGTAAGTATAATGTCCGTTCCTGTATTCAGTCATTCTGGTGATGTGGGATAAATGATTACATTACTATTGTGTGTAGATTTTGTTATTGGTGATATCTTCTTTAAAATTAGTTTAATGGCACATATTTTCTTTTGTAGATAAAAACAGATAATTCCTGTGAAACCAGCAACCTAAAGTATGTGTTGTTGTCTGCAATATGTGCTTATTTTTGCTTTCTTGATACTAGCTGATGGCAAACTAAGATTTTTCCAACAGTACACATGGTGCCAAAAAAGGAGGGGGAAATTAGACTTGTAGTTTGCTTTGTCAATGAAGTCATATCTACACAAAAAGCAAAAAAAAAAAAATAATAATAATAATAAGGAGCACTGTTTTGCAAAAGTTTGAAAGGGTTTAATAAATGGGATCAGCGCCTAGGCATACAACTCAGTCTTCATCAGGGCTTGTTAAAACAAGTGGCAGCTCACAGATATATCAAGGCTTATGTCAGGTGTCAGCCAATCAGAGTAACATTAGATAATTGTTTCAGGTCAACTCTAATAATGCACCATTACACTCAAGACCAGCAAATTCATCACACAAACAACATTAGTCACTTAATTTTATACAAAAACATCCATAAAAATGAATATTATATTATTATAAAAATTAATATAAAATTTCTCATAGGAGCACTATTTCATCACAACAGATTTTTTACAGATATGGAACTTAGTCCAGCTCTTCATTCAGGCCTGCACTCACAGTGGCCTTTAACTGGAAGATCCAAAATGTTTCTCTTTGTAACAGTTTCTTTAGTTTTAGACATTTAGATGGCCTCTATACCTTCTGCTTTGAGTGTGTCCGGATAACAACCATGGTGCTGTTTATAATTCTTGGCAATGGGGTGGTCCTGATTCCATGTGTGGATTGCATATTTGTGTTCAGCAATTTCTCTCTCAGTTTTCTTTTTGTTATTCCCACCATCAAAATACCCACACGGGCAAAATGCTGCAGCACTCCTCAGCAAACCTATTTTACAGTACACATGGTGCCTTTAAATTCTGTTAAGGTCCCAGAGTCTTTGTAGGCTTATATCTCTTAAATTATTTCTAATTCATACCTTAATAAATTTAAATAAACATTTTGAATTTTATAAGACTGAATTTTAGTTTAATATGTGTGCATGTGTCTGTGATAGGCAACAGACACACGTTGCAGAGAACTATCCCGACTGGGTGTCAAAATTCAGGTCCAATAATAATTCAGAATGGCTTATACTGTAGATACTAAGACAGTTTTAGTCTGCCAGATTTTCTTTTTCTCAGAGTATTTGATTTTTTAAATAGGATTAAATTGATTTCTACCATTATATTAAAGATAGGGTTTTAGATGTTGCTGACAGTTGCTTTAATGTGTCGTTTCTTTATGCTCTGTCACTAAAAACTTTTCTTACAGTGACAAGGAAAACTTTCCCTGTGCTATAGCATTTTGGAAAGCATTTGATGCATGATTAATGAATAATTTGTGACTCATCTGTACAGAAATGATTTTTAACATCTCACTCCACTGTATGTGTTTAAGATAATATGAAACAAAAACAGGTGCTCTCTGGGGAGATATGTTTGATTTGCAAATTAATCCCGTTGTTGCTCATTTTTGAACACATGGTTCATTGGGAGAATTTTTGTGTATTTGTTGTCCTGGTGGTATGCACTGGGAGGTCGGCAAGTCACATTTTGAAGGATAACAGCATATTGCATGCATGTCAGTAAGATTTATGTGTAAATTTGCCCTCTAGCCTGTGTGCAGTAAACATCTTTGGTATCAAGGAGAGAATGACAATGCAAGAGCTTATGGTCATCAACTTGCAACATCTGGTAGGCGATGAGTATTAACTTGATGTGCTTGGTGGCTCTGTGGCCAACAGTTATCACGCTTTTATAGAGAGAAATGTGATTTGTGTTAATGATAGATTTAGGGTTGTGAGTTGAATGCACGACACGTGATTTCCATTTGGGGAGAAATTGAAATGTAATGAACAATTTGAGTTAAATTAATGCATCAGTGGTACTGGTGGACATAAGTGTTTTAATTGTATATGTCATACTAATTATTCCTCTTATCAAATTGAATTACCTGAGGGAACAGTCATGCAGTAACTAGTACAGCACATGACATGATTAATATGTTTCTTATTTTTATTATTTTAGATACCGTATTCTGACTTAAAATATAACACTGTTAACTCGTCATTCATAGATAATAGTATGTATTTATTGTACAATGTGTATGCCTGATGCTATTTCATATACCCAGAAAGTGTTATTTATCTGTGCATAAAGCTTTAGTTCTGCCTTATTAACCCTTTAAAACCTGGACTGACATCACTTTTCTCCTGCTAAGTTCAGGCGCCTTTCACAAGCTGTTCTATCTTTTGAAACCAAATTGGTTTGATTTCTTTTAAATATGTGAAAAAAAGGTTTCAAGAAATTAATAAAAGGTGACAAGAAAATTACCTGAAAATTATATTTTAAAAAAGGGGTCAGGATTATTAGACAATTATCAAAAAACCTAGGAGAAAATGTCCAGAAAACTATCATTCTAATTATTATAATTATATTTTTAAAATTGTGTCACAGGAGGCAAAAAAAGGTTTTCTTATATCTGTAATTTTCTGCATTTTTGAGGTAATTTTCGTGTAAATTTTTACTTATCTTGTTAATTTTAGGAACATGTCTTGTTAAGTTGCTCATTGCCTTCTCGTGTTTTTGAAAGAAATCAAAGCAATTTTCTCTGGTTTCAGATGGTTAATATATATAATGGTTGAGATCAACTCTTTCTTTGCAAGCTGCATCAGTATGAATGTAGGCACAGTTATGCCTCTGATAAAAGGAAGTAATTGGTATACCTGTGCAGTGTAGCTTGTAAAATGTTTGTGTATGGCAGTTCAGGATTATTAGTGAAACTGATCACAGAGAGGGGAACTTGACCTCCGCCACAGAGTCATAGCTTTTGTCCATTGTTAGTTTGTCGGTCAGCAGGATATCTCAATATATGCTAACTCATTTCTCTTAAAGTTGGTGCCAACTGTGTAACAGTATGTCTTAGGTCAAGTGGTTTTACATGTGCATGTTTAGAAATTAAAGAGTCACCTTTAACTTGACCTGAAAAGAAAGTTATTATTTTGGCTTTAAGAAAAACTGAAAGATGCTAAAGGAGTTTTTATTGGGACAAGAAATATAATTTACCATTTTGTTTGTTGTTTGGGAGTATTATAGGAAACGTGAATTTTTGTAATTTTTTTCACCATTGTAAGGGTTGTAATGTTTACCTTCTGAAAAATCCAGACTCCATAATGGCAGATGTCCTCCAATATGCGGTCCCTGCTTCTCTTCAGAAGCAAATTTGATGTTTGTTCACAATTGTGTGTGGTTGTAGTGTTTAAAAAATGTGTGGTGTGTATAAATCAACGGTATTTCATGCTTTGCTGGTAAAGTGTTATAGGATGACTCAATGACATTATGACTTAAAAAGGCACCATAATGTCACAGGGATGTATACAGTATATACTGTGAACCTGCACATATCAAAGTATATTCATCCATAAACAAAGCTCAACTGAATTTCAGCATGTGCTCCACGTTCCTGTGATTGAAGCTGTAATATAGTAAGGAATAATAGTTGTGTTTTCAATATTAACTCACTACAGATTGTTGCAATTATATTGAATAAATACATAGTTTTATCATACAAAGCTTGCAGTTAGTGTCAGCTGCAAGGTAAGACTGTGTTGGCCTCTGTTTTTGATCTGTGCATTCCCTTCACCAAACACCTCTTTACAATGCCTGACACTTACCATGATGTATGCATTTCTAGTTTGTTTTTAATGTGACAGTTGGGTCAACTTTGGAACATGATTATATATATAAATATATTATCTTCTGAGGACTCTACTGAAAATTCTTCATGAAACTTTCAAAAATACTGCGCAGAAATAATCAACAGAAGATGTTGTTTGTCAGATATGACAAAGATGAATGAAATATACAAACATGGGATGCTGCCAAGAAGCTGCTTCCTGCTGTAGAATAAGAAAATGTTAATGTTGTCTCTTCTTTCAGTTCACCTCTCAAGGAAAGCTTTCTTGCTTGTTTTACTTTAATTTTAACAAGGACGCCATTGTGTTCCTGTGTCTTCCAGGTGCCATCAGTTCAACAGGCAGAACCCATCGGAAGTCCACCTGCTTTTCCTGGCCCCATCATGCTGTCCCCTCCATCCATGCCTCCAGGAGGACCTCCTTTCATTCCTCCTGAGTTTGACCCTACAAAGTTGACACCAGGCAAGACATTTATATTGATGAAAACAGTGTGGGGGGTTTTAACCATCATCTTAAGGGAAGATGTCAATGCAATCCTTAAAAGTATTTAAAGGCACTGAATTCAGTAATCTAAAAATAAGCCCTTGATTGGTATTAAAATGTCTTTAATACATCTGTGAAAAGTCTTAAAAATGCTAAGATACCTGGAAGCAGGATTTCTTTTTCTGATGTTGTATTGTAAAATCTAAAAAAAAAAATAAAAAAAATTGGTAACATCTTTTTAAATATAGAATTTACCAAATGCCTTGTGTATCAGTGTCACACAGGTCAGGATAATTGAACCACTCATTATTTTGTTTCCAAGGCAGTGGAGTAATACATGCAAAGTGTGCAAAACACAATCACCAAGTCATGTTATATGTTACAATGCACATTTGGGTCAAAATTGTCCCTAACTCATTTATGTTAGTCCATGTATATATTTTAAATTAAGTTTTAGTCATTGTAAAATCTTATCTGTTAAATATTATTCAAAGAGGCATTAAAAAGTCTTAAATCTTACTTGCTTTAAGCTGTAGGTACCCTGGAATGCTGTCATGTTGATTAAAAGTATCGTCTCTTTGGACTTGTTAATATGAACAGATCTGTGCTGCAGTGTGTCACTGTTTTTTGCTCGATGTTACTTCTTTAGACGTTTTTCTCTGTTTTTCTTTCTGCTGCCACAGTACTTAATTTCCCATTAAGGATCAATAAAACCTTCTCTTATCCTTTTTGCAGCAGGAAGTGTAAAACCCCCAGAGGAGTCCACCAAGGATTCTACAGGAGACAAAGGCACACCCTCAGATCCGGTCACTGCAAACAAGCTGGGGTCTCCAGTAGCACCGATGATGACCCTGCCAGGCCCAGGGGTCATTCATGCTCCCAGGCCAGGGATGCCACCTCTGCAGCCTCCCCCCGGAATACCACCTCCATTCTTCCCACCACCAAGCATGCCACACATGCCCCCGCACATGATGCCCGGAGGACCCATGTTTCCACCAAATAGATTCAGAATGCCGATGCCCTTTCCACCACGTGGCCCCCCTTTCCATCGACATCCCGCTATTAGACCAGAGGACATGGATGACAGAGAAGGGAGGCCTTTCCGAAATGGGAGGCCAGGGTTTGGGCCCCCACCCTTCCCCAGAGCGAGGTGGTAGAGGTGAATGATGGACCTTAAGGGGGTTGATTCTGAATCACTGTGACAGATACTGAGTATCAGGGCATTTGGTTCAACAAGGACTGCTGTAAACAACTGAGGTGCAGAAACTTCTTTTCAGACTTTATTTTACACCACCAGAATCTTTTCTTAGTGTCAAATAAAAAATGAAAAACAAGACACCATGTTCTGAATGTGGTTCGTTTTCACCAGAGAGTTCACCAGAGAAGTGGCTGTAAATACTGTACGTGCTTCTAGCTGTTTGCTATCTTTTTTGTATATCTGAAGTTGTCTAGTTTATGCTCAAGTCTAATCTCATAGTTGGAGGTAAAAACAAAGTGTGTATTTTTGAGCTTATTCCCTCACCAGAGTTTTTGTGTATGGAAGGAGACTGTTAAAATCTATAATTCATACCTTTTTGGTATTTTGTTTTTAGTAAAATGCATTTGTAACACACTAATGTTCAATTCTTCTTAAGGGAAGATGGATTTCACTTCAAGCAGAAGAGAATTTCATGTCCTGCCAGTAGAGGGTAGAGTAAACCCTGTCACTATGGCCAACCTCTGTTGTACATTAAGGTCATACTTTGTAGGATCACGTGGAGTGAATATTAAAAAGAGGTATTACCATTTGACCATGTGGTTTTATTTGTGTCGATCACACAGACATTTCAATGCTCTTTTTAAGAAAACTAACTTGTGTTGATAAATAGTCTTGCATGAGAGTTTGCTATCAGTTTTAAAGACCATTTAGCAAACAGCCATAATGGTTTTTTTTGTTGTTGTTTTTTTTTGCATTTTAAGACATTACATGACATAGTGACACTGGAGTTACTGATCAAAATAGAAAGAAAAAAACTTAATACTTAAACAATACATGAAGCTAAAAACACAACACAACACAAAAAACAGAATATGAAAATAAACAGATAAATAATAATAGTTACTGCATGCCTCATCGGTGATACATACAGAAATAACTTGCAATTTCCCTGCCTTTCTCATATTAAACCACAGTTATGGGATATTTATAATGATGCTACTTGACATAAACGCCTAAGCCTTTATCCTTTTTTACAAATGTTTGACAGATAGAATAAAAGTCAGTGACGATTTTAGTCCGTCACATTTCTTGAAGCATTTATTCGCTCACATCTTTGCAAATAAATGCATGTGTATGTGCGGGAGATGGAATGCACAAGCAGGCTGCACCAACCACCATTTAAATTGTGCATTAGGTTTAAAGAAACAGATCATCTCGCCGTTTTTTTCCTCGTAATTAAAACACTCTTGTGAAACTACCTTGTACATGGTCATTGAACGCCGATTCGAGGTGAAACGCAACTGATTGGCTCTGAGAATAAGCAAGTGGCATTCTCATGATCCACTTGCGCACAGTCTCCAAGGACCGTGCGCTCCGCCCCTCTCAGCGGTGTGGAAACAACACGCATGGTCCGTGCACAGGCACAGACCTTGGAGAGGCGGCAGGATTGAGAGAGGCGGACGGGCAACACCGGCGTGTGAAACATGAATTTTTCGGTGTCCGGACGGACGCAGCCAGGAGCCGACGGCGGCGGTGACAGGTATGTGCCGACACACCGGGAAGCACGCTGTCTTCATCATGACAAGGATAATGGGCTCGGTGTCCGATCATGCTTCCGCGTGGTCCTAGCGCCGTGTGAACGCATGACAGCGTCACTCAATCATACAAGTTTATCAGGGGTGACAGACGGTGCCGCACTGAGGTCCGGTGGAAAAGGCCATCAAAGCTGCGTTTGTGTGCACGGAGTGTTGCGCATCTTGTGCGTCTTCTTTCAGTCAGGCGTCACTGATTTTGGGGGTAAAACAACCGTGTAGCCTGAATGACGTTGGGCATACAGCAGGGTTAACGTGCATGTTCAGACGTTTCAATTTCCTCCCCAGAGCATGAATGCGCATCCTGCACTTGCTAATGTTACCTCTCTGAAGCAGTGCAAATGCAGGAACACAAAAACAGACACGGTAACCTGTCATACCCTGGAGGTGTTTGGACGGCACTGTGGTCATTTCTGCTGTTAGGGAGAGCAGGAGCTGCGTTTGGCCTCAGTGCGGTATAGTGTTGCACGAAGCAGAGTCATTCAATCTGACTCGTTGCTGTCTTTTTGTTGTAGTACAGATGATCCATGCTGCTGCTGTTGTATTTACTCTTTGCGTTGGCAAACAGATCATGTGCAGGTGACTCAACTGAAAGGCGATAGCTCGTTTGTGCAGCTGCCTCACTCCCAATGACCTTATGGTGTCAAGTTTGTTGCAGCGTCACTGCAACAGTCTGCTGCTGAAAGTGGTGTCCTCCTGTCATGTTTCTCTTTGGCTCTGATAATCACCCTAACAGGTAGGTGCACATGTGACTATGAGATGATGCCAATGTGCAGTGCTGTAGCAGGTTAAGATCTAATGCTGCATCACATTTCACTCATGGGGACAACATGACACTGAAATGGTTTTATGCAGTCTTTTAAAACTGACCAGCAATGAGGTGGCTATGTATAAGGTTTTTAGTATTAGGTAGATGTGCATTTGTTGGCATTCAGTTTTCTGCAATTTATGCTGCCAAGAAAATATTGCTTTTCTACAAAAAAAAAAAAAAAAAATCTCACTACTGGGAGGGTAAGGCACAATTTTTCCCAGTCAGCAGCTTGTATTTATGGTGAGTCCAGTATGACCGTACCGGCCCACAAACAGGCATCTCTCAAGGAGATCCGGACAACAGAAATAATAATATTGTATTTGCATAGAACAATTGATAACTACAGGAGATTTTCAGTGATGGAAGTTAAAGTAACATTTCACCCTGCACTAAAATGTAACAATGCTGTTTAAAACTGTAACTGTGGCATCATCCAAATCTGTCTTTTTAGTATCAAAAAACCCACCTGTGGCCTGAAAGGTGAGAGGTCTGTAGTTTACTTCCTCACAGAATGCAGTGGCATGAATTATGTCAGTAATGATTCTAACAGTTAATGTTTTTCACACAAGGAAAAGTGTAACACCCATAGAAATCTCTTAAATCTACTTAAGTGTCCATCCATGTGCTCAGTGTGTTTTGGCAAGAGTTTCATACACTGATTATTAAAAAATTGCAACAGGTTTATTCTGTGTTTTGAGAGGTTTAAATCACCAGGTCCATTTGTTATGAAGTGTTAGAGAGTTCGGCAGATAATTTGGCTCCCGTTAAAAACCTCCTGAATTGCTGGATCTTAAGTTATAAGAAAAAAAGGTGAGGACGTATTAGTAGGTGCTGGGCTATTGGCCCATCTCCGTCATGCCAAACAGAATCAGAGAAACACTGATTTGGAATGTGAAACTGCTTTATTCTGTGTTTTTATTGGTTTTAAACATGCGGTCTTCTTGTTTTAAAGAGATCTTTGCTGATAATTCAGATCCCAGTTAAAAAAAAAACTCCTGAAAAAATGAACACTAATGAAATTGAACTGGGCGAAGTTTCAGCTGGTTGTAATCTGCAATCCTCACTTTAAGATGCCACTAAATATACCTAAATTGAACACAGTCTTCATTCAAGTGTTCAGTGATATCGATTACAAATGGTGACAAGATTTCGCACCATGAAGAAGAGTTTTAAGTTGTTAACAGAAATCCTTGTAGTGTGTGATTGGCTTAACTTTACTTTGAAGCTGACAAAAATGATTGTTGCTGTGATAGCTTTCCAGTTTAGTTTTGGCATCTGATAAGTCTTAAAACTCATGAATTTAGTACTCAAACTGGATGTTATTAAGTTCCCACAGTATCTGAAATAAAACGGCCAAAAACCAATGCTGGACTGGACTGTTTTTTTTATTTTATTTTATTTAAATTTTTTTTGCACTGTTTTTTTTTTGTTGTTGTTTAAATGCACTTTAATTCAGCTGTCCTCCATAGATTTATAGATCTAGTCATTGTTGTCCAAATACATATTCAGAGTGAGTGTTTGATACTCCCAAGATGCTTTAGTTTTGGAGTGGATTACTCATTTAAAGTTTAGTTTGTTATATTGAGTTATTAATTGTTTCAAGATAACTTACAAGTTATGTAAGGCACAAGTTAAGGTAGAACTATTGATTCACATGTGGAAGGTGTTTTCTGCAGTGGTAACTAAAAATGCATGCCCCAAACAGTAGCCTGAATACTTAATACACGGTGGAGAACCATGGGAGAAAAACAACCGTGCTACAGAGCATTCAGCAGAATGGCTTCAGTGCATGCAGTGTGTCCTCAGGGTGGTAACCTGAGCCCACCTGTGTGACATGCCTGCACAGAAACCCCGGCCTCTGCCTTTGTGTGGTCAAGTTGGAACTAGTTTTGCTCCCCCTCTGGCTTGTGTCCACACTCTTTAACTCTCCATCTCAAAGATCCCAAACGTTGGACCAACTTGAGGCAGAGTAGCGACTGGCGCAGCCACACATGAAAGAATGTCTTTGCATTCATATGCTAATTTGTTGGCTTTTTGTACAATCCATGACTTTGTTCTTCATGTCTGTACAGCCATGTACTACCAAACACAGTTGATTTCTTCAAATGCGCATAATTTAACCCTGGTAAGTGCTCTTTGTGAATTATTCATTTCCCATCCCACTTGCACATAACTCTTCATTTCTCTGCAAAGTGGTGCAAAGTAAATAGTGAAGACAGTGTAGTGTTTTGCATAGTGCCAAGAAAATAACATACTGAGCCCAGCGTGATAACATTAACACAGACTATTCATTCCAAGACAAACTCACTAGTACCAACTGCATTACCTACAGCAGTTTTGAATCTTGTAAAATCAATGGTTTTATTCTGCCATAACAACAGTGTGTTTTTACATAGTGTCTTACTTAGTCAAGCCATGTGTTTGGAAAAAAACTAAACAAAACAGCAAATAAGAAGAGGAGGTCAGTCAGTCAGTCATTTTCTGTAACCGCTTGTCCTCGTAAGGGTCGCGGGGGGGCTGGAGCCAATCCCAGCTGTCATTGGGCGGAAGGCCGGGTACACCATGGACAGGTCGCTAGACTATCGCAGGGCCGACACATATAGACAAACAACCACACACTCACAATCACACCTAAGGGCAATTTAGAGTCACCAGTAAACCTGAGCTGCATGTCTTTGGACTGTGGGAGGAAGCCGGAGACCCCGGAGAGAACCCACGCACACACGGGGAAGAAGAGGAGGTGTGTTGCGGAAATATTAAGTACACAAGTTGGACCCCAACCACAAAGCTGGAAATCTTTCCCACTGGGAAACTTTTGTCATTCTAAGTGTCCGATTATAAATACTGTATTACAGTGGGCGTGCTTAGCTGAGCTAAAGCCCCAGTGCCATGCACACATATGTCCAAATGTGGTAGGAAAATCTTAATTGCCATTATTCCAACCATTAAGTTTTAAAAATTGAAACGACCACATCTATACTTTCCAGCAGTTCACTTAAATGCACACTGCTGGCAGAGTTTTTAAACATTATAGACTCTGGGCTCCACTGATTTTTGTGAGTCTGAAAGTTCATATTTCAAAGGAGAACCCGTGCTTCAGTTTTTATGGCAATACGAAACTCTAAAAATTTTTTAGAGGTGTAAGGAATAGTTGATCAACAGGTAATTGATGAGAAACAATTCTGAAAACAATTAATCGATGAAAGGATGGATGACTTGCTTTTGCCGATTTTTCTCCTTTTTTTAATTAAAAATTGAATTGTTCTTGGCTGTTAGTTAGACAAAGCATGTCCTTTTAGGATTTCTCCCCAGGCTGTTGGAAATAATGATGTGCAATTCATTGGCTTTATCTTTTATAAAATAATTAAGTAAAAAAAATAATTATCTCTAGCCCTAAACTGCATTTTATAGGACAGACAAGTCACCTCCCTGTGACGTTACAACTGGAACTGTGCTCTGTTAAACATTTTTTCAGTGTAAAAGTGGCCTTCTTCCACGCAAATCCTGTATTTGAGCAGCCACATTGTGTAACAGTGTTGCTGTTGCAGCTGTGAGTGGTCGTCTGTGTGCAGACTCTTGGGGTGAATGCAGTCTGCACAGGCTGATTGCCAAATTTGTCTTGTTAGAATTAACTGCTCTCTTTCTGCATAGAACAACAGATTCCTTATAAAGTGGGTTCGCCTTCATGTTGCAACCATATGCATGATTGATTGATTACTTTCACAACATGTATATCAGATAATGGCATTAACGAGTTTTTTTTTTTAAATCAAGTAGTCTTTGTTCCCTTTCAGTTCAAGTTGATGGATGAAGGAAAACCATGCTTTCCTCTCCACGTCTGTTTACATCCATGTTGTGTTGAGTTTCAGACTAGAGCCTGGCCTTCCCTTGTTCCTCCTGACAGGACATCTGTCTCCATTAGAGAGCACTATTGATGTGCTTCTGTATCAGCCTGTCTTCCACCATCTTTGGACAGTTGAAAAGAGGAATCTTATTGTTCCGCACAATTGGCCACATTGTACACATCAAAGACTGCAGTATTGTTTTGTTCCGGACCATATGCTGCTAAGCAGGTGATTCACTGAATCTTTGAACTGTACTTCAGTATTTCACATCCGTTTTAAAAAACCTTGTATATTTTTCTCATGTAATACTGATGGCAGAAGACTGTCAGATGCTGGAGTATGTTGCAATTCTAAAGTGAGGTCACATATGATGAATTCATGATGTGCTGACAGTCAGCGTAATCTGGAAAAGCATGTAAATGGCTTGCCAAGTTTTGATCCCAGATGCTTTCCATAGCACAAACCCTTTAGCAGTGCTGTACTTTTGAGTGACTATGATGCACTTTGTTGAATGTGAGACAAGGTTGGGTTATATCCCGCTAACCTTAAAAAGCGAAGACCAAAGTCACAATTATTTCACACTTTGAGTTGAAGCTTGTACAGCTGAATGTATACTGCTATGTAGCAGATAAACACTGCTGATGCTTCAACAAATATTCTCATCAAAGTCAAAATGAATAGGCCCTTTGCTGTGGCTTGCACCGTAGAAACAAGCAAGCAAGTGCTACACACAAATTAAGTTGACTCGCCTGCACCGTTGAGTATTGACTTGAGCTTCAAAGCTGCCTTTGAGGTTGTGGTAGCCTCAGAAAAGTGATTTCTGAAAAGATTCTATTCCAATTACAGTGGGCTAGTATTCCAAAGTGAGAGGCAAGTGTGTGTGTATGTGATGACTAGTGGATGGTATTCGATAGCACCGTGGTACTTGCTCTTCACAATGGTCATGCGGTTTGGAAAGACATGTCTGATGAGCATTAAAAGGCCTCATCAAAGTTCAGCTCCTCCTCCTATTTCTGAGCTGTGAGCAAAAACGTATGAGCAGCTGTCAGAGTTGCACATGGTGATGATCATCAGCTTCACATGGCTGATAGAGCCTTGTGGTTTTAGGATGAATAATGGATACTAAGTGCACTAAACTGCTGAGGCTATGAGTCACTTTGGGAAGGTTGGAGTTAGGCTAACTTTACCACGCCATTAATCATAAGCTAGAACTTCTCAGGGCCTTTTCTGTTTGCTTGAGGTTGACTCTGAAGTGGGATTTGTTTTGAAATGGCATAGAGCAATAATTATTTATCCTGGGTGTGCAAATGAACCTCTCTCGGTAAGCATTTATTTGGTGATATGCGGCAAAACATGTCTAGACGTCAAGGTTGAAACTGGGCTAAATTTGGCACAAAAATGAGAGCAAGATTCCTAGGTTACATAAAGAGTAACAGTTCTTTTAGATGACAAATTAGGTCAAATTCCACGCATATATCTTAGAGAATATAATGATGAAGTTCTGATATTTTATATCCAAGAGGTCGGAGGTCAACTGTGAAATCCTAAAGTTTTGCAAAAACACCTTTCTGGCCATTATTCAACATCATAGTCAGGAACAGATGGGGAGACATTTGGTAAGGTACTGAATTGATGACACGTCCATCTTGAAACTGTGCTGATTGTTTAGATCTTCTGTGCTGCCAGCGGGGAAGATTTGTGTGAAGCATCCATGTTTTCATAGACATGGATATAAACTGTAAAAGCAACTTTACTGGTGCACGGTGGCATACAACTGGACCAATATTAAGAATTTTCCTAATGACATTTTCATCTACTATAGCATAACTTTAATTAACTATGACTGTTTTACGATATACTATGACTTTTCTATGACAATTTCACGACCTTTTTACATGACATAGTATGACTTTTTTTTAGTGACTTTTTTTTTGACATACTATAATATGACATTTTTTATGACATACTATACTATGACATCTTTAATGACAGAAAACTATGACTTTTTTATGACATACTATTGTCTGACTTTTTTATTACATAATAGAAAAAGGTTTTTGTGTGCTATACTATGACTTTTTTAGGACTTACTGTACTATGACATTTTTAATGATTTTGACATATTGTACTTTGACATTTTTTAAGACATAGTATGCTAGTATGACTTTTTTGTGACATACTATATCATTCCTTTTTTATAACATACTATACTATGACTTTTTTTAATGACAGTCTTTAAGGCATACTTAGAATTTTATTTTTAGGACTTTTTTTATCACATATTATACTATGACTTTTTAATTACATACTATACTATAGTATAACTTTGTATGAGATATTATACTCTGACTTTGTATAGGGCATTTTGTATGACATGATATACTGACATTTTTTATGACATATACTATGATTTTTTATGACATATTATACTTTTATTATCCAAAAGGTCAAAGATAAATTTCAGTGTGGCATCATAATGTTGTGCAACATTTTTCTGGCCATTTCTCAAAGCCATAACTCAGGAACAGGCGGGGAGACTGAATTGATGACACTAATCTTGGGAGTCCACCTTGAAGCTGTGCTGATTGTTTAGATCCTCTTTGCTGCTGGGTTGAAGATGTGTGGAAGGAATTCATGTTTTCATAGACATGGATGTAAACTATAAGTGCAACTTGACTGATGCGCGGAGAACCGTGAGGCAGTATTTCTATTCTTAATTAGTAGAGAAAGATAATCGACTGATAAAATTTTATGAATTTTATTATCTTTTGGCCTGTACATCAGTGCATACATGGCCATGGATACCTTTATGTAGTTTACAAATTCTTGTCAGCCAAATGATGGTCAGTGTGCTTTGTATACAGTAACAAGCTCAGTAAATAATTGACCTAGCCCAGCGGCTTGTCAGGTGTAGACTACTGCACTTCTAATGTGCTTCAAGCATTTTTTTAATAACTGGGATTGGAGAGCTACCTATGCTGTATAGGTTTAGTCCTGTCCAATCAATTCCAGCTCTTTTTCCGCATTGTAAATTATTTCCCTCTCTATACTGGTGTCTTTGATGTCGACGCTTGAGAGGCAACTCACTGCTGGAGACCACTGAGTCTTTCGCTAATGATCTCTACCCGGGCTGGGGTTACTGCTTTCATGTCTTGCGAAGCAGTTGCATTTTTATCTTAAGATATCAGTTGTACATGGTGTTCTTTTTCAGTACAATGGATCATCTGTTCCCTCAGAGGGGCACAGGGGGGACATGTGTTGTTGTGATTGAGGAGACCTTCAAGAAAATATACACTTGAACCCTTGTCGAGATGGATGTTCTTTTCAGTGTTGTTGTAGATTCACAAGACCGCTTTATGCTGAACAAACTGCTGCATACAGCAGAGCACTTGTTTAATAGTAAAATCAGCTTCAACATGATGTATGCACAGTTTGTATTTATTGACCAGTAGCTTGGTGTACAGTGCTGGGAATGTTTGAATGATCAGACAGATGGTGCTGAATCTACATCTTGATGCATAATTGCGGGCTTTACTCATCCCCTGTGTGTTAATTTAGTATTTAATCGTTGTGCATTATATTCTGGTTATAGAAAGTCAGGTTACTTGTGCCTAATAATTCTACTCTGATCTACAAAGCAACACACTGTAGGCCTGCCTTGATCTCTCTATATTGAAATTTGGCTTGTGGGTGCTGTTTGGATCACTTGTTTTGGTGACTGTATCTATCAGCATGCCCTTTAAATTAATACATAAAACAATGAACATTTTAACATAGCAGCTGCATTGCGTTGAATGATGTGCTGTCCTGTGGTCCATTCAGAATTGCTTTAATAAACCAGCGTGTAGTCATTTATTAACTGACCTTTATTTAGAGCTATTCTGGGGAGCTGCTCTGTGATTTATCCGCTTAGATGTGAGATATTAGGCTCCACTGCCTCGAGAAAGTCTTAACCCCTGTTGACTTTTTTCTCATTCTGTGATGTCTAAGGCCTCACTTCAGAACAAAGAAGGAAGAATTTATGTGACTGGTCTTGTTGTAATGACCCCAATTGGCAAGTTCCAAACTAAAAGTATAGTGCCCCAAAATAATCAGTTTGGTGCAACTAATCTCCTGTCCGAATGAGTCTGTTTCTGTTGAAGGCAGCACAGCTCATCACCTCTCTAACACCATCCCTTCTGTGAAGCATGGTAGGATCATCAGCTGTTTTACTGGTAGGAGCTGAGGCATGGGTGAAAATAAAGGGAAAAAACACAGGGAATTGCTGCAAAGTTATTATTCAGTGGCTTCCTTACTAACTTTAGGTAGCTTGAGCAAATGTTGAAATTTTCAGATCAGTAATTTTGCAAAATAAATCCCTGTAATGCAATTTGAACTTTTTCTGCTAAAACATGAGAAAGAAATGTGATTTTGATTTTTTTTTAAAGGTGCTACAAGTATAAATCCAAATAATAGTGTAGGGATGCGCAATAATTATCGGCCCAATAATGGGACTTATGACATCATAGCGATAGCATTTCAGCTTTTTGTCTGAAATGTCTTTTTTTTTTAAATGAAAATGCACAAATTCAGATATTAAAAATGAAACCGAAAAAGCTAGATTTAAATGGTTTTATGGTCTATAAAAGCTGAAGATCTGTTCTTTATCTTTGATGTATTCATTGTTTTTGTATTCAAAAGATAAAATATTCTGCACGTCACAACAGTCTATCTGTATTTGTCGATGTTTTATCTACAGACTAAGCAGCCGAAAGCTTTTAGTTGTATAAAAGCTTTTATATTTTTATTGAGTGATACAATTTATAGTTACTCTGATTTGACAGATTGTCAGAGCTTTTAACTTGAAAACAAAATGTCCACTTTAAGAATCAGAACTGTTGTTGTGTTAACTGTAGTTATGTCAGTTATATTTGGTTTGGTCTTAGCTATAATGGTAAATTCATCTGTACTCACCACATCTCAGCCTTTCATAACCTCAGGAAATGAAAAAAAAAAGAAATGATCAGTTATTGGTATCGTATCGGCCACAAGAAGCTGGAAATTATTGGTTATCGGTATCAGTTGAAATCCTCATTAATGTGCATCACTAAATAGTGTTACTTATAACAAAAGTTGAATCCAGTGAACTTGCATATTCTAGGTAATGGATTGCTATCATTCCTCCACCTTCAGCTGTGATATTTTTGCTCTCTATGGCTGAAGGTGATTGGCAGTGATTGCAGTTAGTTTTGACACCTGGACAGCATCAGCAGTCTGTAGTGTTGCTGTTGATCTGTAACTGTAATCTCACCTGCCAAATTGCTCTAGCGGTATTGAATGGCCTGTCAATGCATTGGATGTCCAATTCAATCAGCTCCTAAATTGAGTGCAGACTGCACCAGGGCTAATAGCCTTGTGTTGGTGATGAGAAAGCAGAGTATTCTGTTTAGCTGGGCTCCATGCAAGCAATCTACATTTCTAAAATGCCTGTGGTGAGACGAGAGCAGACGTGGATTCAGCATTAGCCCACATTTCACTGATAGATGCATTTACTGCACTGCTGCCAGTATTTTTTTTGGCTGAGGACCCAAGCAGATGAGATAATCGCATCTCATGGAACATGAGCTTATATTTTTTTAACTTACACCTGAGAACACATCAGAAGTCCCTTTAGGCTAACATTTGATTGTAAATTGCTATAGTCAAAACACACTATTGGTATATTTTTGTCGACTCTTTTAATGTCTGTCTGAATAATAATTTCTTGACATTCTGTCCTCAAGCGGTATCATGTGCTTCCAAGTCTTTTGTTTTCATTGGATCAGGTCCCAACAAATTGTTCATTAATTAGAATAAAGAAATTGGCACATGGTGTGTTTTGTGAGTGGAATTTGTAACAATGATGGCACAAGACCTCAAAAAAATCTGTTTTCCTGAAAGATTACATGTGTGAAATTGAGCTCAGGGAGTTGATATACACAGGTTATTATGTCTGGTTGCCTCTGAAGACCAGACATTCCTGTCTTCACAATAAAACCCCAGTGATTTAGTTTGATATTAGGGTCACAACCTTGGCAGAGCATGAAATACATTTAGAGTTGGTCAGTCTGACCACACTGCTGAGTGCTTTTTATTTTGGTCATAGTCATCGCAAAGTCTAGACAAGGCAATTCAGCCCTCCAATCTGTGGACTCCTTTCAGGCAGACTAAGCCCAGTGCTCTCTCTGTCTCTGCTCTGTGTTGTTGTCAGGGTGTCTACATCCTCGACTAGCTTGAAGCTTGTTTTACTTTCAGCATGCATGCAAAGCGGCTTCTGGAGCACATGATGCAGGCTGCAGCTGGACAGACGTCGCTGTGCCCTCAATCTCCCCATCCTCCCTTTCCTCTCTCTCCCCTGTTCCATCATCTTAAAATGAATCCGGCACTGACGCTGTCACTGCTGACGTGATAGCCACACGACATCACTGGTGCTATGACAACAGCAAGTCCAGCCTTTTCTCTCATTCACAGGTCCATTTTGGGGCGTCACTGAATGTTCCAAATTATGCACTGCAACACATTAAGACCTTTCAGCCCTTGTTGCCTCTGAGGTGAAGAAAACATGAGCTTCATTATTCACAAACAAAAGAGATGAAAGCAAGATTATTTTTTTACAGTTAAGCTTCTTCTGATCCAGAATGAGAAGTGCAGACCTGAATCTGACAGTTGTGGGCAATAAAAAGGCTGCTACTTTTAGTGTAAACATAAAGCTGCTCATAGTAGAGTGGAGGGGCAATTACAGAGGAGACGAGGGAGGGAACACGCATTCCTGTTGGCAGTAGGTTTGTAGTTTAGGGGGATGGAATTATAGAATGAAGGAGGGAGCAAAGAGGGGAGGGAGGGAGCAAAGAGTGTGAAAGAGTCAGCAGGAGGGTGTGTGTGTGGGGGGGATTACAAACAGTCACTCCCCCTCTCTCCTTCAGTTCTTCAACTCATCCTTGCATGTAGTCAGTCTGCTGTGGACTTGCAGGAGGAGTGTCAATAATCCTCTCATGTGGGGCTTTAAATTTTTCCCTCAGTGATGTGTGGGATTTCCCTTGGCTTCTGTGGAGAAGCAGAAGTGACACATGTTGGTTGTACTTAGCAAGGTAAGTCATTGTATTTGCTGCTGTGTATTTATGTAGCCTTGTGTGTTTGGCTGTGTTAGTAGAGGAGACAAATGGCAGTCCAGCTTGAAACCTCCCACTTTTCAAAAGAGGTGCTAAATCACAGCAGCAGTAACCCCCTGAGTCAACATGTGGCCTGCAAGCAAAGGTTGCAGAGTGTATTTACATTTGTCAGATGCAGTCAAAGCGCTTGTGAATCTCATTGTGACTTAAGGGTTTGTATTTATTTTTTATTAGTTTCCATCACTGTTTGAATTTCCATGCTCTTGGCCTATAATTTCATGTTTTGTGTGTGTGTGTGTGTGATGCAACCATATCCTGGGGTCTTCACAGCCTGTGTTTAGGGTGGGGTTTCCACTTCATGTTTGTACCTGTAGCCCTCCTGTGTAGGGAACAACTTTACCTACAACAGCAGGCTGTGAGCCATTGTATTGCTCTCCATTCACTGCCAGACACAAACAATACTGCTTGTGTCTGTGTCGTTGTAATGACAAAGAACTGGTGGTGGTGGTGGTGGCGGTTTTGTGATGCTGAGAAAGAGAGATGATGAATTGCAAATGAAAGAGATGGTCAAAGTCAAGGAGAATTCCCAGAGCGCATCCTGGAGGGGGGCTGGAGGACTTCATGATGTGTGAGTTCATTTAAAATCTTGGCTTTGTGTTTGAAAGCCCCGTTGTGACTCCTGTGGTGGGGAGAGGGGCGAGAAATGGTCATCTGGTGTCATAGTTATGGAAATGTATTGACCAATCGAGGCTTAGCAGGACAGGAGGTCAGGCGCTGGCTTTCAGGCTTGTAAATCTTGACAATGCTCCCATTATGAGTGGAGGAAAGCAAGCTTTAAAAAAAACTCAAACTCTGAGTTTTTTTAAAAAAAGCATTATATGATAATCACATGACTCGGAGGATTTTCCCAAATCTAAATTCAACCCTACAAAAATACTCTTCTGAGAGGAAAATAATTGTCATCACAGATTGGTTTGCATGGTCTTGTGTCATAAGCTTCATTTCATTGAAAGGCACAGTGTGCAGAGGTCCTCAGAGATCAGGTGGTTTTTCAGATACTGAGCTTATTATAAGTTAGACTATATATGAAGCAGATTTCAGCATGACAGCCAATGCGGCTCCACATAGAGGTTTTTCTATTTGCTCAGTTTGATACCACACGCCTCAAAGCATTGCCCTTAACTGCATTTTGTTCTGGCTTTTACTCAAATTTTCACCTGTAGCATGTGCAGCCTACTCCTGCATTTCTTTTAGCACAGGAAAGACCTAGAGAAAAACTCTTAAGACTGTAAAGACTCTAATGAATGAGAGGAATTGTTCTCTACCACTCAGGATATTGGAGCTATAAACTAGATAATTCTTTGCTTAGGGTGAAAGCCAGTATTACTATATTAAGACAATACCCTTTATTTAGTTTAGAAAATACATGTACGTACCTTCTTTTTAGATCTTTCATTGTAGCTTTTTTTTTTTTTTTTTTTTTTGCTTTAGACTCATGCAAATTTGTTTCCATTCAAAAGCAAATTCCCAGTCCAAACATGTAGAACCACATGGGCCATCAAATGTTTTGTTTGCTAACAGTCAAATAAGATTTTTTTATCACCACTACTGCATGTTTTATGTCTGCTATTTAATTTGCTACCATATATGGTGCTGAGTGTAAAAATGAGTCATGAATTTGTAACATAAAGGTATGCAACTTGGCAAGAAATTCTTTTCAACATTTTCAAAGAAGGGAGCTGTGCCGTGGAATGGAGATGTGTGATTAGTAGTTTGGCTGCCCACTTCTCTATTACTTTTTAGATGATTTTAGATGATGAGTTGAATGTTGATTGGCCTGTTCATGTTTCTTTTATCCCCAGATTAAAGATTGGACTGATTGTGCCCACTTTCCAAGCTGATGGGACAACTTGAGTGTTTTATTGATACATTTTCCACGTGTATTGGACATATCACAGAGTTTTTGTGCTCTTTCAAAAAGTTGGTGTCATCCTTAGCTTTGGACTTATTGAGAGCACTAATAATGTTGGCAACTTATATTTCAGATATGTCATTTATTTAAAAAACAGGGTGTGCTTGGTTGATTATAATCCCAGTTAGGTGGATTAAACAACTGAGATATTTCTTGTACAGACTTAAAATAAATATTTAATTGAGTAGCAAGGATACGATATTTCACCAGATCACTGTTAATATTAACCTTAGTTTATTAATAAAATGATATATTTTTCCTCTTTTATTGGACACTTCAAAAGGAGAGAGTGCCAAGGTGAGAGATAGAGAAAGATAGTGGTGTTTGTGGGATGCCCCTCGAACATTCAAATTTGCCTGATCTTTTGCATCCACTGAGCTCTGTGGAGGTACAGGATATCAGTATGGCCCATGCTTCAGTGATACTTCAGCATGGATGATTATTACAGACCAAAGTTTTTGCTAATTGTAAAGGAATTGCATGTTTGCGGCTAAAATTCAGTGTTGCCTCTAACGCTACAATATGCTGTTGTTTGAATTAATTAAATGCACCACATTAGCAGGGAGTGCCTCTTCTACATACTAGTGTCCTCCTGTTAAGATACCTCTGCATGAGATGTAGTATTTATTACCAGGTTTAAAGTCTAGTCAATGAATGAAGATACTGGACTACAGCTGAGATGTGACCTTTTTTAGTGACGTCATACCACAGGAGAATTAAAGAGGCCTGTACTGGAAAATGTGATCAGGACTGCTCGGAGGAAGCGGGCACATTTTCTACTCAGCTTTGTATAGTCATGTGTGTCAGGATCCACCGTTGCTGTGCCTCAGTGCACAATGCAGCACAGTAAGGAGTTTGGAGCTCCAGGGGTGTTATGGTTGAGGTGGTGCTCAGGGATGACTTCTCCAGGGCCTCTGTCCACAGATATGATTTAGATCAAGTCCTCAGTGCATGTTAACACTGCGCATGTAACTGATGCAGCAACAAACTGTAGTTTTTTGACAGTGTTATTTGGAAACTTCCTCCTATGTTCTTCCTTCCTCTGTATCTATTTGCAACATAACGTAAAAATGTTTATTCCCTGCTCATTAATATTGAAATCAAATTGAGGGAATGGACTTTGACATTGACCCAGATGTGATTTTTGAGTGGAGATGGATTGTGTGTCTGCACTTGTGATACTAGATAAAAGGCTTGATATTCCCACTCACTGACCTGAAAACAAATGATTGCCTCTGTGGAAGAAGATCCTGAATGAACCAGATTTAGAAAACACATTTACAATGCAGGATTGCTGCTCCTCTGTATTCTTGGCATTGTGTTTATTCTGCTGCCAGCAAAGGGACATTCAGGCAAAGACAAGTCAGCTGCCATACTGAGATTGGTAGGTGAATGGCTCACCCAGCAGTGGACTGGCTTCTGGTTTCAAGACATCAACATCCATTCACTGCTGTTTTTGTGGTATTGCCAGATTACTGAACATGACCAGAACATTTGATTTAGATTTGAATTTTATATAACGCAAAGATTGCAAGGTCAGCTGGGCTCACTGCAAGTGTGCTGACCAAGGCTGAATTTTACACAGCCTTCGATATATAAAATGTACTTGAGCACGGAAGAAATTGCAAGCATGTTCTTAACTCTTACTGACTTTGAATTTCTCTGTAACCCCATTATTTAGGTTTTGGTGCAATTTATCTGGTGGCATGTCCTTATAATCGCATATATAGATTACTTTTACCTACATTTATCTATTTATCTACATCCACAAGCTGAATATTGACCCTACCTTGCTATTGAGCTAAAGACCAGTGTGACATCACCAGTTGTAGGAAAGATAAATTATATAAAGATGGAAAGATATTTCATTCTTGGCTGTCCACTAGGGGCCGACAGATTCTCGGGGGATCGATATTTGGCAATTTGCGGATTATCTATCTTGATATTTTACATTAATGATTGCCGATAAAAACTAGTCAATTAAAAAGTGTAAAGAAAGTGTCAGCATGGGAGGAACTTTTACTTTGTAAAACCTCAGGGAGCTATTTTTTAAATTCCTTTTAAAAAAAATTGCATTTGACTTAGTAAAAAAAAGTTGTTGGGAACTTGATTTATATGATGTTAAATGTTTCAGTTTTGATTAAACATTTGCTAAAGGCATTTAAACAAAGTTTTGTGTCGGAATATATTGTGTTACAAATTCTAAATATTGACTGAAAGAATTTCATTTTTATTGTAAATACATATCGGTTCCAAATATCATTTACCGGTCTTATTATCTACAAATAATCTGTATTGGTATCTGCCCAGAAAAAACAAAATCGGTCGACTCCTAGTTTCCACCAATATCTAATTTCAGCTTGCAGCTGTTTTTCCATATACATCATCCTGTGTCAATGCTCAGTAGATAATATTCCCTAGTACATGCAGCAATTAACCATTGTGACAGAAACCCAGTGTTTTGGTAACCAGTGTGTCCCAGCATTGATACCGTTGATCACAAATCTACAATCATAAAACTGTCAAGCACATTTGCTCGTCTTGTGAGGGGGAAAATTGTTGGGTGTGTTTGGAGTAAAACTGTGGAGGAGCGAATTGTAAAAGTCTGGAATGTGAAGCATGTAAAGACAAACTAATGTTGATGCTCCATGTAGCCAGGGGAGACCTTTTCACTGACAGTGACAGTAACAGGCTATGAGAAGGTCAGTGACTGAAAGTCTCTGGTGATGGTGGTTGTGATATTTTATCACAGCAGCTGAAGCCTTTTTCATTACATGAAGCATTTTTTTATGCACTTCCCAGATGAATACTTCCATCACAAACTGTTAAGTGTTGATCTTGAATTCTTGTGTGATCCTGCTGTCACTGTCTCATAGTGAACATTTCTCTGGCATCTGATGTGAGTTTCACATTATTGTTAGTTGAGTTTAAATGATGTTCAAAGGATTTACTTTGGCACTTTTGCCTGCATCCAAATCTAAAAGCACCTGCCTCCAGTATTAAAGAAAAAGGGTAAACAGACTATTGATGCTCCGACAGTGTCTTATGAAATGAACATGGGGGCTATGATTTAGTGAAAGGGATTTTAAAGAAGATGACGGATTAAATGGGAGGATAATTTATTTAGGATGTTTTCTTAAGTTATTAGTTATTATTAAGTTATTTGGTTTTATTCTAGCAAGCAAGTCAAAGCATTAAAAGAAATAAGAAGCCTAACACTTATCTATCTGACACACTAATGATGATTACCTGCAAATTTCAAACTGTGCTGTCAGTTGCCTTTTAATCTGAGCATTAATAATACTATGACTTTTTTTGGGCATACTATACCATAACATTATTTCCTTTTTACACCTTTTATACCATGATGTTTTAATAACTTTTTTATGCATACTATACTATGATGTTTTCACTTCAACTTTTTTTTAGGCTTATTACAGTCTGACATTTGTAGGGCTTTTAAGGTATATTATACTATGATTTTTTTTAAAAAACTTTTTTAGTTATACAATACTATGATTGTTTAAATGGTTTTTTTAGGCACACTATACTGTAACATTTTTAGAATTGTTTTTAGGTCTTTTTTTAGGCATTCTATACTATGATATTTTTTAGGTCTTTTATTAGGTATGCTATACTATGATGTTTTTATGACTTTTACTAGCATATTCTACTATGATGTATTTTTTTTTCCAGATATGCTGTGCTATGATGTTTTGAAGCATACTGTACTCTGATGTTTTTATGACTTTTAAGGCATACTACACTATAAAACATTTTCCAGTTCTCTCTAAGGCCTGCTATAGTATTGCGTTTTTAGGTGTTTTTAAGGCATACAATACTGTGATGTTTTTTTGTGTTCTTTAGGCATACAATACTAAAACTTTTTTTAGGTTTACTATACTATGGCATTTTTAGGCATACTATAGTATGCTTTTTATGACTTTTTTAGGCATACTATACTATGTTGATTTTATGTGTTTTTAGGCATACTCTACTATGATGTTGGTAGGCATACTGACCAAATGAGTTGTTCATATCAGCATAACAGATATCGCATCTCTAGATAATTGGCATAGCAGTCTCCTCTCAGAGTAGAATTCTCTGCAGAGAGACTGCAGAGAATTTGCAAAAACAAAAACCTCCATCCACCCCCTTTATCTTAACAGTGGTCTGTGGCTCACGTACACCTCCAATCAACATCTGTTAAGGGACTTCAAAGGTTGCCAATGAGGAGCTAAAGAGCCGTAAGCAGGATGTGGTCTGATAGCACCTCGGTTGTGACCCTCTGGACAAGCAAACAGATCACACTGATGATGGAGATGAAAGTACTTGTGTTTCTAGAGCCAGTGTGAAAAAAGACAAAGAAAAAAAAACAATTTTCATCAGTGTTGCATCTTTTTATAAGTAAGATTGATTATCACTGAGGTCTTTTTAAAATTTCTATCTTTGTAAGTGAAATTGCATATCACTGGGGTCTCTTTTAAATTCATATAAATTATCCTTGTGCTAATTTTACATGTCTCCTGGTACAGCAAGTGCATAATAAGTAGGAACTACAGTTAAAATGGTTAGATTTAGTCTAGTCTAGTCTATTCTTTAAAAAGTACACTTTAGGAAATAAAATTTTTACCAGTGGCATAGAAGCATGTAAAGCATTCCTAAACCAATAGAGTGGACAAAAGAATTGTTGACCCAACAAACCCCGCAGCATCTGCTGTAGACATACCCCATAAAGCGTAAACAGCAGCAGAAGAAGTGACCTCTGCACACAATGCTGCCCGAGAGAAAACCCTGGCAGGGACAGAGGTGTCACCAGGCTTAACAACACCAGCTGCTGCTCAACAACAGGTTCCAAAACCAGTGCCTGCAGAGTTATTGCAAAGAATATAACTAACTTATAATATACACACTTTATGCACCAGGGCATATCTTTTGCAATCCTTAACCACTTTGAAACCAATAACAAAGTCCCACAACACACAACCACCTGAGCCTCTCATGTCGGGGTCACACAGGTCACACACAGCACCATCATTTGCTGCCATCCTCTGAAACATGAAATCAGTTCTGCAGGAAATTAAAATGACTGAGGTGGTTTGGCTCACTGTCTGTTTTTGTTTTTGATGGCCCCATGATTTTGTATGTGTAATGTTACTTCACCCGCTTCTATGTCAAAGTAAGATTTGTTACTGCCAGAGTAGCTGTTAAAAATATACTAAATATATATATTAAAATATTAGCAGTGGCAGTAAAATTATTTTGACCAATATTACTGTACCTATTCTGCTTTTCTAGATGTATTCTCGACAGATATTTTTCAAAGATGGCTGTATAAATCTTGGCTGGATGAGCCCAATGCTGGCTAGCCCCTTGGTTCGTGATGCATTCTGTGCCACATCTTGGCACAAAGCTATTCCAATACAAGTTGAACTGCTTTCATTATCATTTTCCAGCTGTTTGCTATTCAGGGTTTCTAGGGCTACAGATTCCAGTCAGAAAAATACTCCTTGGCTACTTGACAGCAGTGTATCGTTTTCCGTTGTGCTATCAAAGGAAGACTGAGGGAAGTACTTATTTTGTTTATCAACATCCCAAATAAATGCTGCTCTGATACGGATGTTTCTCATCGACGTGAATCATTTGAAAGAGGATGCAAGCTTTGTTGAGGCTAAATTTCCCCTCTGGCCTAAAAGAATCCTAAATGCAGTTGAGCACACTCGGGAGCAGAAAATGAGTCATGAGAACAAGAGATTTCTGTTTGGTACTTCCATTCGTGCAGAAGCATATGACTCTATCAGCGGGGAAATGTGAGCTGTCTTGAGTTCAGTCTTTCAGTGGTAACCTCCTCCCCTCCCCCTTTGTATAACTACCTGTGTTATTATCTCTAGAGACTGGAGTGTTCAGATTACAGGGTTTTGTGTTGGAGCTTGTAACTAGTCGGCCCGGTACATTCTTGCCTTTCACCAGTGTTGTTAGGTTCAATGACAGGCGTGTGTTTGCAACATAGTCAGAATCAGATTGTGTCCAAATTAATCTCAATTTCCATTTCTATCTTCTGCTACATTAGGAGTCTGATTTTAAGGCAGCTGAGTCATTTATTTTACTTTCAGATTTGTCTTTACAGTGTTGTATTTTGTTGTGGAGCTTATGAGAATAGGAATGTGTGACCAGGTGTTTCTCACTGTCAGTGGACTCTACTTTCTTTTGAAAGTCAGTTTTTGGCTTTAGGGCAAGAATTGTCATCATTTCCTCAAATAATACAAGCAACTTGGCATTTTTGTCCCTGGGGATCTAAAGGAGAAGAACAGCAGGTGGGGGTTAGGACAGTTTTCCCTTATTCCTGTTCCCACAGGCCCAAGTATTTGTCAAATATAAGCTGGGCTTTTAAGTGTTCTTTAATAACAAAAGGTCTTTAAATCTACCTGTCACATATTTCGGGGATGACAAAATCCCAAAGCACATGGGATGGAAATATGAACATGTTTCTCCCAAAACAGTTTCAGATATCATCGACATTGTAGAGAAAATGAGTGGCTCTGGCATAAATTAGAGTGCATTTATGTCCCAGTACCATCATGCAGATATTAAAGATCCATCCTGGATATAATTTCAAGTCTGTCTTACCATAAATCCAGAGTCTGGCCACTGGGGACAGAACCTAAAACATCTTTATGTTCAAATAACAACTTCCCGCTCCAGTTGCTAACATTGTGCAAATATTTGCCTTGTACTAACAGTAACTAATAATTTCATAAGCAATCATCTTACAACTGATGGGGAGGGTGCAGCATTCTGACTTTGTATTTCACTTTAAGTGGGTTCCGAAAACCTGGTTATGGAAAACCTGTAAAATCATAGAATTTTAATGTCACATTTTCCAGACCTGGAAAAGTCATGGAATTAGTAAAAATTGTTGAAATGTTTTGAAAAGTCATGAAAGTTTGATGTGTATAATAAAATTATGACATTATCTAAGGATGATTTATCTTATCTCTTTATCTTTAACATGTGTGTTGTTTTGTTTACCATCACATACATTTCTTCATTTCTTCATTTTCTTGCATGTGTCCGTCAGCTGAAATTATGTTTAAAGAGTATGAATGAGGCATACTCATTCATACTGCCATGTCTGGAAAAAATATATTTTTTTCCCCAGACATAGCAGTTACGCTCTAACATATACTGGATAGTGACAAACAACTGAAAGTGCTACACAGTAAGACTCTTGACATGAAAACTGTATTTTATGGATTTTAAAAAAATTGATGTTTGTACCTCAGCTGTTCATTCACAAACAGCCTTGGTCTGGTGTTAGCCTTAGTTGAATTTCTTTGCTTTTTCCTGAAGCCGTTGTGTTGCTAATCTTGAGTCACAATAAATCTGTTTTTCTGTTTGATCTGTGGGTGGATGGAATCTCCTGTGGTTATGTATTTCATTAAGGGATATCAATGACATTGTTGTTGAATCCTCTGTCCTGTTCTCCTGTGTAGCCTGCTGAAAATGATCCCATTTAGTCAGGGCCCTCACTCTATCACACTCCCAAATTACTGGCAGCATTTTCCAATTTAATTGTTCATTTCCATTTATTTATTTAGTCGCGTATGAAGGACAAAAGTGACAATACAAGACGGGGACACTTATGTGTGTTAGCAGGTATCTCTACAAGAGCCCACTGGCTGTTCCTGGGGATATGATACTCTACAACATCTTATCCAACCCCACCATTTCTTCCTCATGTATTAATAAAGAGCTGATGATGGATTCTGTGCACCAACACCATTGCAGCTTTAGAGAATAGTGAGGTTGAGGCCATTTAACCTTGTGTTTTGGTATATTGTATGGCATATATACATTCTTATTAATTTGTATTTATAAGAGCCTATCCAGGTCAGCGGCTTAAATACCTGGTTTCATGTAACTTAAAACCTCTGGTAGAAATCATCACTATGCTCAAAGGGAATCGGTGTTCTCCATGAAAGAGGAAAAAGTAGCTTTGCTAATTCATCACGGATCCTGCTGCAAAACCAATTCTACTGCAAAGAGAGCTGTTCTTTCTTTATTGCAAGATAATAATGAGCTTGTGGCAGATTGAACAAGACGCTGTGTGTGCTGTTAAGATTTAAATCTGTTGTTCCAGTGAACATGCTGATTTGATAATGGCTGAGTGGACAAGTTTGACTTTGTTCTCATGGGAGTTTAATATTTGATTTTATGCACAGTTTTACTTCCCTCTCTTCTACTAAATGTCGAGTTCTGTTTGACTTCTGCTGCTGTTTTTTTTTTAACTAAATGGGACTACCCCTGTGAGAGAGAGGTTAAGGACAGACTATGTGTAGTCAATGGTAATAGGTCTTGTTGCACTCAAACGGTGTTGCAGAATGAAGTAGCTATTTTCATCTGTTAAATATTTGTGATCATTTGGTGTATTCGCTGATCAGCTGGTTCACATATTCCAGGCCTGAACAAATGAGGTTGTGCTGTTAAATCCAAGGTCAGAGCACAGTGGGCTGCCTCAACGGTACCGGCTGAGGAAACCACGTCTCTGCTGTTTAAGCCCCTCATCTCTGCTTGAAACACTCCAATTAATTTCTGGCCAATTTCACCTCATATTAACATTGAAACTACTGAGAACATTAGTAAATCCAGCAAAGCAACATATTAAAGCTCCCCTATAAATGGCAGACACTTCATCCATGACTGTTGGACCTGTCAGAACATTCTCATGAGTCTTTATTTTATTGTATTTACAGTTTTATGACACCCTGTATCCCTCACAAAGTGGCAATCAGGGCTAAAACGCACTGGACGTTTTGTTTCTCTCCAGGGATGACATCTGCAGAGCCATTAAACTTTCACCTAACGCGTATGAAAAAATAGAGGGTACTGTGCAGGGAACTAGCACAAACAAGACAAGGAGTAGCCCTTGGTATAATGTTTGTGCTAGCATTTTGTAAGCATGTTCGTGTTCCTCAGTGAATCTCATTTCCTATATATAATGAATGCAGTGGCATTTCATTTTTCTGCCCCTCCTCCTTTGTTTTCTGTTCTTTTCCTCCTTCAAATAGGATCGAGTGAAACAGGCACTAAACTGGAGGGTTTTATGAAAAATAAATGGACTTCCATCAACATCAAACATTGTGCATTGCGGTACCAGTGAGGGGTGATGAGTGAGCAGAATGAAGAGGGGAAAGGGAGCAACATAAGGTAGAAAAACGGGGTCAGCTCCAGTTTACGTAACGCCCCTCTTCACAGTAAGCCTGAGTGCATGCAGTAGCAGAGGGTTGGGCTTCCACTCATCTGCGGTGGCTACACATGCAAAAAACACTGCACCCCCAAAGGGTCTGTCCTAAAAGGAGGGAAGCACACATCAGGAGGAACAGCAGCCACAATGTTGTTAGTTAATCTCCTGTCCCATCTGTTGATGGTCCCAGGCATAGAGCAGGACCTTTTTGGAAAGCTGTCCAGCCTAAAGGCAGGTAGATGAAGTCCAAATGTGCATTATGGTGAAAAAGTACCCCCCCCCGTTCCCAACCATGTTTAATGCAGTGGTTCTTAAAAACACACAACAACAACGCTACATGGACGACTCACTTCAGCTCTGAATAACTCATGTTCACTCAGGCTGTCACACTGCTCATATTGTCATTACGTCCCCTCCACTTCACACAACCCCTGTGCACATTGAAAGGGGCTGAGTGGATCACTTCCTCTGTCAAAATGAGGGAGTGGTTTTTCTAGCTGGCTTGGCCAAAACTGGCTCTTTTTTTTCTTTTAAGTGAGTGATGGAAAAAAGAAACACAATAAGCCAGGATTGCATTACATCTGATCCTCTATTCGGCTTTCCTTATCTCAACTCCTTTTATTTTCTGACCAGCATCAGAGTTGTTAAGTCCGTGCTGGAGGGTTGGCCACATCCATGTCACTTTGCAGTTTCAAGATTTGGTGGGGTACAAAAGTACGAGAAAAAGTTAGTAAATGCTTGGATCAGGCTCATTTTTTATCAGCAAAACAAAATAATTGAAAATGAAGACATAAGTTGTGTTCCATTATGCACTCTTGGGCTTGCAACAGTGAAGGGATTTTTCTGCAGTCTTTAGCTGAGTTCTAGTTGATGAATGCTCAAACATGCTTCAATATAACTGATCATGTCTGTACCTTGCTTTAACAGTATATTGTTGTTCAAGGGGAGTGTATACACTTTTGTCCCGTAGATTATGATCCATGTAAGTATGCAGGCCCTTTGGGCAAAAAACAAACAACTCTAGCTCTGTGTACAACTTTTTTGACTATTACATAACACCCCAAGAAAGGCCACTATGATGAAAGTAGCTTTTTTATGTTTCTATCTTTAGCTGCAGATTTCTTTAAACACAAGCCAGTATTTAACCATGAAAGCATACATAATTTGAAGCACACAAGGCACAAATTGAATGATTTCTCATCTGGATATCTGTTTTCAGAGCTTTGTGGATTGTACCAACAGCTGAAGGTCCAAACTGTCTGATGATCCAGTGACAAATGCAATGCAAGAAAAATCACCACAATCTCGCAGGTAAGCTTACATTCAGACACACTTCTGTCATTTAATGTTTGACACATTTAAGAGACAATTATGATCCTGTGTTCGTTTCATGTTCTTTTGAAAGTAAGCCTCATTTTTACTTCTGTTCAGTGTCTGAATCATGGGAAATGTCGAGAGCCAGAATGGGGACCATGCCCTCTATGGTCACGAACATGGCTATTTGTCACGTAAGCACATGTCTCGGTCCCTTCGCATCTCCAACAAGCAGTCCAGACGCTCTCGACATGCTTCATCAGGGAAAATAGAGCACAGGAACTCTGAGACGAGTACACGCTCAAGTAGCACCCCCAGTATCCCACAATCCCTGGCTGACAATGGCCTGGAGCCCTTCAATGAGACAAATATCCTCCCAGACTTTGGAAGCCCCATTTGGGTGGACCGTGTGGCCATGAACCTGCGGCCGGTGTCCTTTCACAATGACCTGGCAAACCCCTCTGTGCACATGAATACGATGCGCATAACCCTACCTGGCCCCACTGCAGAGGAGGCGCAGGATGAAGATGTGTACACAGGTGAGGTAACATACCTACAGAAAACTCGGGATGGCGCCAAGGAGACTGTTAGCTTCAAGAAGAAGAGGTCTAAGTCTGCAGACATGTGGCGAGATGACAGCCTGGAGTACTCCCTGTCTGACCTCAGCCAAGAGCACCTGACGAGCACAGAGGAGATCGTAGACACAGCCAATGAGAGGGACTTTGCTGACTGCAAAGGACACCTGCAGTCCAGCCCCTCAGACTCCACTGACAGGGCGAATTCCCTGGACGAGCTTTATGGCCAGAAGAACCCTGCCCGCAAGCAACCCCACGGCCGCTATTCCAAGTGGCATGATGCGACCAGGGCTATCAGGGAGGGCGAGGATGATAAGATGCTCTCCCCATCAGAAGAGGATGTGAACACCTATGGTGCATACACCCTCCCTTGCCGGCGTTCCCACTGCCTATCCGAAGGCCTGAGCAGCCACCAAGCTGCCATGTGTGCCAGTATGCAGGGCAGGAGGGCGCAGACGATTCAGGTAAGATGCAGAGCAATTTAACATTGTGCTGATCTTTTAAACCACCTATTTGGCTTAAATAATCTCATTTAAAAAGTGGTACGATTCAAAGAAATCAGAACAAAAGCATTTCCTCTTTGCCTAAAATGTAAATAGTATATTCATGTCCGTTTGACACTCTTAGTGAAATGTCATGGACCTGAACTGTTGAAGCTGTGTCATGGCTCCTTTCATGTTCCTTGGACAGAGTATGAAAAGCTGTGCAGAATCTTAATGTAGTCTGGTGGCATCACCAATAAGAGAGCTCCCCTCATTCATTTTCCCTCCATTGTGTCTGAGCGTTTCCTCTCCTGCATTCACCTCACAGATAATAAGCTGCTGAAACAGATTAAGTGTAAAAAGAAAGCTAATATCAGAGGAGCAATGTGTCGTTTCCTGATCAAACTCTTGTTTTTCTTGGGAGAGAAGACTGTTGACGAGAGGGTGTGTGTGTGTGTGTGTGTGTGTGCGCAGAGCTTAAAGTCACTCCCTGTTTGAAATGCCTCGGTCTTTTGTCATGTTAATGAGGGGAGGCCTGTGGAAGAGTGTAACAGTAAAACGTGTATGGTGGCCCTGTCACTGCGGGGCACCATCAGCCCTAGAGAATGGAGCTGTGGAGCACATGATTGTGTCATGTGACCAGATGGAGATACCGAGCTCGGTGTAACCCCCTTCATCTCCCAGGAGCCTTTGGCCATGTGGGTAGGAGAGGGCAGACCCTGTGGTGCCACAGGGAGGGCAGGCTGTACTCACACAGCAGACGCTTTGCTGTGAGTAATTAACTTTAAGCAGAACCTCAGGATTAAGCAGCCCACAGACTTTCGTTAGGCCTCAGTACACAATTTTTGCAAAATGTGTAGAAGAGAGGCTCTATCCTGTATGTACATAGACAGCGTAGTTGTCAGTGAGGGTAGGAGTTTTGACTGGCTTCATTCTTAGTGATGCTGAAAACGTGGCTGCCATGCCGTCTCACCTGTCTTATGCTTCTGCCACGACGCAGGATGTCACAGCCGGGGAGGGCAGTGAGTATGAGGACAGTGGCATCGACGGGGTGACGGTGGAGGCTGAGCACCAGTCCCGACGCTACAAGACCATGTCGGCCTCCTTCTCCATGTGCTCAGCAGCCGGCAGGAGCATGTTTGCTGGCAGCGACAGCGGTAGCAGCAGTGGCGGTGGAGCCAGTGAGTGTGTACAAGGCGTGTACGAGAACTTTCGTCAAGAGCTGGAGATGAGCTCCTGCCAGACGGAGAGTTTGGAAGAGGCAGGGTCTGCGCTGAGTGACGAGCAAAGCACTATGAGCTCCGCCTATCAATCTGACCCATTGCTCAGTGTCGCCCAGGGGATGGTGCGCAAAGCTGGCAGGCTTGCTGTTAAGAACTTCCTCGTACATAAAAAGAACAAGAAAGTGGAGTCAGCCACGAGGCGCAAGTGGAAGAGTTACTGGGTTTCGCTGAAAGGTTTGTCATGCCCTTGATGTATCCATGACATTTACATTTTATTCCATAATATCAGTGTTAATACAGTTCTGTTAACACAGTAAGCTTTTGATATTTAGGTTTTTGCTGATATATAGTAGCTTATGAAGAAACATCAAAGTCTAATCTAACTTCAACTTACACTAGTAGCAGTAGTTAATTCAAGCATGATGCAAACCTCATTATCAAATTTTATGCCACTTGACTGGGCTTCATATCAAATCATTACTCTGATGATCATGATGCTTCCCCTGCTGATAAGTCAGCCAAGCTGCACTTCTTAATGTCGGCCACTGGAGAGCAGAATTAAATCGCTTGAGCAAATCTGGCCTTTTTACAAAATAAAAGCAAATTTAAAACATGGGTGTCATTGTTAGTCTTTCAGAGATATTGTGGCCAGCAACTGTCTGAAATGTCATTGATTGGTTTGGTTTTCCAGGTTGCACTCTGTTCTTCTATGAGACTGATGGCCGATCGGTAATTGACAACAACAGTATTCCCAAACATGCCATCTGGGTTGAGAACAGTATTGTCCAGGCTGTACCCGAGCATCCCAAAAAGGACTTTGTGTTCTGTCTCAGCAACTCCCTGGGAGATGCTTTTCTCTTTCAGGTAAAAGAATTCTTAAATGTCATCTGGTCTGTGATTAAATGCAAATTCTCCCATGGGCAAGCATTACCTTGACCTATATGTGATGTTTTATGCCTTTCATGCTCTTTTAAAGTCAGATTTGCTATTATAATTAGCAGTGAATCAACACAGGAAAAGCGAATAAAGAGTCTTTTTTATCTTGAATGTCAGGGAGTCGGTGTGTTGTTTGACCTCTGACCTTTCCCTTTCTGTCCCCACGCAGACCTGCAGCCAGACAGAACTGGAGAACTGGATCACAGCCATCCATTCGGCATGTGCCACCGCTGTCGCCCGCCAGCACCACAGAGAGGATACAGTGCGTCTGCTTCGTGCAGAGATCAAGAAGCTAGAGCAGAAGATAGACATGGATGAGAAGATGAAGAAGATGGGAGACATGCAGCTGTCTGCTGTTACTGACACCAAGAAGAGGAAGACGATCCTGGATCAAGTAGGTTATATTCTTCTTTCTCACTTCAGTTTGTCTCTCACAGAGTCCTCACATGACAGGCAGTTGTGTTGGATTAAAAGAAATATTATCCTGACTAGACAAGTCTGGAAATTAGATTGGTTTCCCTAGGAGGCCAGTTAATACCATGCCAACTTGGAAAAACACTTAGGGGTATACTTAAACTTGTTTTTTAAAATTGTATGCAATTTATATTTTGTTGTACTTGTTATTGCAGATTTAGATTTTCTTTTTTCTGTTCCCCATTCAACCTTTATATGAAATAGTTATTCTAACAGAATGATACCTCAAGTACAGGGTAGTAAATACCATTTGCCAAGTACTTTATCTTTGTCCATATAACTTCAAAAACAGAAAAAAGATATAATATAGAAACAAAGTGGACAAGTGCGTCTTCCAAACATGAGAAAACCCATCTGCTGCTAGAATACATTCAGATTAGTTTAGATATTCCTAATGCATCACAATATTAAATTGTCTTTCAATTAAGGAGAAAAGTACAGCTTGCATTGCATATTTTCCTCAACAGTGGAACGGGTTTTAGTGGAAACCAACCTATTTACCTATTTGAAACTTTTCTGATCTGATTAGCAACTTAACAAGCTAGGAAGGCCATGGACAAGCTTTGTCCTGATTTAGTGGAGTAGTATAAAAAGTCATGAAGGATTACATCAACACAAAAGCTCCTGTCACCACCCAACAACTTTGAAGAGTCAGAGATCTGCTCAAGGAAGAACTTCATCTTTACCCTAGAAACAAATTACTGTAGCATTCAAGTCAGTATGTTTACATCCATAGTTAAGTTGAGCCACAGTTATAGCTTGAGCCATTTAAATGGACTGCTGTCCTTGTCCCAGTATTCAAGCATCGGGGGAGAATGGATTTATTGACAGAAGTACGCCCCACTGCTTACGGTACTACGGTAGGTGGTGATATGCCCTCTTTCAGCTAGTTGCTAATGGACCTTCTTCCAGTTGACCTGTTACATCACAAATCAAACAAGTTGGCACTTTGTAAACAGGTTGTGTGTCAAACTGAAAACACAGCACTGTACATTTTGTATTTACTCTACCCTTTACTTTTTACCTTCATCTTATTTTGTTTTGTTTCCTTCTTCCTCTTTTGTTTTTCCCGGCTTTCTTCTATGAATTTATGCTGTTCGACTTCAAAGTCAAAAGGACTTCAATATGACTTTGATTTCCGTCAGACTAACATGTTAACATGCACTTTAAAAGTACAGTTTTAGTTAGACTAACATATTAATTTGACTTTTTCTAACATCATGTAAATGGGCTTTCACTCATACTGGTCCACGTTTAAAGTGACATTAAGAACTTTAATTTTCAAAATATATTCGGGTTATATATTTTCTTAATTACAGGTATCACATGTAAGTAGGTATTTCAATATCAGTATCCCAGAGTTTTCAGACTCAAGAAACATGAGATGGACAGAGAAGCAGAATGAGGGATGAGGGGATTAAGTAACAGATCTCAAAGGGTATCATCCGCTAGAGGCTGCTGATGCTACACACCTATTGGCCACCAGATTGCTTTTTTTTAAACATAGTATGTAGTTGGCACCAGTGGATAGCCTGCCTTTTTTTCAATTAATTACAAAGCTCATTTTGTCTTTTAATAGGTCTGTTTACAGAGAAGGGAGATCAAGTGGCCTTTGTTTGGTCAGTTAGGTAGTGCCTAGTTGGAGCGGTTCTGTTCGGCAGTGTCAGGTTTCACATTGTGCAGAGCTGAATGGATATAGGCCTGCTCCTTAGAAAGCTGAAACGCTCCCAGCCTCTATCTGCCAGTGGAATGTGCAGTATTGTGTCTTTCTCGTCTCTGGGCTACTTGGCAGTAATACAGAGCCCTCCGCCATGGCACCAGCCACCCCTTCTAAACACCAGCGCAGGACCGTGACTGGGTGGGGACGGCCCAGTGAATAATCACAATGTCCTGCTCTACTGCCCCAGTAAACATCAAGCCATTAGGGACCGAGAGCGTAGGTTGGCAACACTTGGAGCAAACTGGTAAAAGGGCTTCTGGGTGAGAGAGTAGATGCTCCAACTTGGTCTGAAGTTGACAAACAAGAGCCCTGATGAACAATTAACCGGATGTGTTGTTGTGTCCCTCTAACTCTGCAGATCTTCCTGTGGGAGCAGAACCTGGAGCAGTTTCACATGGATCTATTCCGCTTCAGGTGTTACCTGGCCAGCCTGCAGGGGGGAGAGCTGCCCAACCCCAAAAGGCTCCTGGCTGTTGCCTCCCGCCCCACCAAGCTGGCAATGGGCCGACTGGGTATATTCTCAGTCTCTTCCTTCCATGCACTGGTAAATATCACCTCCTTGTTTCTTCATCTTCATCAAAATGCCCCCATTCAGTCTGTTTTTATGAGGAATTGTCATGATATGCTTTTTTTTTAACATATTGGGTTTACAGCAGGGCTGTCACACAATGTATTTTTAAAATAGGGATTAATTGCAGAATTTCAATTGCTAACTGCGATTAATCACGTTTTCATTTCCATTATTTTGTCTTACAAAACAGTTATGAAGTCCATATTGACACGGTAAAGCAATTTTTATCAGACTGTCTTCATTGGGAATCAAATGACAGCAAAAAAAACTTGCATTGGGTAGAGAATAAAGTGGGCATGTATGGGTACCCATGACTCAAAAATGACAGTACCATTATTCTCACTTTTAAGTTAGCCTGGCATAGCCTCTTAAAGAAAGAAATGTTGGCCAGCAATTATTGTGATAACAGCAACAACAAAAAAGATGTGTTATGTATGGACCTTAACTGCATCTTGATTAGACAGCCCTCATTTACAGACATTTCAGTTTATTCACATTTAGCTGGAGAATTCAGAAATGTGACTTAAAATCAGCAAGTTTTTTAAGGAACCAATGTGCAGCTCAAGTATACTTCAGCAGCACGAACTGTAGCTGTTGCAGGGATCAAACCTGTAACCTTTCAGTTGTGGGATGATCTCTCTAAAACTATGTTGCCCATATATTTAGAAGTTGCTTAGATTGTAAGCAGAGCAGAATACCGTATCTCGCTCAAAATACATACCGGGCAATTGATTCCAGAAACTGACGTGCACGGTGCCAAACCACGTTTTTCCAATATGAGTACTATTTTGGAGTCTGGGTCTCACACAGGGTATCTGTTTGTGAGTTTTTGGTTCAGTTTTGGCCTCCCACTGCTGCACTGAGGTTACGTGCTTCATAGCTAAAAGCACTGGTAGTACTGGAAAACGTCTATTTGATTTGTAGAGATGTTTTGCAGATCAGCGAGGTAGCACCAATGCAGTGCTTTCGAGCAGGTGGGTGTTTAAGCTGGCAGATAACAGGCCAGGATGTCTAACAAAAGACACTCCAACAGCTCTCTCCTCTTTTTTTTTATCTTTGCTACTGTTGCACTCCTATCTAATTTGCTCGACTCTACTTCCATGAATACGTTTATCAGCAATATGTCCAAAAGGGGCTGAAAGAGTTGAGAGAACAAAAACAGACACAATGAGTGCTAAGGTTAAGTTTAGAGCATGCTTGCTCCTACATGCACAGTGCTTTTTAATGCCTCATTCAGCATATTTTTAAAGACCTTTTACTCTTGTTTCTTCACAGCTGAGTAGCCTAGAAATGCCAGGTTGTGTAAAAATCTGCATGAGCCCATTTCTCATGTGTGAATGTATATTAACTATTCATGCTGAGGTCCATGTAACTCCTTTTCCTCATTTTATTTAACCAGATAAGTCGATAAAAAAAAGACCTAATTCTAAGTGATGGTTGGGTAGAATGCTTCCTCAATTTTCATCTATTTTTTTGGTAATGTAGAGCCCATGGTTTGAAAATACTTTGACCATTTTGTGCTTTTATGTTCTTTTGTGTTCCTTTTTAAGACTGTTTTTGTTTTTTCATTTACCCCTTAACCTACGTTGGACTCTTGTTGCTGAGAATATGATGTACAAAGCATTAATGCTTGCTACATTACTTGAGATGTGACACGACGTCGAACAGATTGTTGTCAATGTGTCATTTGGTATGCTTGAACCCTGACTGAGCTGTTATATTTATGCAGGTGGCAGCTCGCACAGAGAACGGAGTGAGACGGCGAACACAGGCCATGTCTCGTTCCTGCAGCAAGCGCAGGAGCAGGTTCTCCTCCCTCTGGGGTCTGGATACTACCTCAAAGAAAAAATCAAAAGCACACCCTAGTATCAACCAGGTCTGTGATATTTATTATTAAATACCTTTTATTTTGAATTTTTAAGGCAATAGATAGAACTGCCATGGCTATGAAAAGTTTTTTTTTTGCATTTTCATCAAGCATTTATCCTCCACATCTTTGCCTGAGTTATGACCACCTCCTTTTTTGTGCCAGCAGGTCTTTGCTGATGGCGAAGAGCCGTTGAAAAAGCCTGCAGATGGCTTACATGTGGATTCTGCCAAGGAACACACAGTAAGGAGGAATTATTCTTTGTTTGAGTTGTAGGTCAAACATGACTGGGAACTTAATTGACTAAATCTTTAGCCAACACTGATGTCAATGAAATATTAGCCCTCTATGTAGCCTGAATAAGCTGCAGAGCAGAGACTGCTCATTTTTCTTTTACTTTCTTTCACTTTTCTCCATTCCTTTTAAGCAGATGTTTAGCAGTGTACTATACTACATGTAGATGGGAGTTACTGGTGAGAGTTTACTTTTGGGAATGGCTAAAACTCATTGGTCAAATATTCAGCCATTTTAATTGAACCTAAACTTTGCAGTAAAACATTTTTACAGAGTAAAAATTAATCTGTACTAAAGAAGCAGACTCAATAAGCCTTTTAAATGTCTCTGTTCAAAGAAAAGTGAGGATGGCACTGTGAAAAGCCTTCCACGGCCCAGCACAGAAAGTGACATCTGGGCCCCCGACCACCTCACCCCCTCTTGGGTGTGTTTGCCAAATGACCAGCCGGTGTTAACCATCATCCAGCCAGGGGAGTCGGTACTTTGTGCTCTGGAAACCATTTGCAAGGTAACAGTGGCCATTCCCAAATGACCTGAGCTGACCAGCAGTTAACATTTCACTTCAGTGATGTTTACATAAAAAAAATGTAAAGACTTGGAAACTTATGAAATGAAAGCTACTGTTTGGCCTCTCATAACATCATTTAATGAGACAAATAGCGGTGTTGCAGGGTCAGAAAGATAAAGGATAAAGTCAGGGAAGACTCAAATCTTATTGTATCTCATTGTAACAAAGTATGTTGCTAGGTAAAAGCAGAATAGCTTTATTAATCTTTATTTCTCGTCATTTAAAAAAAGAATCACTGATAAGCTGCTGCCAAATTTACGTTATCAAATAACCAATCCTTTTTCTGTCCTCTTTTCCTCATCTCACAGGCTCACCAGCTCGATCCTACTAAGCATTACTTGAGACTCAAATTCCTTATAGAAAACCAAGTGCAATTCTACATTCCCAAACCAGAGGAGGATGTGTGCGATTTGGTATGTAACTACCTGCTTAAACATGACCTTATACCACCTTTTCCATTTGAAAAGATTACAAGGATTAAAAAAAATGTTTGAGGAAACTCTTGTGATTGCATGGAGAAAACATGAAGAATATAAGACCATAATAGCATTCTTTGTTGTGAATTATTAATGGGTTTTGAATTTTTATCTTTTCGATTTGTTCTGTTTTCTCCTAAGAAATGCTTGCCTTTGAGAACTGTGCACTAAAACATAAATCTATTCATAGAGAACTTTGATAAACAATATCTGTAGTGTCTTTTGCATTTCCATCATGTAATCATGACATGTCATGGACCACCCTGCATAATGACTCCACAAGAGCAGCTTTGTCTACAAATAGACAAAATTAAAGCTCTCTTTCCATGCTGCCAATAACCCACCCACCAAAATGTGGACAAGTTAAGACGTTGTTTCATGATTTCTATAATAACTTTTTTTGTTCTTCACAGCTTTACAAAGAAATTGAGCTCTGCTCCAAAATTACAAAAGTAATCCAGTTTGACAGAGATGAATCCTGCATGATTGGTTATGGTAAGAACCATTTAAATAATCCTGGGCAGTTTCCTTACATTTACATTTTATAATATGATTTTTTTTTCAGTTAAGATGCTGTAATGATCTCAGTGTCAACAAATTTATGTAGTGCTGTTGTTTTCAGCATAATAATGGCTTTTCTGTGACCTATACACGACCTGCGTTTTTTTCAGACCATTCCCATTTGTGCTGCACAAATCCCTCTGATGTGTTTTATATAAGAGTCCCCCTTCTTACTCTCCCTCTCTCTCCTCTTTTCACCTCTCCTTTCCTCCTCCAGGTTTCTCCATTTCAGTGGTGGAGGAGGATGGCATACAGCAGCTCTACATCACTGATGTGAAGGCGGGTGGATTAGCCTTCGCCAAAGGTTCATTACCCTTTATTTCCATCAAATGGATTCCCTCCAAAGACGCTCAATACGTGTCCATGATCTGATAAGTTACAGCTAGAGAAAAAAAGAAAAAGAAACTGAGGTCGCTGTTTTTATACATTCTTTTACATATGTTTTCAAAGCATTTTTTTCTCACATCAAGGTCAATAGACATTTTTACTGCATCTCTTTAGAAATGCATTAGGCATGTTTTTGAATAGGCAGGGAGGGTTTCAGAGAGCACAGCAGTTCTCAAGAGCCGTTGATTACTATAATAATAACCACACTGCCTCTCACTGGCCTTTGTGAAGGATGTTGCTGTACAACACCTCACTGCAGCTGCTTTGTATTGGTACCCCTGCTAGGAAGTAAGCGTGAGGGGCTGAGTAATGTGAAAATGACTTGGTGGGGTTGGTCAGAGTGCAGGTAGAACACATGCAGTGATGCTGTGCTGCAGAAAATGAGATACCTGCGCTGTCTCAGCAGCTAACACTTTAAAGGGCATAGAGAAGTGGGTCATGCTAATGCTTGTGGGTCTGAGAGGAAAAGAAAAGACAATGAATCTGAAACTAATGGTCTCCAAAGTTGTGTTTTTACTTTGTTTCTTACAATAATTTAATCTCATCATCTTTATTAGGAGATAATAGCCTGTTAATCAGTAGTGAAAACAAGATATATTATTGATTGATTAACACATGAGGGGCAGTAAATTAAGTCAAAGCTGATGGTGTTCACACTTTGCAGGTCTAAATGCAGGGGATGAAATACTTCAGCTGAATGGAAAAGACTCTCACAGTCTCAACTTCTCTGACATGAAGGCAGCTTTCTCTCAAGCCTCGCTGGCTTTGACGGTCAACACCCTGCCTTCTGTGGAGCGCCGTCAGCTTTGCTACCTGCCGCCACGCCGCTCAGATGCAGAGGAAGATCTCTACACAGACATCTTCTCCCAGAGTCAAGGTGAGAAGCTCCATCAAATAAAGCCTGAAACGAACATCCAGGCCGCTTTAATTTTTTTTTTCCATATTCATTTAAAGCTGCACTTGGCAACTTGGCACATTTACAGGTCCAATTAGTGGACGATACTAAAGAGTTTGACTTCAAATCTTTGACTTCCAGAAATTATGCACAGCGTATTAAAGCCATCAGTTGCTCACAGCATGGCCGTGTTTATCAACCCAGCTGGCCTGTAATCACTTAATACCAGTGGATAGCAAATGTACCAGAGGGCAAAAGGATGCAGTTCTCAAGCTCAGATTTGTTTTGCTTGTATGCAGAAAAGATTTATCGCTTGTGTCCTCAGTGACACCAGTTTCCTTTATGCAAATACAGTGAATATACAGGGTCTTAATTAGGGAGGACAGGAGGCTCTCAGCAGTGTGTTGTAGCTTAATTCTGTTGATTATTGTGATAAGGTCATCAGGTTTTACATGAAGGTCTGTCAGAGCCATTTCAAGCTAGTCTTTCTAATTTCCCATTTTTTGGAGGGTCACTTGAATGTAACACCTGACCTGACATCTCAGGTGTTTGAAATGGGTAGAGCAGGAAGGAAGCTACAGTCTTCAAATGCTGGATATTTGGTCAAAATCTCACTTTTATTGTTCGATAAATCCATTTTTGCCCCATTGATTTGAACTTTGTTTTATAAAGGCCTGTTTATTGTGGGTTTTTTTATTTTTTTATATGAATGCGACAATCTTTCAAGTCAGTTTAGTGTCACACAGCAACTCTCCTAACATCTTGCAAATTAATCAACACAACAATAACCATGGATCATCAAACAAAATTGGTAAGTACAACCTAATACAATGATTTGGTCATATCCCATGGCATCTGTGCGTGGCTATTTCAAACTTATTTAGAAGCTGCAGTATGAACTTATTTTTAATAAAAAAGTACACAGCAAGGACAATGTTACTAAAGCATTTTACAGTGCTTTTAAAAGTGGAATCATCTAATTTGGAGAAAAAAGGATCCTTACAGCTTTTCATGAGGCTCATACATGACTGTTATGTTTGTTGCAGAGGAGATCCTGGACGATGGGGTGGGACTGTTGCTTGAGAGCTCAGGAGACAGCCTGGACGACGACTCTGAGATGTACAGTGATTTTGAGTGCAGAAAAGTAAGAGCACAGTTTTATTATTCATTTGTGGAGTCTGATTGAATATCACTCCAGAAAACCTTCGAAAGCATATCCTTCAAATGTTTCCATGCCTACATTATCCCAAAGTTAATCCCATGTTTCTCAACACAAATCTGCATCTGGTTTTTCTTTCCCTTTTATGACACAACTGTTTTAATTGCGCTTACTAGCCACTGACAACAAAAATCAAAAGAGACCTAAATATTAATATATGCCATCATTGCTAAATGAAATGCATTTATGCATCAGTGACTTGAGGCAAAGTGAAGTGTTTGCTTAGAATGTAACAGCCAAGTGATAGATGGGTCTTTGATTAAGCTTGCATTCCAATTGCATTTTAACTCTAAATGGACTTGCAGACACTGATTACAAAAGAAATCATAGAGCAAGATTGGTAAAACAAGCAATTGCAACCCCAGTTCAAAAAAGTGGGAACAAAAACAAAATGCAGTGGTTAGATTTGCAAATACAACTGAATACAGCACAAAGATAGGCATTAAAGATATTTAATGTTTAAATGATAAAACTTTGCTTTGATGCCTGCATCACATTTCAGAAAGTTGGGATAGTGGCACGTTCACCACTGTGTGATATCACCCTTTCTTTTAAAAAAAACTTAAACGCATTTGAGAACTGAGCACATTATTTGTTGAAGTTTTGAAAGTGTAATTCTTTGCCACTCCCTCTTCAGTTGCTCAACAGGCCGTCAACTGTCCATCGACATACAGTATTGTTAGCTTCATAATACCCTCACATTTTCAGTCAGGTCTGCACTGGAGGCAGGCTGCTCTGGTACCTGCACTCTTTTACTATGAAGCCATGCTGTTGTAACACCTGCAGACTGTTGTTCAGCAATGTTATTATGGGATAAGCAGGGACATCCCTGAAAAAGACATCATCTGCATGGTAGCATATGTTGCTCCAAAACCTTTACCTTTGAGCTGGGGCTCAGAGACAGCTTTTCTGGATGTTGTTGATATATGGCTTTAGCTTTAAATGGTAAAGTTTTAACTTACATTTGTAGATGCTCTGTCAAACTGTGTTTACTCAAAGTGTTCCTTAGCCCACCTAGTAATATCCTTGTATCGTAGTAGTTTCCTTGTCATGAAGTACTGCATAATGAGTCAAAGGTCACAGGCATTCAATCTTAGTTTGAAGCCTTGCCCCTTATGTGCAGAGATTCCTCTGGATTCTGTGATTTTTTGATGATATTATGGATTGTAGACGAAAAGAGATCAGATTGTAGATGATTGTAGGTGAAATCCCTGAATTTATTGCAATAGTGCTTTGAGAAATGTTGTTAAACTGTTGGACTGTTTTTCCCACACAGTTTTTCACAAAGTGGTGAACCTCACCCCCTCCTTGCCTGTTAACAGCTGAGCCTTTTGAGGATGCCCCTTTCATTATACTATCACCTGTTAACAATTGACCTGCTGACTTGTAAAAAAAAAAAAAAGAAGTATGCAACTAGCTGACTCCTAAGGACAACTGGGCTCCAGAAAGAACGATTAGTTTATCTCTTATCGAAACACTTGACATCATTTCTCATTGTATCAACTTTAATTAGGAGCTAAACTGGGAGAACACCAAGGGTCGCTATGATATCCTTATCTCAGTGTCATCCCACTTGCCCTTTTAAGTTGTTGACTTGTCTTATTACTGCTCTTTTATCTGTTCTCTCTTCAGTCCCATCATGTAACCTCGCTTTGTTATTGAGCAGCAATTAATCAAATATTTTACCAATTCTAGTGAACAGCCTGTGAAAAAACTAGTAAGAATGATTTAATGGATATAAATGAAACAAGGATATGGATTTTGGATATGAGCAAAAGATAGGGAAAAACATCTGTAGATTTCTGCATTCTATCATAGTGGTGATTTGTCCTGTTAATTTGCTCCTTTGTTTTTCTTTGAATGCTGACTGCCCTTCCTCTCTCTTTGATGCTAGTTCCTTTGTCTTTGTGTAGTGTTGAACGTTTTTGATGAATCAGAGCAAGGCAAATCAGATTAAGATGCTGCACTCTGAAAAACTTCAAAGTTCAGAGATGAGTTAGGATTTAAGTCTTTGTATCTGAAATGTCTTAATGATGTCTGGCATTGCACCACAAGCTCACTAATAATAAAACAAAATCATACAAATTGGCGAACTGATCTGCTTTTTGGCTTGGCAAGTGAGCCCCTTATGTGAAACATGATGGCCATTTGGTCCTTTAAAACTTCTTTTTGCAACAGATGTTTTTAGAGTATAGTCAGTGAAAATTTGCAGTAACTCTGACAAGGGAGTAAAGTTAAAAATAGTCTACAGTAGCTTTAAAGTGAATGCTTTGAGAGATTGATTACTTTCATTTTGTTTTGTGCTTTGGATCTGACACAAACCTCTTTGTTATTGCACTAAAGGGCAACACTCTTTTTATTTATTTTACCAGAAAGTCCTATCAAGATCTTTTTGTTTTACACGAGAGACCTGTGAAAGATATATTAAAAAAGCTATTTGCAATATAGTTTCCATTCCTCTGTTTATGACCCCTTTACTTGTTGTGGGTTGCATTTAAATGGTCATATTTGTTAGTGCTAGACATTCATAGCAAGGACTTGGGTATACTCTACCACTGTCACTTTCTGGACAAAGTGCCCTTTGTTGGTGTGTGTTTGAGAGCCATTCTTGTAAATAATGCAATAACTGAGAAAAAGGAAACACCAGAAAGTTTTCTCAATGATAACATAAGTACTGAAAACTACTCAGAGATGGAGGATTTCTAAATATGTGATAATATCTGTTGATGTATTTGCCTTGCTTCTCTCCTTTACCGATCTGAGCAAGGACTTGTCTCTGGGCTTGTGATGCTCCTTCCCCATTTGATTTATTACTTAATACATTTTGGCACGGTGCAAAATTTACCACTCTTCATTTTCTTCCCTGTAAAACCTCCCACACCGGTTGTTCCTGTATTCACCTTCCTCTGCAGCCTGCTCCCTTACAGCTCCCCTCTCCTCATCACTCTCCCCCTATTCCTGAAATCCTGCATTTATATTCTACTGCGGCGTAGCTCACCCAGCCAATCCTGCTCTACCACAGCCTTACGGAGGAGACTCTTTCCCTCCTGCTCCCCTGCTTTCTCCCCGGTCTGGAGGATTATCAAGACTCATTTACAATGCTGCTGGAGTTGGACAGATCTTCACACTTACACTGTGTGCCTGAGTTTAGAGAAGAGAGAGAGGGAGAGAAAACAGCAGAGCAGGATATCAGTGACAGAACTACAGCAGACTCTGAGGGTGAAAAGAAGGAGAGTTGGAAGGCTGTAAGCGCTAGTGGGCGGAGAGGAGGAGGCTAAGCAGCTTCACTCATCCCTCATCACAAGCACCACAGCACCTTCTTTTTTTTTTACAACAAGAGGAAAGACAGAAAGGCTGAGACATGTGTTGGAGAGGGGCAGTATATACTTGACTTTTTCCAAAGCCTGGAGTCTCTTTCTCTCTGGCACTTAAAGCGACGGTCCACCTGCACTTGGCTATGTCTGTCCTAAAGTGGAGCAAACACAGCAAGCGCTCCTCAGACTCCATCTATGACATGCTTCATCTGGTGAGATTCCTGCTTTGTTTACCTTTTCCTTAACTCGCTACCTCTTGCTACTGCTGTGATAGATGGCAAGCTGCTGTTGTCTTATTCCAGTGAGAGTAAAACACCTTTTCCTTTACAGCATTTGTTTCTCACCTCCTCTTGGCTGCTTGAGACAGATGAGAGGAAGCTGTGAGTCACTGTTTTGTCGCAGAATTACCCCGTAATCACTGAAATACTCCACAGGATGCCAAAATGAAATGCTGTATGTAGGAGCTTAGACTCTACAGGTCTGACCACAGATGACTTGGATTCTGCTTGACATCCTACCCTGACTGTTTTTGTTGCTGTTGCACAGTTTCTCTCTTTGGCACCCCAAGCTGTGATCTTAGGCTCAGTTTCGTAGGGCAGACGTGCAATCTTCTCTACGCCATCATCTGTGCTTTCATGCTTTGAAACTGCTTTTAATCTATATTTCATTTGCAAGGGGACAGGCTGGTCCCTGGCATCTCACAGTTTTGCCCATGACAGCCTCTCTTATCTACATATTGTTCTTTTCATGTGATATTGGAGGCTTTGATCCCCCTCCATCCTCTGTTCTTTCTTCTTACTCTGCCATGTCATGACTTTCCATACACCCAAGGCTGTCATGGTGTTAATTATTTTGTGAATGGGATTGTGAAGACAATGACTGGGCTGTGGCTGTGTTATTAGGCTCAGTAAAACTGGTTGGGCTCAGTTGACTTAATTGGGTAAGAAAGAATCAGGTTTATTTACAGATTCTTTTCTTGGCATTGCATTTATTTTAAAGGTTGCACATTTGAATCTGTCCTGCTGTTGAGTGTGTTTGTTCATCAAACTCATTGTTGTCATACTGCACTTGAACTAACATTTGGCTGTTTCATGATGTGTATCATCACATCAGAAAGTGCTGCAGGAATGAATGCAGACATGTTCTGAGAAAGAAAATGTATGTCTTGTGATGAAGTATGTTTTAAAGGATGCTTATGAAGCAAATCTCAATTGTGTTTTGACAGGATTTCTCATGCAGATTTTTTGTGTAAAAATATAATTTGCACACTGTCAGCAGTAAATTCATTGATAATGGGGTATTTCAAGGTTAATAGACCTTTCTCAGGGAACTGGATTTTTTACAACCACTTACTACATCCAAATGGTTTTGTAAATAACGGAACTTAGTTGCATGCACATGCTGTGTTTAATCTAACATTTTTCTACTCAGCCAAAACATCATCAGCAGATATTTTACTACAGATGTAGTTAAAATAGCACCAGTGCAATGGTGTAAATTGCTTGACATGACATTACGTTTCCAGACATGACAGCACTTCCTAGTTCATCTGTTGATCTGGGAGTTGCCTGATTATTTTGGGAACATTGTCAACGGGGACAAACTGCTGTCGTGCATCACATATAGATGTGTCTGTCTGATTAGATAACAACACTGATTATCATCGTCATTTACAAAACTGCATGAGAAGCTGCGTGACTGTCACAGGATAACACAATGTTCTTCCTTTGTTCTGCATATACTTCGCTTTTGTATTTTTTTATCATAGTTTAGTGAATGGCTGTTTTTTTTTTTACCTTGCATCAAGTTGTTGTAAGTCTGAAAAAAACATTTTGTATTTCACTTAAATGAGCAATGCAGTTTCATATATACACTTGTTTTTACGCACAGTGATGACTAATTGAAAACACAAAGTTTTTTTGATGCCCTCTGATGTGTTAACCGATGATAGACTAGAAGCTTGGATCTTAATTAAGATTGTTTTAAGCTGAGAATGATAACTTTCTATCTTCTGCAGGTGTTCAAGGCTATATATTTTTTATTTCCCAGAGGAGCTTGTAGTTGTGACAGGATAAATGGCTTCTGTCTGACCTATAAAAAAAAATCCTTATATTACCAACCAGAGACCTCTCAGCTCTCCGCTATGCACTCAGTCTCAATACCATCAAGTGGGTTCTCTTATGTTGCCATAAATGTTTACTCCTTGCAACTTTCTGAATTTGTCTTTATCTGTCATATCTGTTAAAATAAAACATCTTTTATATATTAGATTCTGTCCCCATGAAATTGAATAAGGTTTTGATGGATATGAATAGTTTTCTTTGTGTTTTCTGTTTGTATCGATCTCAAAAGCCAAAATACCCTTGTGTTGTTTTGACCGTTGAGACTGTAGCCTGTTGCGAACAAAGTAACCGTATTAGTTAGGCAATGTGGGCTGTTACTAAGTGGGGTCTATTTTTGTCCAAAATGATAGTCTAATTCACATCAGGGCTGGTCTCCAAGGCAACCCATACTGTATGTGGACAGACGCTGTTGTGTGTGTATTTTTTGATTCCATGAAAGAGATGAATCATTACACCACTGATCCTTCAGTAGGAAGAAAACACAAGGGAAAAGAGGGCTATGAGAGAAAGAGAGGGAGGCAGAAAGTCATTGTTATGACAGACTGAAAATAGACCAAATTAGTGCAAATGATTTTTTTTTTTTAAGCGCTGCCTCTCTGCCTCTTTCTAGGCTCACTCTCTGCACAGTCATGAACCTGTGCACATCAGTAGGTGGAAAGAAACACTGTATGTTAATATTTGAGGTGCTGCCTCTGTACTGATTGATAGATATTTGGATAAATATTTTTCTCCTCCACTTTTCTGTCCTTGAATTTTTTTGTAGAGTACGGAGCAGGTCGCTGCTTTCTGCCGCAGTCTCCATGACATGAATACCTCGGAGTGTGTGTCCTCTTCTCCCAGTCCGGACTCGCCCTTCCCACCTCCTGCAACTCTTCGACAGCTCTCCGATGCCGACAAGCTTCGCAAAGTCATCTGTGAACTTGTGGAGACGGAACGCACCTATGTCAAAGTAAGTATCACTTGTCTTACTCGTAAGGGGCAGATCGTCTTTGTGGGTGTTTATGTGTGGCCCTCCTGTCCATCGATCCATGTTTCTTGTCAGCCTCAGGTTGTGTTAGACACACACATTACCTATTCCACATGACCAATCCATATTTATCTGTGTGTCGCAGGAGATATGAGGGGGACACAGCTGTGCCCTTGCCTGGATATTGCCTAATCTTTTTTCTGCCTGTTATAAATGTGGCTTGGTAAAATAACTGGGTTAGAGGGAGAGTATAATAGGATAATGTCTAGGCTATCTAAAACATTATACTTCACTACAGTGGGCAGATAATACACTAATTGCAGAAATATCTTTATGCAGGATATAGTGTGTATTGTATAACCTTCAAAGGGGATAGTTAGATTTTTTGTGGACTTGGGCTATTTCTTCTAATTACAGAGTTAAACAGACATGTGCATATACTGTGTGTGCATGTGTGCAGTTTGCAGTAATGGGACCTTGTAGTTCAACTGGGAATGAAGTAGAGGTGTTGACAAAATAACAGAAAAAGACTAAATGAAGAGTGACTCACGCTATTTTGGATGAAATACTATACTATGACTATTTATAGTATAACATACTATTCTATGACCTTTTTATGCTATTTTTGAGGACATTTTACATTGTTTATGCTATTTTGGATGACATACAGTACTATACTATGACTTTTTTTCACTATTTACTATACTATGACTATTTTTTGTGAAAGTTTTATGCTGTTTGGGACGACATACTATTCTTTTACTTTCTATACAGTTTTGGGTGACATACTATACTATGCTGTTCTTTCATGATTTTGGATGACATATTATACTATGACGTTTTACCATAATTTTGGACCACATACTGTACTATGATGTTTTTTCATGATTTGGGAGACATACTATACTATGAACTTTTTTCCTGATTTTGGACCACACATACTATACTGAGGTATTTTCATGATTTTGGACCACATGCTATACTGTGATGTTTTTTTCAGGATTTTGGACCATATACTACTATGATGGTTTTGTGATGATTATGGACGACACATTATTCTTTGATGTTTTTTTTTAATGATTTTGGACCAAATATTATACCATGACGGCTTTGTGATGATTTTGTACGACATACTATAATATGACACTTTTTTCATGATTTTGGCCAACATACTATAATATGACATTTTTTTGGGGGATTTTGGAAGACATACTACACTATGACCTTCTTTTTTTTCATCATTTTGTACAACATTCTATACTATGATGTTTCTTCATGATTTTGGACCACATACTATGCTGTGACAGTTTTGTGATGATTTTGGAAAACATAACCATACATTGACGATTTCTCATGATTTTAGATCATATGATTTTGCACAACATACCATGATATTTTTTCATGTATTTGGACTACATACTATACTGTGATGGTTCTTCGTGATTTTGAATGACATACTATAATATGGCCTTTTTTTAATGATTTTGGACAACATACTATACTATGATGTTTCTTCGTGATTTTGGACGACATACTATACCATGGCATTTTTCATGATTTTCACTATCACAGTTTTGCGATTATTATGGAAGACATACTATACTATAACTTTTTAATGATTTTCAACGACATACTATACTATGACTTTTTAATGATTTTCAACGACATACTATACATGTTTTGCCATGATTTTGGACCACATACTGTACTATGATTTTTTTTTTCATGATTTTGGACCACATGCTATAGTATGATGTTTTTTCATGATTTTGGACCACTTACTATACCAAAATGTGTTTTCATGATTTTGGACAACATACTATACTGCGACATTTTTCACGCTTTTGGACCACATACTGTACTATGCCCTTCTTTCACGATTTTTGAAAAGATACTATGGTTTGACCTTTTTTCGCAATTTTGGACAACATACCATACCGTGCCGTTTCTTTTTTCACAATTTTGGATGATATACTATACTATAATGTTTTTTTCATCATTTTGGGAATGCCATACTAAAGTATGGCGAAAAATGTCAAAATATGACATGTCCCAAGAACAACTGAAAACTGCATAAAATAGTGTGTGCCGAGACACGCCATAGCATAGAATGTTTCAAAAACGGCCCAAAACAACATAATATAGCATGTCGAAAAAACAACTGAGAAAGCCATATAGCCGCATAGCGAAAAATGTCAAAATATGATATGTGCCAAAACCAGCTGATAACTGCATAAAATAGTGTGCCGAGACACGCCATAGCATAGAATGTTGCAAAATTGGTCCAAAACACCATAATATAGCATGTCGAAAAAACAACTGAAAAAGCCTTACTATATTATGGCAAAAAATGTATATATGACATGTCCCAAAAACAGCTGACAACTGCATAAAATAGTGTGCTGAGACCCTTTGTAGCATAGAAGTTTGCAAATACTGCCCCAAAACAACATAATATAGCATGGCAAAAAATGTCAAAACATGACATGTCCAAAAAACAGCTGAAAACCACATTAAACCACATGAAATAGTGTGCAGAGACATGCCATAGCATAGGATGTTGCAAGAATGGCCAAAAACACCATAAAATAGCATGTTGAAACAATGACCAAAAATGCCATACTATAATATGGCAAAAACTTCAAAAAATGACATGTCCAAAAAACTGCCGAAAACCACATTAAACCACATAAAAGAGCATGCACAAAAATGACATAGCTTAGGATGTTGCAAAAATGGCCAAAAACAACATAAAATAGGATGTTGAAAAAAACACTAAAATTTCATGCTGTAGTATGGCAAAAATGTCAAAAAATGATGTGTCCAAAAAACTGCTGAAAACCACATTAAACCACATAAAATGGCATGTAGATACATGTCATAGCATAGAATGTTGCAAAAATGGCAAAAAAACATAAAACAGCATGTTGATGAAATGACCAAAAAAGCCATACTACAGTATGGCAAAAACATCAAAAAATGACATTTCCAAAAAACTGTTGAAAACCACATTAAACCACATGAAATGGCATGCAGAGACATGTCATAGCATAAGATGTTGCAAAAACTGCCCCAAACACCATAAAATAGCATGTTGAAAAAATGACTAAAAATGCCATACTATAGTATGGCAAAAATATCAAAAAATGATGTGTCCAAAAAACTGCTGAAAACCACATTAAACCACATAAAATGTCATGTAGATACATGCCATAGCATGGGATGTTGCAAAAATGGGCAAAAAAACACCTTAAAACAGCATGTTGATAAAATGACCAAAAAATGCCATACTATAGTATGGCAAAAATGTCAAAAAATGACATGTCTAAAAAACTGCCGAAAACCACATTAAACAACATTAAATAGCATGCAGAGACGTGCCATAGCATAGGATGTTGTTGCAAAAATGGGCAAAAACACCATAAAATAGCATATTGATAAAATGACCAAAAAATGCCATACTATAGTATGGCAAAAATGTCAAAAAATGACATGTCCCAAAAAAAACTGCTGACAACTGCATAAAATAGTGTGCTGAGACCCTTTGTAGCATAGACGTTTGCAAATACTGCCCCAAAACAACATAATATAGCATGGCAAAAAATGTCAAAACATGATATGTCCAAAAACCTGCAGAAAACCACATTATATTACATACAATAGCAAGCAGAGACATGCCATAGCATAGGATGTTGCAAGAATGGCAAAAAACACCATAAAATAGCATGTTCATAAAATGACCAAAAAATGCCATACTATAGTATGGCAAAAATGTCAAAAAATGACATGTCCAAAAAAACTGCTGGAACCCACATTAAACCACATGAAATGTCATGTAGATACATGCCATAGCATAGAATGTTGCAAAAATGGCCAAAAATACCATAAACCCAGCATATTGATAAAATGACCAAAAATGCCATGCAATAGTATGGGCAAAAACGTCAAAAATGACATGTCCAAAAAACTGCTGAAAACCACATTAAACCACCACATGAAATGGCATGCAGAGACATGCCATAGCTTAGGATGTTGCAAAAACTGCCCCAAACACCATAAAATAGCATGTTGAAAAAATGACTAAAAATGCCATACTATAGTATGGCAAAAATATCAAAAAATGGTGTGTCCAAAAAAACTGCTGAAAACCAGATTAAACCACATGAAATGACATGCAGATACATGCCATAGCATAGGATGTTACAAAAATAGCCAAAAACACCATAAAACTGCATATTGATAAAATGACCATGAAATGCCATACTATAGTATGGCAAAAATGTCAAAAAATGACATGTCCAAACAACTGCTGAAAACCGCATTAAGCCACATGAAATGGGATGCAGAGACATGTCAACTACCCCAAACACCATAAAAAAAGCATGTGGCAAAAAAAAAATGACTAAAAAATGCCATACTATAGTATGGCAAAAATATCAAAAAATGCAAAAATGCCAAAAAAAAAAAAAGCATGCTGAAAACCAGATTAAACCACATCAAAAATGACATGCAGATACATGCCATAGCATAGGATGTTATACAAAAATAGCCAAAAAAACACCATAAAACTGCATGTTGAAATAAAATGACCAAAAATGCCATACTATAGTATGGCAAAAATGTCAAAAAATGACATGTCTAAAAAAACTGCTGAAAACCGCATTAAGCCACATGAAATGGGATGCAGACATGCCATAGCTTAGGATGTTGCAAAAACTACCCCAAACACCATAAAATAGCATGTTGAAAAAATGACAAAAAAATGCCATACTATAGTATGGCAAAAATGTCAAAAAATGACATGTCTAAAAAACTGCTGAAAACCACATTAAATCACATGAAATGGCATGCAGATACATGCCATAGCATAGGATGTTGCAAAAATGGCCAAAAACACCATAAAAAGCATGTTGTTAAAATGACCAAAAATGCCATACTATAGAATGGCAAAAACGTCAAAAATGACATGTCTAAAAAACTGCTGAAAACCACATTAAACCACATAAAATGTAATGTAGATACATGCCATAGCATAGGATGTTGCAAAAATGGCCAAAAACACCATAAAAAAATAGCATGTTGAAAAAAATGACTAAAAATGCCATACTATAGTATGGCAAAAATGTCAAAAAATGACATGTCAAAAAAACTGCTGAAAACCACATTAAACAACATAAAATAGTATGCAGAGACATGCCATAGCATAGGATGTTGCAAAAACTGTCCCAAACACCATAAAATAGCATGTTGAAAAAATGACAAAAAATGCCATACTATAGTATGGCAAAAATGTCAAAAAATGACATGTCTAAAAAACTGCTGAAAACCACATTAAATCACATAAAAAATGTCACGTAGATACATGCCATAGCTTAGGATGTTGCAAAAATGGCCAAAAAAACACCATAAAACAGCATGTTGAAAAAAATGACCAAAAATGCCATACTGTAGTATGGCAAAAACGTCAAAAAATGACATGTCAAAAAAACTGCTGAAAACCACATTAAACCACATAAAAATGTCATGTAGATACATGCCATTACATAGGATGTTGCAAAAATAGCCAAAACACCATAAAATAGCATGTTGAAAAAATGACCAAAAATGCCATACTATAGTATGAATACAAAAATGTCAAAAAATGACATGTCCAAAAAAACTGCCGAAAACCACATTAAAAACAACATAAAATAGTATGCAGAGACATGCCATAGCATAGGATGTTGCAAAAACTGCCCCAAAACACCATAAAATAGCATGTTGAAAAAATGACTAAAAATGCCATACTATAGTATGGCAAAAATGTCAAAAAATGACATGTCTAAAAAAACTGCTGAAAACCACATTAAAAGCCACAAAATGTCATGTAGATACATGCCATTGCATAGGATGTTGCAAAAACTGCCAAAAACACCATAAAAAGCATGTTGAAAAAATGACAAAAAATTTCATACTGTAGTATGGCAAAAATGTCAAAAAAATGACATGTCCAAAAAACTGCCGAAAAACACATTAAACAACATAAAATAACATGCAGAGACATGCTGTAGCTTAGGATGTTGCAAAAACTGGCCAGAAACACCATAAAATAGCATGTTGAAAAAATGACTAAAAATGCCATACTATAGTATGGCAAAAATGTCAAAAAATGACATGTCTAAAAAAACTGCTGAAAAATCACATTAAACAACATAAAATAGTATGCAGAGACATGCCATTGCATAGGATGTTGCAAAAATAGCCAAAAACACCATAAAATAGCATGTTGAAAAAATGACTAAAAATTTCATACTGTAGTATGGCAAAAAATATCAAAAAATGATGTGTGCAAAAAACTGCTGAAAACCACATTAAATCACATAAAATGTCATGTAGATACATGCCATAGCATAGGATGTTGCAAAACTGGCCAAGAAACACCATAAAATAGCATGTTGAAAAAATGACTAAAAATGCCATACTATAGTATGGCAAAAATGTCAAAAAATGACATGTCAAAAAAACTGCGAAAACCACATTAAACAACATAAAATAGCATGCAGAGACATGCCATAGCTTAGGATGTTGCAAAAACTGGCCAGAAACACCATAAAATAGCATGTTGAAAAAAATGACTAAAAAATGCCATACTATAGTATGGCAAAAATGTCAAAAAATGACATGTCTAAAAAACTGCTGAAAAATCACATTAAACAACATAAAATAGCATGCAGAGACATGCCATAGCTTAGGGTGTTGCAAAACTGGCCAGAAACACCATAAAATAGCATGTTGAAAAAATGACTAAAAATGCCATACTATAGTATGGCAAAAAAAAAAATGACATGTCTAAAAAACTGCTGAAAACCACATTAAACAACATAAAATAGTATGCAGAGACATGCCATAGCTTAGGATGTTGCAAAAACTGTCCAAAACACCATAAAATAGCATGTTGAAAAAAATGACCAAAAATGCCATACTATAGTATGGCAAAAATGTCAAAAAATGACATGTCCAAAAAACTGCTGAAAACCACATTAAACAACATAAAATAACATGCAGAGACATGCTATAGCTTAGGATGTTGCAAAAACTGCCCCAAACACCATAAAAATAGCATGTTGAAAAAATGACTAAAAATGCCATACTATAGTATGGCAAAAATGTCAAAAAATTATGAATCCAAAAAACTGCTGAAAAACACACATTAAACAACATAAAATAGCATGCAGAGACATGCCATAGCATAGGATGTTGCAAAACTGGCCAGAAACACCATAAAATAGCATGTTGAAAAAATGACTAAAAATGCCATACTATAGTATGGCAAAAATGTCAAAAAACATGTCTGCAAAAAAAACACCATAAAATGCATGTTGAAAAAATGACTAAAAATGCCATACTATAGTATGGCAAAAATGTCAAAAAATGGCATGTCTAAAAAACTGCCGAAAAACCACATTAAACAACATAAAATAGTATGCAGAGACATGCCATAGATTAAGATGTTGCAAAAACTGCTCCAAACACCATAAAATAGCATGTTGAAAAAATGACTAAAAATGTCATACTATAGTATGGCAAAAATGTCAAAAAATGACATGTCCTAAAAAACTGCTGAAAACCACATTAAGCCACACAAAATGTCATGTAGATACATGTCATTGCATAGGATGTTGCAAAAATGGCCAAAAACACCATAAAATAGCATGTTGAAAAAATGACTAAAATTTCATACTGTAGTATGGCAAAAATGTCAAAAAATGATGTGTGCAAAAAACTGCTGAAAGCCACATTAAAAATCACATAAAATGTCATGTAGATACATGCCATAGCATAGGATGTTGCAAAACTGGCCAGAAACACCGTAAAAAATAGCATGTTGATAAAATGACTAAAAATTCCATACTATAGTATGGCAAAAATGTCAAAAAATGACATATCCAAAAAACTGCCGAAAAAACACATTAAACAACATAAAATAACATGCAGAACATGCTGTAGCTTAGGATGTTGCAAAAAATGCAAAAACACCATAAAATAGCATGTTGAAAAATGACCAAAAAATGCCATACTATAGTATGGCAAAAATGTCAAAAAGTGACATGTCTAAAAAAACTGCTGAAAACCACATTAAAAACAACATAAAATAGCATGCAGAGACATGCCATAGCATAGGATGTTGCAAAACTGGCCAAAACACCATAAAATAGCATGTTGAAAAAATGACTAAAAATGCCATACTATAGTATGGCAAAAATGTCAAAAAATGACATGTCCAAAAAACTGCTGAAAACCACATTAAACAACATAAAATAGCATGCAGAGACATGCCATAGCATAGGATGTTGCAAAAATGGCCAAAAAACACCATAAAATAGCATGTTGAAAAAATGACTAAAAATGCCATACTATAGTATGGCAAAAATGTCAAAAAATGACATGTCTAAAAAACTGCCGAAAACCACATTAAACAACATAAAATAGTATGCAGAGACATGCCATAGATTAAGATGTTGCAAAAACTGCCAAAAAACACCATAAAATAGCATGTTGAAAAAATGACTAAAAATGCCATACTATAGTATGGCAAAAATGTCAAAAAATGACATGTCCAAAAAACTGCCGAAAACACATTAAACAACATAAAATAGCATGCAGAGACATGCTGTAGCTTAGGATGTTGCAAAAACTGCCAAAAAACACCATAAAAATAGCATGTTGAAAAATGACCAAAAATGCCATACTATAGTATGGCAAAAATGTCAAAAATGACATATCCAAAAAAAACTGCCGAAAACCACATTAAACAACATAAAATAGTATGCAGAGACATGCCATAGCTTAGGATGTTGCAAAAACTGTCCCAAACACCATAAAATAGCATGTTGAAAAAATGACTAAAAATTTCATACTATAGTATGGCAAAAATGTCAAAAAATGACATATCCAAAAAACTGCCGAAAAAACACATTAAACAACATAAAATAACACATGCAGAGACATGCTGTAGCTTAGGATTGCAAAAAATGCCCAAAAACACCATAAAATAGCATGTTGATAAAATGACCAAAAATGCCATACTATAGTATGGCAAAAATGTCAAAAAGTGACATGTCCTAAAAAAACTGCTGAAAAAAACCACATTAAACAACATAAAATAGCATGCAGAGACATGCCATAGCATAGGATATTGCAAAAACTGGCCAAAACACCATAAAATAGCATGTTGAAAAAATGACTAAAAATGCCATACTATAGTATGGCAAAAATGTCAAAAAATGACATGTCCAAAAAAAACTGCTGAAAACCACATTAAACAACATAAAATAGTATGCAGAGACATGCCATAGCTTAGGATGTTGCAAAAACTGGCCAAAAACACCATAAAATAGCATGTTGATAAAATGACTAAAAATGCCATACTATAGTATGGCAAAAATGTCAAAAAATGACATGTCCAAAAAACTGCCGAAAAACACATTAAACAACATAAAATAACATGCAGAGACATGCATAGCTTAGGATGTTGCAAAAAATGCCAAAAACACCATAAAATAGCATGTTGAAAAAATGACTAAAAATGCCATACTATAGTATGGCAAAAATGTCAAAAAATGACATGAATCCAAAAAACTGCTGAAAACCACATTAAACAACATAAAATAGCATGCAGAGACATGCCATAGCATAGGATGTTGCAAAAACTGGCCAGAAACACCATAAAATAGCATGTTGAAAAAATGACTAAAAAAATTCCATACTATAGTATGGCAAAAATGTCAAAAAATGACATGTCCAAAAAACTGCTGAAAAACACATTAAAAAACAACATAAAATAACATGCAGAGACATGCATAGCTTAGGATGTTGCAAAAAATGCCCAAAAACACCATAAAATAGCATGTTGAAAAAATGACCAAAATGCCATACTATAGTATGGCAAAAATGTCAAAAATGACATGTCCTAAAAAACTGCTGAAAACCACATTAAACAACATAAAATAGCATGCAGAGACATGCCATAGCATAGGATGTTGCAAAAACTGCCAAAAACACCATAAAATAGCATGTTGAAAAAATGACGAAAAATGCCATACTATAGTATGGCAAAAATGTCAAAAAATGACATGTCCAAAAAACTGCTGAAAAACACATTAAAACAACATAAAATAGTATGCAGAGACATGCCATAGCATAGGATGTTGCAAAAACTGCCAAAAAACACCAAAAAATGCATGTTGAAAAAATGACCTAAAAATGCCATACTATAGTATGGCAAAAAATGTCAAAAAATGACATGTCTCCAAAAAAAACTGCTGAAAACCACATTAAAAACACAAAAATAGTATGCAGAGACATGCCATAGCATAGGATGTTGCAAAAACTGGCAAGAAACACCATAAAAATAGCATGTTGAAAAAATGACCGAGCAAAAAATGCCAATACTATAGTATGGCAAAAAATGTCAAAATATGACATGTCCAAAAACACTGCGAAAAAACACATAAAACAACAAAAAATAACATGCAGAGACATGCCATAGCATAGGATGTTGCAAAAACTGCCCCAAAACACCATAAAATAGCATGTTGAAAAAATGACCAAAAATGCCATACTATAGTATGGCAAAAATGTCAAAAAATGACATGTCCAAAAAAAAACTGCTGAAAACACATTAAAACAACATAAAATAGCATGCAGAGACATGCCATAGCATAGGATGTTGCAAAAACTGCCAGAAAACACCATAAAATAGCATGTTGAAAAAATGACTAAAAATGCCATACTATAGTATGGCAAAAAATGTCAAAAAATGACATGTCCAAAAAACAGCTGAAAAACACATTAAAACAACATAAAATAACATGCAGAGACATGCCATAGCTTAGGATGTTGCAAAAAATGCCCCAAAAAACACCATAAAATAGCATGTTGAAAAAATGACCAAAAATGCCATACTATAGTATGGCAAAAATGTCAAAATATGACATGTCTAAAAAACTGCTGAAAACCACATTAAACAACATAAAATAGCATGCAGAGACACGCCATAGCATAGGATGTTGCAAAAACTGGCCAAAAACACCATAAAATAGCATGTTGAAAAAATGACCTAAAAATGCCATACTATAGTAATGGCAAAAATGTCAAAAAATGACATGTCCAAAAAACTGCTGAAAAACACATTAAAACACACATAAAATAGCATGCCCAAGACACGCCATAGCATAGGATGTTGCAAAAACTGCCAAAAAACACCATAAAATAGCATGTTGAAAAAAATGACCAAAAATGCCATACTATAGTATGGCAAAAATGTCAAAAAATGACATGTCCAAAAAAAACTGCTGAAAAACACATAAAACAACATAAAATAGTATGCAGAGACATGCCATAGCATAGGATGTTGCAAAAACTGCCAAAAACACCATAATAAAATAGCATGTTGAAAAAATGACTAAAAATGCCATACTATAGTATGGCAAAAATGTCAAAATATGACATGTCCAAAAAACTGCTGAAAAACACATTAAACAACATAAAATAACATGCAGAGACATGCCATAGCATAGGATGTTGCAAAAACTGCCAAAAAACACCATAAAATAGCATGTTGAAAAAATGACCGAAAATGCCATACTATAGTATGGCAAAAAATGTCAAAAAATGACATGTCCAAAAAACAGCTGAAAAACACTCAAAACAACATAAAATAGCATGCCAAGACATGCCATAGCATAGGATGTTGCAAAAAATGCCAAAAAACACCATAAAATAGCATGTTGAAAAAAAATGACCAAAAATGCCATACTATAGTATGGCAAAAATGTCAAAAAATATGACATGTCCAAAAAACAGCTGAAAAACCACATTAAACAACATAAAATAGCATGCAGAGACATGCCATAGCATAGGATGTTTGCAAAAAACTGGCCAAAAAAACACCATAAAATAGCATGTTGAAAAAATGACTAAAAATGCCATACTATAGTATGGCAAAAAATGTCAAAAAATATGACATGTCCAAAAAACTGCTGAAAACCACATAAAACACATAAAATAGCATGCAAGACATGCCATAGCATAGGATGTTGCAAAAACTGGCCAAAAACACCATAAAATAGCATGTTGAAAAAATGACTAAAAATGCCATACTATAGTATGGCAAAAATGTCAAAAAATGACATGTCCAAAAAAAACAGCTGAAAAAAAACACATTAAACAACATAAAATAGCATGCAGAGACATGCCATAGCATAGGATGTTGCAAAAAAATGCCAAAAAACACCATAAAATAGCATGTTGAAAAAATGACCAAAAATGCCATACTATAGTATGGCAAAAATGTCAAAATATGACATGTCCAAAAAACTGCTGAAAACCACATAAAACAACATAAAATAGCATGCAGAGACATGCCATAGCATAGGATGTTGCAAAAACTGGCCAAAAACACCATAAAATAGCATGTTGAAAAAATGACTAAAAATGCCATACTATAGTATGGCAAAAATGTCAAAAAATGACATGTCCAAAAAAAACTGCTGAAAACCACATTAAAACAACATAAAATAGCATGCAGAGACATGCCATAGCATAGGAATGTTGCAAAAATGCCAAAAAACACCATAAAATAGCATGTTGAAAAAATGACCGAAAATGCCATACTATAGTATGGCAAAAATGTCAAAATATGACATGTCCAAAAAACAGCTGAAAACCACATTAAAACAACATAAAATAGTATGCAAGACATGCCATAGCATAGATGTTGCAAAAACTGCCAAAAAACACCATAAAATAGCATGTTGAAAAAATGACTAAAAATGCCATACTATAGTATGGCAAAAATGTCAAAATATGACATGTCCAAAAAACAGCTGAAAAACACATAAAACAACATAAAATAGCATGCAGAGACATGCCATAGCATAGGATGTTGCAAAAAACTGCCAAAAAACACCATAAAATAGCATGTTGAAAAAATGACCGAAAATGCCATACTATAGTATGGCAAAAATGTCAAAAATGACATGTCCAAAAAAACAGCTGAAAAACACATTAAAACAACATAAAAATAGCATATGCAAGACATGCCATAGCATAGGATGTTGCAAAAAACCAAAAAACACCATAAAATAGCATGTTGAAAAAATGACCAAAAAGGCATACTATAGTATGGCAAAAATGTCAAAATATGACATGTCCAAAAAAAAAGCTGCCGAAAAAACACATAAAAAACACAAAATAGCATGCAGAGACACGCCATAGCATAGGATGTTGCAAAAACTGCCAAAAAACACCATAAAATAGCATGTTGAAAAATGACCAAAAATGCCATACTATAGTATGGCAAAAAATGTCAAAAATATGACATGTCCAAAAAACAGCTGAAAACCACATTAAAACAACATAAAATAGCATGCAGAGACATGCCATAGCATAGGATGTTGCAAAACTGGCCAAAAAACACCATAAAAATAGCATGTTGAAAAAATGACCGAAAAAATGCCATACTATAGTATGGCAAAAATGTCAAAATATGACATGTCCAAAAAACAGCTGAAAAACACATAAAACAACATAAAATAGCATGCAGAGACACGCCATAGCATAGGATGTTGCAAAAAATGCCCCAAAAACACCATAAAATAGCATGTTGAAAAAATGACCAAAAATGCATAGGCTATAGTATGGCAAAAAATGTCAAAATATGACATGTCCAAAAAAACAGCTGAAAACCACATAAAACAACATAAAATAGCATGCAGAGACATGCCATAGCATAGATGTTGTTGCAAAAACAGCCAAAAACACCATAAAAATAGCATGTTGAAAAAATGACCAAAAATGCAAGGCTACTATAGTATGGCAAAAAATGTCAAAATATGACATGTCCCAAAAAACAGCTGAAAAAAAACACATTCAAAACACATAAAATAGCATGCAAGACATGCCATAGCATAGGATGTTGCAAAAACTGCCAAAAAACCATAAAAATAGCATGTTGAAAAAATGACCGAAAAGCCAAGGCTATAGTATGGCAAAAATGTCAAAATATGACATGTCCAAAAAACAGCTGAAAACACATAAAACAACATAAAATAGCATGCAGAGACACGCCATAGCATAGGATGTTGCAAAAACTGCCAAAAAACACCATAAAATAGCATGTTGAAAAAAAGGACAAAAATGCCATACTATAGTATGGCAAAAATGTCAAAATATGACATGTCCAAAAACAGCTGAAAACACATAAAACAACATAAAATAGTATGCAGAGACACGCCATAGCATAGGATGTTGCAAAAACTGCCAAAAACACCATAAAATAGCATGTTGAAAAAATGACCGAAAATGCCAAGGCTATAGTATGGCAAAAAATGTCAAAATATGACATGTCCAAAAAACAGCTGAAAAACACATAAAACAACATAAAATAGCATGCAAGACACGCCATAGCATAGGATGTTGCAAAAAATGCCCAAAAACACCATAAAATAGCATGTTGAAAAAATGACCGAAAAATGCATACTATAGTATGGCAAAAAATGTCAAAATATGACATGTCCAAAAAACTGCTGAAAAACCACATTTAAAAACACATAAAATAGCATGCAGAGACATGCCATAGCATAGGATGTTGCAAAAACTGGCAAAAAACACCATAAAATAGCATGTTGAAAAAATGACAAAAATGCAAGGCTATAGTATGGCAAAAAATGTCAAAAATGACATGTCCAAAAAACAGCGAAAAACACATAAAACAACATAAAATAGCATGCAGAGACATGCCATAGCATAGGATGTTGCAAAAAATGCCAAAAACACCATATAAAATAGCATGTTGAAAAAATGACCAAAAATGCCATACTATAGTATGGCAAAAATGTCAAAATATGACATGTCCAAAAAAAACAGCTGAAAAAAACCACATTAAACCACATAAAATAGCATGCAGAGACATGCCATAGCATAGGATGTTGCAAAAACTGGCCAAAAACACCATAAAATAGCATGTTGAAAAAATGACTAAAAATGCCATACTATAGTGGCAAAAATGTCAAAATATGACATGTCCAAAAAAAACAGCTGAAAACCACTCAAAAACACATAAAATAGCATGCAGAGACATGCCATAGCATAGGATGTTGCAAAAACAGCCAAAAACACCATAAAATAGCATGTTGAAAAAATGACTAAAAATGCCATAGGCTATAGTATGGCAAAAATGTCAAAATATGACATGTCCAAAAAACAGCTGAAAAACACCTCAAAACAACATAAAATAGCATGCAGAGACATGCCATAGCATAGGATGTTGCAAAAAAAAACTGCCAAAAAAACACCATAAAATGCATGTTGAAAAATGACCAAAAATGCCAAGGCTATAGTATGGCAAAAAATGTCAAAAAATGACATGTCCAAAAAACTGCTGAAAACCACATAAAAAACATAAAATAGCATGCAGAGACATGCCATAGCATAGGATGTTGCAAAAACTGCCAAAAAACACCATAAAATAGCATGTTGAAAAAATGACGAAAATGCCAAGGCTATAGTATGGCAAAAAATGTCAAAAATATGACATGTCCAAAAAACAGCTGAAAACCACTAAAACAACATAAAATAGCATGCAGAGACACGCCATAGCATAGGATGTTGCAAAAACAGCCAAAAACACCATAAAATAGCATGTTGAAAAAATGACTAAAAATGCAAGGCTATAGTATGGCAAAAATGTCAAAATATGACATGTCCAAAAAAACAGCTGAAAAACCACATTAAAACAACATAAAATAGTATGCAGAGACACGCCATAGCATAGATGTTGCAAAAAAAACTGCAAAAAAACACCATAAAATAGCATGTTGAAAAAATGACCCAAAAATGCATACTATAGTATGGCAAAAATGTCAAAAAATGACATGTCCCAAAAAACAGCTGAAAAAAACACATTAAAACAACATAAAAAACATGCAGAGACACGCCATAGCATAGGATGTTGCAAAAACTGCCAAAAACACCATAAAATAGCATGTTGAAAAAATGACCGAAAATGCCAGGCTATAGTATGGCAAAAAATGTCAAAAATATGACATGTCCAAAAAACTGCTGAAAACACATTAAAACAACATAAAAATAGCATGCAGAGACACGCCATAGCATAGGATGTTGCAAAAACTGCCAAAAACACCATAAAATAGCATGTTGAAAAAATGACCTAAAAATGCCAATACTATAGTATGGCAAAAAATGTCAAAATATGACATGTCCAAAAAACAGCTGAAAACACACATAAAACACATAAAATAGCATGCAGAGACATGCCATAGCATAGGATGTTGCAAAAAATGCCCAAAAAACACCATAAAAATGCATGTTGAAAAAATGACCAAAAATGCCAGGCTATAGTATGGCAAAAATGTCAAAATATGACATGTCCAAAAAACTGCTGAAAACCACATTAAACAACATAAAATAGCATGCAGAGACATGCCATAGCATAGGATGTTGCAAAAACTGCCAAAAACACCATAAAATAGCATGTTGAAAAAATGACCCAAAAAATGCCATACTATAGTATGGCAAAAAATGTCAAAATATGACATGTCCAAAAAACAGCTGAAAAAAAAACACATAAAAAAACAACATAAAAATAGCATGCAGAGACACGCCATAGCATAGGATGTTGCAAAAAAATGCCAAAAAACACCATAAAATAGCATGTTGAAAAAATGGACCGAAAATGCATACTATAGTATGGCAAAAATGTCAAAATATGACATGTCCAAAAAAACAGCTGAAAACACATAAAACAACATAAAATAGTATGCAGAGACACGCCATAGCATAGGATGTTGCAAAAACTGCCAAAAAACACCATAAAATAGCATGTTGAAAAAATGACCACCAAAAATGCCAAGGCTATAGTATGGCAAAAATGTCAAAATATGACATGTCCAAAAAAACAGCTGAAAACACATAAAACAACATAAAATAGCATGCAGAGACATGCCATAGCATAGGATGTTGCAAAAACAGCCAAAAAACACCATAAAATAGCATGTTGAAAAATGACCGAAAATGCAATACTATAGTATGGCAAAAATGTCAAAATATGACATGTCCCAAAAAAACTGCTGAAAACACATTAAAACAACATAAAAAGTATGCATGCCAAGACATGCCATAGCATAGGATGTTGCAAAAACTGGCCAAAAAAACACCACCATAAAATAGCATGTTGAAAAAAATGACCAAAAAATGCAATACTATAGTATGGCAAAAATGTCAAAATATGACATGTCCAAAAAACAGCTGCGAAAAACACACATTAAAACACATAAAATAGCATGCAGAGACATGCCATAGCATAGGATGTTGCAAAAAAACAGCCAAAAACACCATAAAATAGCATGTTGAAAAAATGACTAAAAAATGCCAATACTATAGTATGGCAAAAATGTCAAAATATGACATGTCCAAAAAAAAACAGCTGAAAAAACACATTAAAACAACATAAAATAGCATGCAAGACACGCCATAGCATAGGATGTTGCAAAAACTGGCCAAAAAACACCATAAAATAGCATGTTGAAAAAATGACCTAAAAAATGCAATACTATAGTATGGCAAAAAATGTCAAAATATGACATGTCCCAAAAAACTGCTGAAAAAAACACATTAAAACAACATAAAATAGCATGCAGAGACATGCCATAGCATAGGATGTTGCAAAAAATGCCAAAAACACCATAAAAATAGCATGTTGAAAAAATGACCGAAAAAAAGCCATACTATAGTATGGCAAAAATGTCAAAAAATATGACATGTCCAAAAAAAAAAACAGCTGAAAACACATTAAAAAACAACATAAAATAGCATGCAGAGACATGCCATAGCATAGGATGTTGCAAAAACTGGCCAAAAACACCATAAAATGCATGTTGAAAAAATGACCGAAAATGCCATACTATAGTATGGCAAAAATGTCAAAAATATGACATGTCCAAAAAACAGCTGAAAAACACATAAACACATAAAATAGCATGCCAAGAGACATGCCATAGCATAGGATGTTGCAAAAACTGGCCAAAAACACCATAAAATAGCATGTTGAAAAAATGACTAAAAAATGCCATACTATAGTATGGCAAAAATGTCAAAAAATGACATGTCCAAAAAACTGCTGAAAAACACATAAAAACAACATAAAATAAGCATGCAGAGACACGCCATAGCATAGGATGTTGCAAAAAAATGCCCAAAAACACCATAAAATGCATGTTGAAAAAATGACCCAAAAATGCCATACTATAGTATGGCAAAAATGTCAAAATATGACATGTCCAAAAAAAAACTGCTGAAAACCACAAAAACACATAAAATAGCATGCAGAGACACGCCATAGCATAGGATGTTGCAAAAACTGCCAAAAACACCATAAAAATAGCATGTTGAAAAAATGACCTAAAAAATGCCATACTATAGTATGGCAAAAATGTCAAAAAATATGACATGTCCCAAAAAAACTGCTGAAAACACATTAAAACAACATAAAATAGCATGCAAGACATGCCATAGCATAGGATGTTGCAAAAATGCCAAAAAACACCATAAAATAGCATGTTGAAAAAATGACCAAAAATGCATACTATAGTATGGCAAAAAATGTCAAAAATGACATGTCCAAAAAAAGCTGCTGAAAACACATAAAACAACATAAAATAGTATGCAGAGACACGCCATAGCATAGAATGTTGCAAAAACTGCCAAAAACACCATAAAATAGCATGTTGAAAAAATGACTAAAAATGCCATACTATAGTATGGCAAAAATGTCAAAATATGACATGTCCAAAAAACAGCTGAAAAACACATTAAAACACATAAAATAGCATGCAGAGACACGCCATAGCATAGGATGTTGCAAAAACTGCCAAAAAACACCATAAAAAATGCATGTTGAAAAAATGACCAAAAATGCCATACTATAGTATGGCAAAAAAATGTCAAAAATATGACATGTCCAAAAAACAGCTGAAAAACCACAAAACAACATAAAATAGTATGCAGAGACACGCCATAGCATAGGATGTTGCAAAAACTGCCAAAAACACCATAAAAATAGCATGTTGAAAAAATGGACCTAAAAATGCCATAGGCTATAGTATGGCAAAAATGTCAAAAAATGACATGTCCAAAAAACTGCTGAAAACCACATAAAAACACATAAAATAGCATGCAGAGACATGCCATAGCATAGGATGTTGCAAAAAATGCCAAAAAACACCCATAAAATAGCATGTTGAAAAAATGACCAAAAATGCCATACTATAGTATGGCAAAAATGTCAAAATATGACATGTCCAAAAAACAGCTGAAAAACACATAAAACAACATAAAATAGTATGCAGAGACATGCCATAGCATAGAATGTTGCAAAAACTGTCCAAAAAACACCATAAAATAGCATGTTGAAAAAATGACCAAAAATGCCATACTATAGTATGGCAAAAATGTCAAAATATGACATGTCTAAAAAACAGCTGAAAACCACATTAAAACAACATAAAATAGCATGCAAGACACGCCATAGCATAGGATGTTGCAAAAAAATGGCAAAAACACCATAAAATGCATGTTGAAAAAAATGACCAAAAATGCCATACTATAGTATGCAAAAAATGTCAAAATATGACATGTCCAAAAAACTGCTGAAAAACCACAAAACAACATAAAATAGTATGCAGAGACATGCCATAGCATAGGATGTTGCAAAAACTGCCAAAAAACACCATAAAATAGCATGTTGAAAAAATGACCGAAAATGCCAAGGCTATAGTATGGCAAAAATGTCAAAAATATGACATGTCCAAAAAACAGCTGAAAACCACATTAAAACACATAAAATAGCATGCAGAGACATGCCATAGCATAGGATGTTGCAAAAATGCCAAAAACACCATAAAATAGCATGTTGAAAAAATGACCGAAAAAGGCATACTATAGTATGGCAAAAATGTCAAAATATGACATGTCCAAAAAACAGCTGAAAAAACACATTAAAAAACACATAAAATAGCATGCAGACGCATGCCATAGCTTAGGATGTTGCAAAAAATGCAAAAAACACCATAAAATAGCATGTTGAAAAAATGACCAAAAATGCCAACTATAGTATGGCAAAAATGTCAAAATATGACATGTCTAAAAAACAGCTGAAAAAACCACATCAAAAACACACAAAATAGCATGTAGAAGACACGCCATAGCATAGGATGTTGCAAAAATGGCCAAAAAAACCATAAAATAGCATGTTGAAAAAATGACCGAAAATGCATAGGCTATAGTATGGCAAAAAATGTCAAAATATGACATGTCCAAAAAACAGCTGAAAAAACACATTAAACACATAAAATAGCATGCAGAGACATGCCATAGCATAGGATGTTGCAAAAAATGCCAAAAAACACCATAAAATAGCATGTTGAAAAAATGACCAAAAATGCCATAGGTCTATAGTATGGCAAAAAATGTCAAAAAATGACATGTCCAAAAAACTGCTGAAAACCACATTAAACAACAGCAAAATAGTATGCAGAGACACATGCCATAGCATAGGATGTTGCAAAAACTGCCAAAAAACACCATAAAAATAGCATGTTGAAAAAATGACCAAAAATGCCAGGCTATAGTATGGCAAAAATGTCAAAATATGACATGTCCAAAAAACAGCTGAAAACCACATTAAACAACATAAAATAGTATGCAGAGACATGCCATAGCTTAGGATGTTGCAAAAAATGCCCAAAAAACACCATAAAATAGCATGTTGAAAAAATGACCGAAAATGCCAAGGCTATAGTATGGCAAAAATGTCAAAAAATGACATGTCCAAAAAACTGCTGAAAACCACATTAAAAAAACAGCATAAAATAGCATGCAGAGACATGCCATAGCATAGGATGTTGCAAAAACTGCCAAAAAACACCATAAAATAGCATGTTGAAAAAATGACCAAAAATGCCATAGGCTATAGTATGGCAAAAATGTCAAAATATGACATGTCTTAAAAAACAGCTGAAAACCACATTAAACAACTTAAAATAGTATGCAGAGACATGCCATAGCATAGGATGTTGCAAAAACAGCCAAAAACACCATAAAATAGCATGTTGAAAAAAATGACCAAAAATGCCATACTATAGTATGGCAAAAATGTCAAAATATGACATGTCCAAAAAACTGCGAAAACCACATTAAAACAACATAAAATAGCATGCAGAGACATGCATAGCATAGGATGTTGCAAAAAATGCCAAAAAACACCATAAAATAGCATGTTGAAAAAATGACTAAAAATGCCATACTATAGTATGGCAAAAAAATGTCAAAAAATATGACATGTCCAAAAAACAGCTGAAAACCACATTAAACAGCATAAAAATAGCATGCAGAGACATGCCATAGCATAGGATGTTGCAAAAACTGGCCAAAAACACCATAAAATAGCATGTTGAAAAAATGACTAAAAATGCCATACTATAGTATGGCAAAAATGTCAAAATATGACATGTCCAAAAAACTGCTGAAAACCACATTAAAACAACATAAAATAGCATGCAGAGACATGCCATAGCATAGGATGTTGCAAAAACTGCCAAAACACCATAAAATAGCATGTTGAAAAAAAAATGACTAAAAATGCCATACTATAGTATGGCAAAAAAATGTCAAAAAATATGACATGTCCAAAAAAAACTGCTGCTGAAAACCACATTAAAACAACAGAAAATAGCATGCAGAGACATGCCATAGCATAGGATGTTGCAAAAACTGGCCAAAAACACCATAAAATAGCATGTTGAAAAAATGACTAAAAATGCCATACTATAGTATGGCAAAAATGTCAAAATATGACATGTCCCAAAAAAACTGAAAACCACATAAAACAACATAAAATAGTATGCAGAAGACATGCCATAGCATAGGATGTTGCAAAAAAACTGCCAAAAACACCATAAAATAGCATGTTGAAAAAAATGACTAAAAATGCCATACTATAGTATGGCAAAAATGTCAAAAAATGACATGTCCAAAAAACTGCTGAAAACCACATTAAGCCACACAAAATAGTCATGTAGATACATGTCGCCATAGCATAGGATGTTGCAAAAATGGCCAAAAAACACCATAAAATAGCATGTTGAAAAAATGACAAAAAGGCATACTATAGTATGGCAAAAATGTCAAAAAATGACATGTCCAAAAAACTGCTGAAAAAACCACATTAAAAACAACAGAAAATAGTATGCAGAGACATGCCATAGCATAGGATATTGCAAAAAAAAACTGCAAAAAACACCATAAAATAGCATGTTGAAAAAATGACCAAAAATGCCATACTATAGTATGGCAAAAAATGTCAAAAATGACATGTCCAAAAAACAGCCGAAAAACCACATTAAACAACATAAAATAGTATGCAGAGACATGCATAGCTTAGGATGTTGCAAAAAATGCCAAAAAACACCATAAAAATAGCATGTTGAAAAAATGACAAAAATTCCATACTATAGTATGGCAAAAATGTCAAAAAATGACATGTCTAAAAAACTGCTGAAAACCACATTAAACAACAGAAAATAGCATGCAGAGACACATGCCATAGCATAGGATGTTGCAAAAAACTGGCCAAAAACACCATAAAATAGCATGTTGAAAAAATGACCTAAAAATGCCATACTATAGTATGGCAAAAATGTCAAAAAATGACATGTCCAAAAAAACTGCTGAAAAACCACATTAAAAACAACATAAAATAGTATGCAGAGACATGCCATAGCTTAGGATGTTGCAAAAACTGTCAAAAACACCATAAAATGCATGTTGAAAAAAATGACCAAAAATGCCATACTATAGTATGGCAAAAATGTCAAAAAATGACATGTCCAAAAAACTGCCGAAAAACACATTAAAACAACATAAAATAACATGCAGAGACATGCTATAGCTTAGGATGTTGCAAAAAATGCCCCAAAAACACCATAAAATAGCATGTTGAAAAAATGACTAAAAATGCCATACTATAGTATGGCAAAAATGTCAAAAAATTATGACATCCAAAAAAACTGCTGAAAACCACATTAAACAGCATAAAATAGCATGCAGAGACATGCCCATAGCATAGGATGTTGCAAAAACTGGCCAAAAACACCATAAAATAGCATGTTGAAAAAATGACTAAAAATGCCATACTATAGTATGGCAAAAATGTCAAAAAATTATGTGTCCAAAAAACTGCTGAAAACCACATTAAAACAACATAAAATAGCATGCAGAGACATGCCATAGCATAGGATGTTGCAAAAACTGGCCAGAAACACCATAAAATAGCATGTTGAAAAAATGACTAAAAATGCCATACTATAGTATGGCAAAAATGTCAAAAAATTATGTGTCCAAAAAACTGCTGAAAACCACATTAAACAACAGAAAATAGCATGCAGAGACATGCCATAGCATAGGATGTTGCAAAACTGGCCAGAAACACCATAAAATAGCATGTTGAAAAAATGACTAAAAATGCCATACTATAGTATGGCAAAAATGTCAAAAAATGACATGTCTAAAAAACTGCCGAAAACCACATTAAACAACATAAAATAGTATGCAGAGACATGCCATAGATTAAGATGTTGCAAAAACTGCCAAAAACACCATAAAAGCATGTTGAAAAAATGACTAAAAATGCCATACTATAGTATGGCAAAAAATGTCAAAAAATGACATGTCTAAAAAACTGCTGAAAACCACATTAAGCCACACAAAATGTCATGTAGATACATGCCATAGCATAGGATGTTGCAAAACTGGCCAGAAACACCATGAAATAGCATGTTGATAAAATGACTAAAAATTCCATACTATAGTATGGCAAAAATGTCAAAAAATGACATGTCCAAAAAACTGCCGAAAAACACATTAAACAACATAAAATAACATGCAGAGACATGCTATAGCTTAGGATGTTGCAAAAACTGCCCCAAACACCATAAAATAGCATGTTGAAAAATGACTAAAAATGCCATACTATAGTATGGCAAAAATGTCAAAAAATGACATGTCTAAAAAACTGCTGAAAACCACATTAAGCCACATAAAAAATGTCATGTAGATACATGTCATTGCATAGGATGTTGCAAAAATGGCCAAAAACACCATAAAATAGCATGTTGAGAAAATGACTAAAAATTCCATACTATAGTATGGCAAAAATGTCAAAAAATGACATGTCCAAAAAACTGCCGAAAAACACATTAAACAACATAAAATAACATGCAGAGACATGCCATAGCATAGGATATTGCAAAAACTGGCCAAAACACCATAAAATAGCATGTTGAAAAAATGACTAAAAATGCCATACTATAGTATGGCAAAAATGTCAAAAAATGACATATCCAAAAAACTGCCGAAAAACACATTAAACAACATAAAATAACATGCAGAGACATGCTGTAGCTTAGGATGTTGCAAAAAATGCCAAAAAACACCATAAAATAGCATGTTGAAAAAATGACCAAAAATGCCATACTATAGTATGGTAAAAATGTCAAAAAATGACATGTCCAAAAAACTGCCGAAAACCACATTAAACAACAGAAAATAGCATGAAGAGACATGCCATAGCTTAGGATGTTGCAAAACTGGCCAGAAACACCATAAAAATAGTATGTTGAAAAAAATGACTAAAAATGCCATACTATAGTATGGCAAAAATGTCAAAAAATGACATGTCTAAAAAACTGCCGAAAACCACATTAAACAACATAAAATAGTATGCAGAGACATGCCATAGCTTAGGATGTTGCAAAAACTGCCCCAAACACCATAAAATAGCATGTTGAAAAAATGACTAAAAATGCCATACTATAGTATGGCAAAAATGTCAAAAAATTGCATGTCTAAAAAACTGCTGAAAACCACATTAAACCACATACAATGTCATGTAGATACATGCCATTCAATAGGATGTTGCAAAAATGGCCAAAAACACCATAAAATAGCATGTTGAAAAAATGACTAAAATTTCATACTGTAGTATGGCAAAAATGTCAAAAAATGATGTGTGCAAAAAACTGCTGAAAACCACATTAAATCACATAAAATGTCATGTAGATACATGCCATAGCATAGGATGTTGCAAAACTGGCCAGAAAACACCATGAAAATAGCATGTTGATAAAATGACTAAAAATGCCATACTATAGTATGGCAAAAATGTCAAAAAATGACATGTCCAAAAAAAACTGCCGAAAAAACACATTAAACAACATAAAAATAACATGCAGAGACATGCTGTAGCTTAGGATGTTGCAAAAACTGCCCAAAAAACACCATAAAATAGCATGTTGATAAAATGACTAAAAATGCCATACTATAGTATGGCAAAAATGTCAAAAAATGACATGTCTAAAAAAACTGCTGAAAACCACATTAAGCCACACAAAATGTCATGTAGATACATGTCATTGCATAGGATGTTGCAAAAATGGCCAAAAACACCATAAAATAGCATGTTGATAAAATGACTAAAAATTCCATACTATAGTATGGCAAAAATGTCAAAAAATGACATGTCCAAAAAACTGCTGAAAAACACATTAAACACATAAAATAACATGCAGAGACATGCCATAGCATAGGATATTGCAAAAAACTGGCCAAAAACACCATAAAATAGCATGTTGAAAAAATGACTAAAAATGCCATACTATAGTATGGCAAAAAATGTCAAAAAATGACATGTCTAAAAAAAACTGCTGAAAACCACATTAAACAACATAAAATAGTATGCAGAGACATGCCATAGCTTAGGATGTTGCAAAAAATGCCCCAAACACCATAAAATAGCATGTTGAAAAATGACCAAAAATGCCATACTATAGTATGGTAAAAATGTCAAAAAAAAATGACATGTCCAAAAAACTGCCGAAAACCACATTAAACAATATAAAATAGCATGAAGAGACATGCCATAGCTTAGGATGTTGCAAAACTGGCCAGAAACACCATAAAATAGTATGTTGAAAAAATGACTAAAAATGCCATACTATAGTATGGCAAAAATGTCAAAAAATGACATGTCTAAAAAAACTGCCGAAAACCACATTAAACAACATAAAATAGTATGCAGAGACATGCCATAGCTTAGGATGTTGCAAAAACTGCCCCAAACACCATAAAATAGCATGTTGAAAAAATGACTAAAAATGCCATACTATAGTATGGCAAAAATGTCAAAAAATTGCATGTAAAAAACTGCTGAAAACCACATTAAAACCACATACAATGTCATGTAGATACATGCCATTCAATAGGATGTTGCAAAAATGGCCAAAAACACCATAAAATAGCATGTTGAAAAAATGACTAAAATTTCATACTGTAGTATGGCAAAAATGTCAAAAAATGATGTGTGCAAAAAACTGCTGAAAACCACATTAAATCACATAAAATGTCATGTAGATACATGCCATAGCATAGGATGTTGCAAAACTGGCCAGAAACACCATGAAATAGCATGTTGATAAAATGACTAAAAATGCCATACTATAGTATGGCAAAAATGTCAAAAAATGACATGTCCAAAAAACTGCCGAAAACCACATTAAACAACATAAAATAGTATGCAGAGACATGCCATAGTTTAAGATGTTGCAAAAACTGCCCCAAACACCATAAAATAGCATGTTGAAAAAATGACTAAAATGCCATACTATAGTATGGCAAAAATGTCAAAAAATTACATGTCTAAAAAACTGCTGAAAACCACATTAAGCCACACAAAATGTCATGTAGATACATGTCATTGCATAGGATGTTGCAAAAATGGCCCAAAACACCATAAAATAGCATGTTGAAAAAATGACTAAAATGTCATACTGTAGTATGGCAAAAATGTCAAAAAATGACACATCCAAAAAACTGCCGAAAAACACATTAAACAACATAAAATAACATGCAGAGACATGCTGTAGCTTAGGATGTTGCAAAAAATGCCCCAAACACCATAAAATAGCATGTTGATAAAATGACCAAAAATGCCATACTATAGTATGGCAAAAATGTCAAAAAATGACATGTCTAAAAAACTGCTGAAAACCACATTAAACAACAGAAAATAGTATGCAGAGACATGCCATAGCTTAGGATATTGCAAAAACTGCCCCAAAAACACCATAAAATAGCATGTTGATAAAATGACCAAAAATGCCATACTATAGTATGGCAAAAATGTCAAAAAATGACATATCCAAAAAACTGCCGAAAACCACATTAAACAACATAAAATAGTATGCAGAGACATGCTATAGCATAGGATGTTGCAAAAATGGCTAAAAACACCATGAAATAGCATGTTGAAAAAGATACCAAAAAAACACTTAAAATGACATAATATTGGTTATCAAATTACGTGATCATATAGAGTTGAAAAAAATGCCAATAACATGTCAATAGCATGTCGAAAAAATGGTTTAAAACCACATAGTATAGCATGTCGAAAAGAGTCAAATTTTGACATGCTGTGGACGTCTTGTGGAAACACATCAAAGTATGCTAAATCGAAGACAAAAAAAAACCTGCAAAAAAACTTCACAATATAATGTCCAAAAATGGCTGAAAACAGCATAGTACATAGTAGGTCGAAAAATTTCAAATTTTGACATGTCGAAAAAATTCCCAAAAACCACATAATATAGCTTGTCGAAGTACGTCATAGTGTACTAAGTTGAAAAAAAATGCCAATGACATCATAATTTAGCATGTCGCAAAATTGGCTCAAAACTATATGGTATAGTATGTCAAAAAACATGAAATTTAGACATGTCAAAAAAACCTAAAAATGACATAATATAGCTTGACGAAGTATGTCATAGTACATTAAGTAAAAAAAAAAAAATGCCAGTAACATCATAATTTAGCATGTCGAAAAATGGTGGTGCAAAATGACATAGTATGTCAAAGTTTCAAATTTTGACATGTCGAAAATATACCCAAAAACGACATAATATACATAGCTTGTCGAAATATGTCATAGTATACTGAGTCGGAAAAAATGCCAATAACATAATTTAGCATGTCAAAAAATGGTGCAAAACCACATAGTAAAGTATGTCGAAAAATGTCAAATTATGACGTTGAAAACATACCCAAAAACAACATAATATAGTTTGTCGAAGTATGTCACAGTGTATAAGCCAAAAAAATTCCAATAACATCATAATTTAGCATGTTGCAAAACTGGCTCAAAACTACATGGTATAGTAAGACGAGAAACATGAAATTTAGACATGTCAAAAAAACACCCAAAAGTGACATAATATAGCTTGTTAAATTACTTCTTAGTACATTAAGTCGAAAAAATGTCAATACCATCATAAATTTGCATGTCGAACAAACATCTAAAAAGGACAAAGGTTGTCGAGACACATCTTAGTGTACTATGATGAAAGAAATCCTCAAAACATCATAATATAGCATGTCGGAAAAACATCAATCAGAATCAGAATCTGGTTTTATTGCCAAGTACATTTACATATACAAGGAATATAACTAGGTGCTTTTGTGCAAAACAATTAACATAAAGGAAGAATGAAAATATTGAACTACATAGTATAAAACATAAGATAAAGAATAAAAGATATCGAGGCAATTTAAAAATATAAAATGACGAAAATAGAATAAAAGAACACAAAATGTATATACAAAAGGTACAATAGAGGGATTGTATAGTTGTGTAGAAGTTGGAGTTACAGTGCAAATATATCAGTCTAAATAAATAAATTAACCTACAGTGTGCAGTATAAACAGAGAAAGTGCATTCCAGTGTGCGTTAATGTAACACATAAAAACTTATATAGCCGAACATTAATATGATGTTTTCAGACGCTGGGGCTGGGTGAGAGTCTGTGTCGTGGGGGGAGGGGGTTATGTTAGTGACAGCAGTGGGGAAGAAACTGTTCTTGAGCCGTGAGGTTTTGGTTCTGATGGACTACGGCCGTTTGCCAGAGGGGAGGGTCTCGAAAAGTCTGTGTCCAGGATGAGAGGGATCGGCCACAATGTGGGGATGATACGCTGCAGACTGTTCTTGTTCCTCGCCGTGGCTGCATCGTAACAGACTGTGATGGAGGAGATGAGGATGGACTCGATGATGGTGGCATAGAAGTTCACCATCATTGTCTTTGGCAGGTTAAATTTTTCTTGAGCTACCACAGGAAGTACAGCCTCTGCTGTGATTTCTTCATGAGGGAGCTGATGTTCAGCTCCCACTCGAGGTCCTGGGTGATGATGGTTTCCCAGGAAGCAGAAAGACTCCACAGTGGAAACTGGGACCGGATGTCAAATTTTGACATCTTGGAAAAACACCTAAAACAACAAGTCATAGTGTACTAAATCGAAAAAAAAAAAAAACAAACAAAAAAAAACAGCGAAAAATGTCATAATATAGCATGTCGAATAACGTCAAATTTTGACATGTCGAACAGACACCTAAAAACGACATAATATAGCTTATCGAAGTACATCATCATCGTATACTAAGCCGAAAAACATGCCAATGACATCACAATTTTGCATGTCGAAAAAACATCTAGAAACGTCAAAGATGGTCGAGAAACGTCTTAGTATACTGTGCCGAAAGAAATCCAAAAAACATCATAATATAGCATGTTGAAAAAATGGCTCAAAACGACACAGTATAGTATGTCAAAAAACATCAATCAGAATCAGAATCTGGTTTTTCTGCCAAGTACATTTACATATACAAGGAATTTGACTAGGTGTTTTGGTGCAAAACAGTTCACATAAAGGAAGAATAAAAATATTGAATTACATAGTATAAGACATAAGATAAAAATATCAAGGCAATTCAAAAATATAAAAACGACAAAAATAGAATATAAAGAACAAAAAAAATGTATGTACAAAAGATCCAACGAGAGATTGTAAACAGTTACAGTGCAAATGTCTGTCTAAATAAAAACATTAACCTAGCGTTAACCTACCAGCGTAGGTTACCTAACATTGAGGATCCTATTGAGGGGAGGGTCTCGAAAAGTCCATGTCCAGGGTGAAAGGGTTCGGCCACAATTTTACCTGCACGCCTCAGGGCCCTGGAGGTGTACAGGTCATGGAGAGATGGCAGGTGGCAGCCAATCACCCTCTCTACCAGACTGTGATGGAGGAGATGAAGATGGACTTGATGATGGCGGCATAGAAGTGCACTGTCATTGTCTTTGGCAGGTTGAATTTCTTCAGATGCTGCAGTTAGTACATCCTCTGCTGTGCTCTCTTGATGAGGGAGCTGATGTTCAACTCCCACTTGAAGTCACTTGAAGTGATGATGGTCCCCAGATAAGCGTTAAGTCTCCACAGTGGAAAATGGGGAGTCACAGAGGGTGATGGGGGCGGGGGCGGGGATGACAACGATCCTTGGTCAGTGAACTTGAGGAGTTTGTCGGACTAGTGACTTGAGGTGCAGCTGTTCATGTGCAGGGAGAAGAGGAGAGGAGAAAGAACGCAGCCTTGAGGGGAGCTGGTGCTGATGGTTTTTCTGTCAGAAATGCTTTCCCAGGTTCACCTGCTGCAACCTGTAAGACAGGAAGTCTGTAATCCACCTGCAAATGAAGACATACTATGTTGTAATTTTTTTAAATGATTTTTGAAGACACACAATGCTATGACATTTTGCCATGATTTTGGATCACATACTGTACTATGACGTTTTTTTTCATGATTTTGGATGACATACTATACTATGACGATTTGTGTTGATTTCGGATGACACTATAGTACGACACTTTTTTAAAGATTGTGAAAGACATACATTTTTACACAACATTTTTTTTTCATGATTTTGGACAACATGCTATACTGTGATATTTCTTCGGGATTTTGGATGACATACTATAGAATGACAGTTTTGTGATGATTTTGGAAGAAAAACTACACTATAATGTTTTTTCATGATTCTGGACAACATACTATACAATGTAATTTTTTCGGGATTTTGGACGACATACTGTACTATAAATTTTTTTCATGATTTTGGACCACATACTGTTCTATGACATTTTTTCATGATCTTGGACGGCATACTGTACTATGACTATTGTGTGCTATTTTGGATGAACTACTAGACTGAGTTTTTTTATGGCACTCTGAATGAAATAGTATACTTTGCCCTTTTATGCTATTTTGGACAGCATACTACAGTATGACTTTCACACAATTTTGAAAGACATATTATGACTTTTTCATGCAATCTTGGATGACATACTACACTATGACTTTTTTATGCTTTTTTGGACGACATATGACCTCTTTATGCTATTTTGGACGACATACATACTATGAGTTATTTATTCTATTTTCAATTACATACTATACTGTGACTACAGTGTGCTGTTTTGGCTATACTATGAGTTTTTTCATGCCACTTTGAATGACTTAGTATACTTTGCCTTTTTATGCTACTTTGGACAACATTCTACAGTATGACTTTTCATGCCATTTTGGACGATATACTATAAAGAAGCCTGAATTGTATATGTTTTGAGACATCTAGACTAAGTTTAAGACAGTTCCAAATATAAATATTACAGTGCAGTTTTTTCTTAGGGTAGCCATCTTAGAGAGGTTAAATGATCTGTCCTGTTCATTTTTGGCTGAGCTTCTAAATGATCTCATAGGTCTCCTACAGTTTATTAGTGACAGCCATTTACTGTATTTAATTGATTTCCATAGCTCCTCTCACATTGATCTTGGAGGCACTGTCAGACTATCACAGCAACTTAATCACTGTTTTGTTGTGAGGATTTTTTTTGACTTATGTGAAGCTTTGTCAAACATAATTCACTCGTCTTGCAGGATCTCAACTGTCTCATCGGAAGATATTTAACCCCACTGCAGAAAGAGACCTTCCTCACACAGGATGAGGTATGTCTAATGTTCCTTGTGAGCCTTTGAAGTATGGTTGGCTTTTCAAATGCCAACTCTGTTTAAATGTTCCAAGAACAGTGGGTTGCATAATCATGTGAAGGGTAGCTGTGTGCAAGGACAAGAGTGGTAAATGATGACAGAGGGGGAGGTTTGCTGTGTCAAGAGATGTTTTACATGCACTTGCATTTATGAAATGTATTTGGTTGTTTAATGTTTTCAGCATTTCCATGCTCTAATTGTAGCAAGAACTTATATTGGATAAATGAGGTGAAGATATTGAGAAATATTACAGAACACACCCTGTAACATGAGAAGGATTTGTTTTTACTTTGCTCAAATGCTCTTTTCCTCCAGCTGGATGTACTGTTTGGGAACTTGCCTGAAATGGTGGAGTTCCAGGTTGAGTTTCTCAAGACCCTTGAAGATGGGACAAGACTGGTTCCAGACCTAGAGAAATTGGAAAGAGTTGATCAATTTAAGGTATATTCTTTGAGTAACATATACCAAAAATATCATCATAAAGCATTTAAAAGGCCATAAAGTCTTTTATAACTACTGGTTTGGTAACTTCTCTTTCCTTTTTCACAGAAAATCCTCTTCTCTCTGGGAGGCTCTTTCCTGTACTATGCAGACCGTTTTAAAATCTACAGTGCTTTCTGTGCCAGTCACACCAAAGTCCCTAAGGTCCTCGTAAAGGGTGAGTAAATGTGCTCTTGGGATGAAATTCCTTCTTGGCTCAAAGGAGAGGATGTATTTATCCATCAACCATCTGCCATATCCTGCTAGGCTCAATAAATCTGCTCTGCAGAGTTGTCAGGCAGTCAGTTGTCCATTTGACCTCTGCATACTTTCAAGCTGGTAGCTCCCCGGGCTAAAAAGCCCTGCAACATTGTGTGGTATATACTGAGCAGTGTTTAACAGTGTGTCCTTTAGCTAGCACACCCACTCCCCATTACACTTATGTGGCCAGCTCTGTTGGCTTTATTTACATTCAATGAGTCAACTATTTATTGGCCATACTGACTTCACGTTTTAAGGCAGTTAACAGAATATTCCTGTCCACTCGTGTTTGCCTGCTTTTAGAAAAATGATTTGTCTACCAAAAGCCATCCCCTTCAGGACTTTGCAGGCTGTTTTTTGGGTTGTTGCAGCCTGAAATGCTTGATTTCATGGCAGCTTTTCTGAAAATGTTTAATGCATGTTTTGATGTTTTAGGTCAGGGGTCAGCAACGCATACAGTCAAACTAGTCTATCAATATTATTAATGGGTCTATATGAGCATTCATTAATATGTTTAACCACTATTTATTATTTTTGTTACATTAACTTTGCAGTGTTGGTGGTAAAAATTAAAAGATCTATCCATGCACTATTATTATTATGTATATGCACTATTAACGTCTCCATTTTCCTCTGAGACTTCTCCTATCTTGGATTTGGAATCCATTGACAGTCAAGGTTTTTTGATTCAAGACCGCCCACCACTTTTGAAATTTGGCAAAATTTAGCAGAAAAGGCACCAAGGCCACAGAAAATGATGCAATTTTTTAGTTAATGAAATGCATTTTCATATTCTGTGTACAGGCTACAAATTTTTGCAGTTGAAAAATTGAATGAAAATCTTTAAAAAATAATTGTCATTCATTTCCATATAAATTTTAGTCAGAGACACAGGAGCCACTGGAGAGGGGCTAAAGAGCCGCATGTGGCTCTAGAGCCACACATTGCCTACCCCTGTTCCAGGTGTTTGTGAGAGAGAAAGGCTGAGCAAGACTGTACATGTCTCAAATAGTCACAGTTGTAGTGATTTGACAGAATTGAAGGGCATGCAGAATTTAAAGGGATTGGCTGAATTTGCATTTAATGTTGTGAACACAACATCCTGGAGGGACTTGAAAAGCATGGAACAGGTCAGTTCTTTTGACTTGGATAAAGGTAATTTCTAATGCAAGTCAAAAGACTAACTGGGTCTGAGTTTGCACAAGATCAACATGTTAATGCCACAGTAACTTGTGTAATACCTGCCAGCTATGGCAAACAACTGAATTCATTTTCATTAAACACTAAAGACTAAAATTATCTGTATGTAAAAATCAATTTTGGAAAGGATTAAAAAAATGGATGACATGTCTTGAGGTGTTGCAAAAGCATTCTTTATTTGTCGTTCTAGCCAAAACCGATCAGGATTTCAAGGCCTTCCTTGATGAGCGTAACCCCAAGCAGCAGCACTCTTCCACCCTGGAGTCGTACCTGATCAAACCCATCCAGAGGGTGCTGAAGTATCCCCTCCTGCTGAAGGAGCTCTACTCGCTCACAGACCCAGACAGTGAGGAGCATTACCACCTAGATGGTAAGACCTGAACAGGAGATTAAATAATTTTGACAGGGGAGAACGTGGGTTAACACATAATGTCACAACAACACAACACATATTTTGTGCTTGTCTGCAGTTGCAATGAAAGCCATGAACAAAGTTGCCAGCCACATCAATGAGATGCAGAAGATCCATGAGGAGTTTGGAGCAGTGTTCGATCTGCTCATCACTGAGCAGAGTGGTGAAAAGAAAGAGGTAGATTGGACTTCAGTGGCTTGGCTCTGTTCTGTCATCTTAAGAATATGTGTGGAGTGATTGTTGATGTTTTGTTGCTTTTGCCAGGTGGCTGATCTCTCCATGGGTGACTTGCTGCTACACACCAGTGTGACATGGATCAACCCCCCTGCATCCTTAGGAAAATGGAAGAAAGAGCCCCAGATGGCTATATTTGGTATGTCAGGGATGAGTTTTCTCCTTGATTATGTAATGAGTAGGCCAAAGTCATCTGAACCTTTGACTAATAACTGGTGTTTTTTCCCATTTATTTTAGTATTCAAAACGGCAGTGGTCTTTGTATGCAAAGATGGATCCAAACAGAAAAAGAAAATGGTACGTTTCACACAATCAGTAAGCCATCAGTAACACCAAAGCCCATTTAAAATATAACCTACTCTGTAACGCATTGTAAATTCACTGCCCATGTGCCACTTTCAGAATCAGCACAGTGGGTCATTTGAAAAACAGCCTTGAAGCTGATTAGAATTAGATGCAGCTCACTTCATATGAAACATTTTTTTCTGTGAATGATTGCAGGGTGGATCCCATCGAGTCACTGTATCTTCAGAAGAAAAAGACCCCTTCCGATATCGTCACATGATCCCAACTGACGCCCTTCAAGTCAGATCCTTGGCCAATGCAGGTAGATAACTTAAAGAAAAATGTACAATACTGACTTGAAATATATATTATTCTAAGTTCAGAAATTAATAAGAAAATATCACCAGATTGCTCTGTACAAATGATCACACATGTATGTTGATTACTTCCTCAGATGGAGAGGGCTCAGCTGTGTGTGAGATTGTCCACACAAAGTCGGAGTCAGAGGGACGGCCAGAGAGGACATTCCAGCTGTGCTGTAGGTGAGGATCTCTTCTAATGGCGGCTCAATTCCTCAAGAGATTGAACCTTGTGTGCCACTGATACAGTCCTGTCTCCTGCTATCTACTGAGTGGCAAACTGATAATGTGCCCTTCTATCTCCCTCAGCTCTCCAGAGAATAGAAAAGACTTTCTGAAGACAGTCCATTCCATCTTGAGGGAAAAGCACCGTCGGCAGCTCCTAAAGACAGAGAGTTTACCCCTCAACCAGCAGTATGTGCCCTTTGGAGGAAAGCGTCTCTGTGCCCTGAAGGGAGCCCGTCCCGCTATAAATAGAGCAGGTAAATGCCATCCTGTGGCTGCATTCTCCTTACAGTTCCCAGTGCCCCAGTTTTGAGACAGAGGTATGGTGAGGGAGAATAAGGCAGAGGTAGGGAGGGTAAGGGTAAAGGAGAATGAGGCTGAATGAGGGTGAATCAAACAAGGGGAAGGTGAGGGGGAGTGAGGACAAAGGAGGAAGGGGTGGAGTGGGGGTACAGGGGAGGTAGAGCTATAGTAGGCTGAGGGGGGGGGTCAGCCCTTGGTAGAGGTAAGTAAAAGGGAGAGAGGGAAGGTCAGCTATAGTAAGAGGGAGGTAGAGGTAGAATGAGGGTGGACAGACAGAGGTAGAGGGCAGGAAGTAAGGTTGGGACAGAGGTGCAGGGATGGGTGGAGCGAGGGAGAATGAGGTAGAGTGAAACAAAGAGCGAGGGAAGGTGAAGTACAGGCCGTTGAGGCAGAGCTCAATTCAGCATTTTGGACTGTCTCTGGAATGAATGGAAGAATGTGTAGTGGGGGAAATCTATGATATAATTATAACAATAAATACAAATAAATGTGCTGTGAAAATTGGCAGCATGGAAACAGATTCCCTCCCCTGAAAGCAAAGGGGTTAAACAAGGGTGCAGTCTCAGACCTGGGCCCTGACAATGATTCTGGTCAAGAGTAATATCATGGTCTTGCAGAGACGACCCAGGTGTCAGGGAAACCCCAACAGGTTCCTACGGGGCTCCAGTAACACAGGACACACAACGCTACGCATATTCAGGACTAAAATGACCTCAAAAGAAAATTCCAATCTGGCTGTTAATATACTCAGTGCCAAGGAAAGAAGAGCTTTTATGCTGTAAAAATGTCCAAACATACAGTGGAGAAAATAAGTATTCAAGACATCAACATTTTTTTCATTAAACTTACGTCCAATGCAGCTATTAGCATGAAATTTAGACCAGACTTCACTTTATATCCATAAAACTATGCAGATAAAAAAAAATCATGAGGCTCCACCACAAAGTATTAAATAGAATTCAGTTAGCGTGTGTCATTCTACTTAAAAACTTTTTTAATAGCAAAGTCTGGTCTTAATATCATTCAAATAGCTGAATTGGAAATAAGTTAAATGAAAAAAAATGTTGACAAGTTAAATATTTATTGCTCCCACTGTAGAATCTGACTCAAAATAATCAAATCTATAATCAAACCAACTTAACTGTATGGTAGTAAAGTGTGGAATCAAGACTTGATCGAAGCTCTACACAATGAGATTTGCAACAGTATACTCAGAGTCAACAAGCACACCCCTGACAATGGACTGGGCTACACTAGGCCAGCTTCCCTATTTAATTAGGATACAAAAAAAGAGAAATCAAATCTACAATCAACTAAAAAAAAAAGTGATGCAAACTCCTACCATTATGAAGCTTCTTTGCCAAAAGGACAACATAGAGAAGTCGAATCAGCCAGTTGGTCCTGAGGCTTACCTCATCTAACAGCACAACACCTCAGAACAGCCCAGCAAAATTATAGATAAAGAAAAAGAAAACTAGATCAACTGTTGGACTTCTATCTCAAAAACTCAAAACAAACGTAATGCATTTCATCTCCAATCAGATAGCACATGATGATAAACCATCTGCCACTTGTGACAGATCAGAAACTGAGAAAGAGATAAACTATGTATAGACTCAGTCATCACAGCCTGGCCATAGAGACTAGCTGACACAGGTATACCTGACTGCCGAAGGAGACATGCTGTGTCAGATTCGTCCACAAAGGGAGGTGGAGACAGAGAAACATTTGCTGTTACAATGTAGCACATTTTAAGACTTAAGAACCAAGTTCTCATAAAAATTTAATTTAAACAATAAGATTTTGATACACCCTATTACCAGAGGAGATAACAGTCTTAATGCCATAGGAGCAGAAAATTATGCCAATGCATGTACGAGCCTAGGAGACAACCAACGCATCAACAAATAACAGCAACAGTTCATCTCCTCACAGGTCAATTACTACTACTAATGTTTTGTTAAAGCATTGCAAAGCCATTCCCTAAAGTGTTAAATACTAGAAAATACTAAATTAAGCTTTTGATGTCCTGTTTTTCTGCAGTGTCTGCACCAACTAGGACACTTGGCAGGAGGAAGTTGGTCCGCAACCGTTTCACTATAGACACCGACATCGTTTTTGATGGCGAGGCTGAACAGGACCTCGCTTCACCACAGGAACCCGACACAAATCGGCTGCAGCAGGACGACAAACCAGATCAGCTGCAACAGTCTGAGTTAGGAGGTGACACAGACCGCTGGGTGGAAGAACAGTTTGATCTTGAAGAATATGAGGACCAGGAAGAAGTTAAGGAGACAGACATCCTTAGTGATGAGGATGACGAGTTCTGCCAGACACCAAGAGCTTCATCCGACCTGGAGGCCCCTATCATGGCTTTGTCCTTGGAAAGTGAAGAAACTGAGGAAACCAAGAGCCTTAAGTCCCCAAAGGCCAGTGGGACACCTGATGATGTAAAGTTGCCTGACACAGAGAAGCAGAACGCAGTGATCGACAACAACGAGGAGGATCAAAAGCAAACAGAGAATGATGAGATTTGGGTTAGAAGGCAGCAGTCAGATTTGTCCCTAGACTGTGGCACATAAAAGCTAAGGAGGTCAGGCAGACTGCCTTAATAAATGGGCTCCAGAAAGATTAGACATCAGTCTTCACAAACAATGCATGGGCATTGACGTATATCACACAGCTAGTAAAAGATATATCCTTCCTAACCTTACTTTTGCTGAATGCTTATTGTACAGGTAAGACCATCAGTGAAGCAATACAGGAATCCAGAATGGGGGAGCTTTATCCCAAATCAAATGCTGTTACATAGAAGTCAAGTGTAAGCTTTGAGAGATGAACTAATGGTACAATCATGGAATCTAATCAGTTGCTTTGATTGGCATGGTTTGCACATTTAGGCAGCATTCTATAGTCCTGCCTGCTGTTGCCAAATTTGGGTATTGTGAGAACATTATTTGTTTTGTCTTTGTGACTCAGATATTATCATAGTTAAGGGCTGTATATTATTTGTCCTTAAATAGAATAATTGCAAAGGACAGTCTTGTCTTGCATAGTTTACTGTACTTGTACATTTTCACATGAATATACACTGACATGTTTTTGGAACATATTTCTTGGATATGTAAAACATATGATTTGATCTCTTGTTCCACAGACTTAAAGCTATCTTTATATCCTGGAAAATATTTTGTTTGTTTTCTCGTTACATTTAATAGTGGAATTATGTAACAAACCCTATGTCACAGAGGCTAGGGTTTTTTAAATTTAGTTTTAACTTAACATAATCCTGTTTGACTTGAATTTGCTGTTTCATATTTTTGTTCTACTGTGAAAACAATTTCTTGTATTTTTCCTTTTTGCTCTTCAGTATTGCCATTTAAACAATATTTGATGTTACATTTCATTCTTAACACATAACGTGCACACTCTGTTGTAGAGAATTGCACATTGGTTGTTTTAAAATGTCCTTTGTGTTCAAAAGATTGTTCACTGGTTATGGATCACAAAGCAATGTTTTTTTTATTTATTCATATGTAAATTAATTTTGTTAGCCAAAATAGGTCATCTTTTTTTTCACAAAGAAAGTCCAAATTTGCTCAAGCAATCAAGGGGAAGACTTGCAGTATGTCTGAACAGTGAAAGAAGTCATACTTGTAAACAACTCATTGTGCTACTAAGACTGCATTTTTATTACTGTGTGTATATAGAAAAATGTATTGATATCATAATAAATACAGTTGTTTCATACTTATAATTCAAAGTACCTCTCTGTAGTGATTCACCGATTCCTGTGGTTTTACTCAACAGTCTAACTCATTCCCTGCAGCTCTGCAGATATCATTCCTGCACAACATTTTTGTGATGTGAGGAAAAACACATAAAAGCACAATGTGCTCAGACATGCCCGTGAACGGCAGAACTAAGCAGCTAATCGATGCTCCCCTACCTCAGAGCAACCCAAAAAGACAGACTGAAATTCCAGAATAAAAGGGGGAAACTAAAAACTGAACCTTTAGAAGACGATAAGAGGCACTTTGGGTGTTTGCAAGCCATAACCAATGAGGTGTTGGTGAATGATGGTGAGGGAGCTAAAACCCTTATTATCAGAAAAAGGATAAAGCAATGTCTGTAGTCAGTGTGCTGTTTTTACTTCAGACTAATCCTCTGAAAAATGCTAACAGACTGAAAAGTATAATTATCTTGAGAATTGTGAGAGCCATGAATATGCAGATTAAACAAAATAAATTGGATGGAATAAGAAAATGAGAAGCAGACATTTTTTTCTATCCCTGGTCTAATCAATAAACTGATTAAGAAGTACTCTTGTGGCACAACCATAAATTCCTTACATGGATAGACAAAATAACACAATACAATAGAAAACCAAGCCAAGCCCATGGAGCTTCATTCCATTCCTCTCATCACATCTGAGTACTTTTTTTTTTTTTTTGTGCAAAGCAACTAATTTACCTTGTTAAGTGTGCTCCAGTGAGTGTGTGCAAGGGTCTGCTTATGATTTACTCTTTTATCATGGCTCTATATCTTTGTCTGGCAAATGTCATCATGAGTTTTGAGATGAAATTCAGCTTAAAATGTCACAAACTCTGCAAAAGCACGGTGACAAAGGGAACGGTATCCAAAAATCATGAAGCCAATCTTAAAAAAACTGAATCTGCAAAGATGAACAGTGGTCACAAGTAGACCCTCACCAGCACTGACTGAGAGACACTCAACAGAAACTAGGCAATTTGCTCCACAGCCCTACAAAAATCAACTTAAATCCAGATCCTTGACAATTTCAACAAAACTTTGACACTAAGAGCTTCACCAAATTGATATTTACTGGAGGGCTATTGTGTAGTAAAGTGCTTTTTTTCTATTGTCCATACCCTTCAGTTGTTTGAAGTTACTGGACAGTTGAGCAGTAGATGGAGAAGGGGGACACCACATTACCACAAGGGGTACAAATAGGGCTCAGCACCAATTTTAAACAAAAAACTCTGTTGTACATTTTCACTATTAATCACAGGTATGTATGAAAAGGACAGAGAAAATAATAACAAAACATCTCATCACTTGTATTCTTCTAATTGAAAGACTGTTTTAGGCAAGTGCAAAGGATGAGACAGTATGAATGATGCTTGTTTTCTTAAAGACTCATACAGAAGTAATCCCTCATCACTTATTACCCACTAGAACCATGGCGGCACAATTATCTGCAGAGACTCTGTCCTCTGGCTGTATTTTCTTATTTGCCCCTTACTTTCTGTGCTTGGAACATTTGTGGGCATGTTACCCCAACAGCACTAGGGTTAGGTCAGGGCTTAATAAAAAAAAAAACAGTTGCCAGACAGTAAGCAGCAGACACTGGAAAGGCACAGAGCCGAAAAACACAAATATAGTGAGGTGAAACACCAAACACAAGTGAATCTGGGTTGGCTTTTACTTCCTCCTCCACCGGCGAGCATGTTTACAATCAGGAACCAACAATCCTGCAACATCTAGCTTTGGACATGGAATAGGCACCACTGGACATGCAACAGACACTATGAGCTATGGCTCCCACAGACCTATCCCCTCTTTTTTTGTCTCTGAGCTCCTTGGACATCCTGTCACCCAAGCTCATCCTCCTTAACCAGCCCCCTCACTCCTGTCAATCACCACCCCCACCACAAAAGCTCTAGTGCTCCTTCAGATAAAAGAAAAAGATAACTACTGACATAATTGTGCTGTAGATCTGCAGCAATGGGATTTGCAGAAGTGCTGAACCACATTGTGCTGAGATGGGACAGGCATGCTTTGCTAATGCCCTTGCTTTAAAGGCACAGACTCATACCTTAGCCTAAGATAATATGGCAAAAGCTTGATTAATGGGATTTGGTTTTTCTGTTTTTCTGAAAAAATAATTTCTGCATTCTAGACCTAAAAATGAACTCTTTATTAAAAGCGGCAATTTATTTTAAAGTAGTTGCAAAATGATATCAATCAAGTTGTGGCCCAGGAATGTGCAGTCACATTTACATACAGCAGGTGGCACACACAGTCTGCTGTAGGTTTGCATGATTTCCTGTGCCACTGCACAAACTTAACACCTTACTATTCACTAACTTCCATTTGTATCATATTTCATATCAAATCCATCTCACATCAAAATCCCAAACTCTTACACCAGCAGCTTAGAGGTTACACATCTACAAGAAATACTTCACAATATGTTTAATATACCTGAGTTCACTGCCACGGGTTTCTCAGAGTGAGTGTATGTTTACATTCAAAGCAGCTGAGGATGTGATAGTATCACTCAGCGAGCCTGTTCAACAGGCTCTTCAGTTTCTGTTCCTGTTGAGTGACCTCTCTACAACATTCTCTCTCTCCATGTATGCCTGAACCAACTGAAGTTTTAATAAAGGAGTGGCTCGTGTTAAGAACTGTAAAACCCCTGTTCCTCTTTATCTCCAATCAAACCATCTACCTGGTCATGTTTAAAGAATGTTTTGTATTTTTAAGTGAAAATGGTCATTCTAATGGCAGCATAACAAGCGCCTTTGCACTTTTTGTTTCAAAGTTACAACATAAATCCATCAAAAGGAAAAAAAAAGCCTCAACAGATCAACTTACTAATGATAGGGTTTTTTAATCATCTCTTTCTAATGATAATGGTCAAGGAAGGATTTTTTTTTTTACATGAAAGAGGAACATTGTATTAATTCTCCATCATTAAAAAAGTGAGTTAATGAGCCTCACAACAAAGACATAAACATGAGGCTACATTTCAAATTAATCCTGACTTCAGTGCAACACACGCTGACTCCGTGCCATTGGGTTGTTTTGAATGATACCCATGGCACACACACAAAAATATTAGAGAAGAAGCAGTCAAGATAGCAAAGCCAGTATATGAAGATTTGGAAAGACAATGTGATTAAATTAATGCTTTTCTGGAGAGCTGACATTTGTTGACATTGGGAAACAGGACCATGCCTTATCCTCATGAGCTGACACTCAAAAAGATACCACCAATGCGTGGGCTTGTGTGTTAAAGCCCTTACAAACCAAACTGATATCAAAGAACTAATAACAAATAGATTCGATTTTAAATGGAGCTCAAAGGAGATTAAATATCTGGGAATTCGAATACCTAAAGATCTATCGAAAATATATGAAAGTAATTTTGGCCCCATAAGTAAAAACATTAAATCAGATATTGGCAGATGGTCTCAACTGCCCCTAGATATGCACAATAGGATAGAAACAATAAAGATGAATCTACTTTCCCGATTTTTATATCTCTTTCAATCCCTGCCGGTAATGATCACACAATCGCAATTTAACGAATGGGATAAGTGGATCTCAAGATTCATAGGGGCGGGTAGAAGACCAAGGATCCAATTCAAAACACTGCAGCTGGCTAAAGAGAAAGGGGGCAGATCACTACCATGCTTGACTGACTATTATAAGGCAGCACAATTAAGACCACTTGCATGCTGCTGCAACCCAAATTATACAGCAAAATGGAAGGACTTGGAAATCTCACAATTAGACATACCGTTACAATCTATATTGCAGTAAAACACTGTATGAGCAGCATTATAGCATTATAGCAACCTGAACCAATGGTCTAAAGTCTGCCTTCGTATTTGGTTTAATGAATGTAAGTCACCATCACTTGAACGACAGTCTAGGTTACTGAGATGGGTTGCCTTTGACCCTGAATTTAAGCCTGCAGGGACTGACGGGAGGTTTAAACATTGGTATAGCAGGGGAATCACTTCTTACTGCTCAATTATATCCAAGAGAGAATTTGACAGTTTTCAGAAAATTTCAGACACATATGGGCTAGAAAAAACTGACTTCTTTAGGTATCTCCAAATTAGATCCTATTATAACGATCAGATAAAATCACTAGAGGAACGTGAGACCAACTTAATTGACATATTTACTGACATGTACAAAAACAAGGACAATAGGAAACTTGTATCAAAATTGTACTCCCATATTCAATTTATTAAGAAACACTCAACAGATAAGGTTAGATTAAAATGGGAGAAAGAATCTCAAACTGTCATCACAGAAGAAGATTGGTTGAATATTTGTTCTGTGCAGTCAACTTCCACTACTTCTGGTCTCTGGAGAGATTTCTGCTGGCGGAATCTGGTTAGATATTTTATAACCCCTAAGTTAAAATATGTGCAGACAGGGGAGACGGCCAGGGGACTGTGTTGGAGGAACTATGGTGAACAGCTAGCAGACCATTTTCACATATTTTGGAGCTGCCCAGCTATTCAGCCATATTGGCAAAAGATTACACAAGTAATACAAAATATTTTTGGAGATGAATTCAACTTTCAGCTCTTTCTCCACAATCTACTTGGGGAATATTGCACCCCATATACTGGGACGAGGCAAATATCTTTTGAAAATTTTATTAGCAGCCAGCAAGAAAACCATAACACGGAGCTGGTTACAGCCCACACCTCCAGCAGAGTCTGACTGGATCGATATTGTGACCAATATCCAAAATATAGAAAGGATGACCTTCTTGTTAAATCTACAGACTGATAAATATTTGCACTACTGGGAAAAATGGATTGTGCACATGTCCACAAGAGATGCTCATTGAGCCATCATGTATTTGTAACCCCATCAGTATAGTGTCTGAATGAATGTATAGGTGACCAAATGTTCGTTCTATGCTCTTCTGTATGTTGTCTATGTTCCCTTTTATAAAAATAAAGTACAAAAAAAAAAAAAAAAAGAACTAATAACAATGAAAGCAGACTTTTGCTTTGCCCTTTCTTCCCCTGTGTCTTGGCCAAAAAGTTGCACTTGACAAAGGCAAAGACTACAGTCAACGGCCAACTAAAATGTATGTTCTGCGCCTGCATGAGAGGGAAATAACTCTCCATAGCATTAAGTGATGGTAGCCTGTATTTATTATATAAAAAAGGACAAAATACAGACAAGACTGATTTAAGATAATCATCAGCCAGTTTGCATATAAACAACATGATGCAATGTTGAAAAATGTGCTAGCAAACAATAACACAAACACTTATGAACCATTTCTGCTAAAGAGTTGAATGGCTAAAAACATAATCTTACTAATCTTACTTCCACTTTCATTTCTCTTTTCATGCACTTAGCTGAACTGCCAATAAGAGTGATACCACTCACCAACAAGGCACCGCCATCTACAACACAATCCAACATTCTAAAACTTGGCTGGCAGATGCTCACCAACGGACTGACATTGACCAAAAGCTGATCACCGGCTTGGTATGTCAGGGCCCTAAGATTGGGTATAGTAGGCAATATAATACAGTAAAGGCAGGTTAACAAAAGTCAGCTTTACATGAAATAAATAAAGACATACAGTTTTCAGCTTTTGCATTTTACACAACTAGGTTTAAAGGGGTTTTGCAAGCCCAAGACATATAACCCACAGAAGATCATGTAAAATTTAAAACCTAAAAAAATTTAAAACTAAACTGGTAAGGTTTCCGCATGGCAATATAGCAACCCTTTTCAGGTGTGCTAGTCATGCATGACAAACAATGATGACAAATGCCTGACATCTGTTTGATTTTCAGAGAAAACAAATGATAGATAAACAAATGCTGAGGAGTTTGTTCCTGAAACAAAACCAGTGGGATGACATTGCAGGCTAGCGATATTATCGTAGATTTACGGCTGTGCACAACAGATTGGTTGAGCAGTCTTTTCATAAGACGACAAACGAGAGACAGGACTGCACCTCCCTCTGAGCCATGAGAGCAAAGTTGGAGGTCTTGGCCTTGGTTCTGGGCTTCATTGGCCTGTTTGGGACCATAGCTGTCACCGCCCTGCCCATGTGGAGGGTCTCCGCCTTCATTGGAGCCAATCTCATTGTCATGGAGGAACTCTGGGAGGGCTTGTGGATGAACTGCTACAGACAGGCCGACATCAACATGCAGTGCAAGGTGTATGACTCACTGCTAATTCTTCCACCAGAGCTGCAGGCAGCCAGGGGGCTCATGTGTGTGTCCATAGTCCTCGTTGTCATCTCTCTGTCCGTCACAGGATGTGGGACCAAGAAGAGCAACTGTTGTGGCGACAATAGAAGGAGCAAGAACATCACCCTGGCTGTGGCGGGTAGTTTGTATCTGCTTTCCTTTTTGACCACACTCATCCCTGTCAGCTGGGTGGGTCATACTGTCATCCGCAACTTCTACAACCCAACAGTGCTAGATTCTCAGAAACGGGAGCTAGGGGAAGCCCTCTTCATTGGCTGGGCCACTTCTGGTATTCTTCTCATCACTGGGATCATCCTTCTGTTCAGCTACAGCAAACGTAGATCAAAGGAGGAAGAGCCCTACACTGATGCATATCTTATGTCAGCGAGGGATGTGCAGAAAGAGGACAGCGTGTACCTGGGGAGGACGCCATCCAGCACTCATAAGCATCAAGAATATGTGTAAAGAGCTGAACTGTATTGCCTGATATATGCAACTTCAACTTTACATGTTTCTAACATTTGAAAGATGTTGCCTGAGGAAGGTCACAAGATGACGACAGGAGTGTGCAAATTAAGTTTAACTGTAATTTTTTACAATACCTATGTTTACATTTTAATCACTATGCCTGTTAAAATTATTCAGTTAATTTATGTTCTCTGGTACAATGTATTAAAGTTCTAGAAGTGTTCTCTGTTACAATGTTTATATTGACGAAATCCCTCACAATTATGTAATGGGTTGGTTTAACAATACTTTTTTTTGGCAATTATATACTGTCATGCCATTTTTACTGTCCATTTATATGACTGAGTTTCTCAACTGTCACTTTAACCGTTTAGTTGATCAATAAAGGCTTAATTCTGTGTTTGCCTGTGTGACTATATTTTCCAGTGGTGGAATGTAGCTGAGTGCATTTACTCGAGCATTGCACTTAAGTACAAATTTGAGGTACTTATAGTATACTTTAGTATTTTATTCTCATGCATTTTCTAGTTTACTACATTTCAGAGGGAAATATTGCACTTTTTACTCCACTACTTTACTTTACTTACTTTTGCACATAAACAATTTGAGAATATACAACAGTAGCTGGCACAGTTAGCAGATTGATAAAAAGTAATATTAATTGGAAACTATTTTGATAATCGTTGAAGCCAAGTTAAAGGGTTGCAGCTTCTCAAATATAAGAAGTTGCAGCTATTCCTTTTAATTATTTTGATTTATTAAATTGATTTAATTTTTTCTGAATTGAGTACTTTTAGTTTTCATACTTAATACATTTTCTAATTTACTTACATACTTTGACTTAATATTTTGAATGCAGGATTATTATTAGAAACCATATTTAACAGTGTGGTATTAGTACTTCTAATTAAATAAAGGAGCAGAATACTTCCTCCACCACTGTATTTTTCTAGTGTATAATCTCAATATGTCAACCAGCCTTCCCACAAAAACATGAAATGTAAACTTTAAAGCAACAGCAGCTAACACTCCAAATGCCCATCAGTTCAACTGCTCCATTTTTTTTTTGTTTTCACTAAAGTTAAATGCCGCTGAATGTTAAAAACTGCACAGGTTATCTACAAACACAGTGTTAATATGTGTAAGAAAACAGGAAGACTTCAGTGTGTCAGTGACAGGTGAGAACTGCTGGCAAATGGACAATACTGTGTTACAATGAAACCAATCCTTCTCAAGTTTCTGTGCTCAACACCTTTTTAATCAGCTAAGCTTACATTTAAAGGAGTAGACATTCTGACATCAGTGATCATACTATTAGCTTTCAGTCTGAGAGAGACAACAGATTCTCCACCAACAGATGTAAATTTACCCAAATACAAGACAAACACAATATAATATATTATATATTTTTTTTTCTTGTTTCACATAATATTGTGTATACAAAACTAGTTGTTTTAATGTCATGTCAATTGTTGTCAGAGATAAGAAAGGCCACACATTTATTTGGTCAATTTTAGCTTTACTAGTAATAGTAGGGAGACAGTTTGCATTTTTTATCTTTAGAGTGCATTTTTAGCAGTCTTGTGTGCTGTTTAAAAATACATTTAAAGAAATAAATGAATTATGAGCAGTACTGGAACTGTGCGAAAATACCTCATGGTTTAACATTAAAGGAGAGGAAACACACTTTGATTAACTGGCTTTCTACAATGATTGAATTTGTTTTTTTAAGTGTTCTTAATCACAAGATCAAACGGTCACTAGTTAGTAGAGTCTGTTGTTTTTGTATTCAAACAAAGCTGCACCCTTTGGTACGTCCCCATTGAATGAGCTGTGAGGAAGCTCAACCGGAATGGCTGCATTGCATCGTTAGTATTTTTTGTGGGTGTATAAGTGCTTTAACTTGCTCTTCTGCTCAGATTTGTTTCCTGGGCTGGCAGAGCACAGCCAAAAGTCTATCTTCTGCTCTCTGTCTGAAAGCCGCAATGGCCTCTTACACTGCTTACAGTGGCTACAGCAAGCCACCTCAATCGTACGTGGGCTCTTACTACGATGAGAAGCAGCCTAAGACATATGCAGAGTATGAAGACTCTGTATATGAGGAAAAAAAAAGAATTGAGAAAAAGGACCGTCGCAATGCCATCTGTTGTGAGGTAGTAGCTCTCGTCATCGGTTTCATTGGACTAATCGGAGTGGCAGCTGTGACAGGCCTGCCGATGTGGAAGGTAACAGCCTTCATCGAAGAGAACATCATTGTCATGGAGACCCGCTGGGAGGGTTTGTGGATGAACTGCTACAGACAAGCCAACATCAGGATGCAGTGTAAGGTGTACGATTCCCTGCTGTTTCTGCCCCCGGACCTCCAGGCTGCTAGGGGTCTGATGTGCAGCTCCGTTGCTCTGACCACCTTCGCCCTCATCGTTGCAGCAGTGGGTATGAAGTGTACCAAAGTGGTGGACCATCGGGCTCGCACCAAGCATATTGTTCTTGTGGCTGGAGGCTGTCTGTTCCTCATGGGCTGTGTCACTACCCTAATCCCTGTGTCCTGGACTGGCCATGTCATCATCAGGGATTTCTATAACCCCCTGCTAATTGATGCCCAGCGCAGGGAGCTTGGGGAGGCCCTTTACATCGGCTGGGTGACCTCAGCTTTGCTTTTCACCGCCGGAGTGATCCTTCTGTGCCGTCACGCTCCTCGCACCCAGGACCCAGATGAGAGGATTATATACAACCCCAATGGAAATATCTACCAACCTGCCTACACATACCAGCCGTACACGTACCAGCCAGCGTACTCCTACCAGCCTCCCTACTCAGTACCCCCGCCAGGATCTGTTGCATACACACCAAGTCAATACTAATGAGGATACCAAACACAAAGACAATATTGGACTCTTTTTTTTTTACTTGACAAGATTTGGCACATTTAAATGAGTTTGTATTGACTAATATGATCAAAGGCTGTCTCTGGAAATGGCCAAATCTTTCATTACTTTCTCAAAGAGGGCCAAGTGTAGTGCAGAAATTGAAATTCATTGAATGTGAACTGAATGTGATTGATCATGATGAACTGTGCTGAAATACTATTTTCTTTCTTTATTTTGATGTGCTTGCTTTACACTAAATTATACCAAAATATATTTATCTGTAATTATACAATGGTTGGTGATAACAATGCCTGAACAGCCTCTGCTGACATGCTCTTTGAGAACAAATTATGCACTAGGCCTTTTTCAGATAATATACCTCCAGATGATTTGTGTTCATTGCTGAGTTTTTATAGTAAATGTACATACTTTTTCTAAATGCTGGCCTTAAATATTAGGTCAATTGTGGTTTTCAATAAAGGGGTAAAGTTGAGTAAAAAAAGAGTATGTTATTATTATTTTTGGTGCCTAATTAAGAACGGTGAAATTGATTAAGTAGTACAGCTAAACTATTGCTTACTCAAGAGTTTTTGGCAGGAAATGAGACACTGGCCATCTTCAGTGTTTCATTTCCTGCCAAAAACTCTTGAGTTTGCGTAGAATTCAAAATGGCCAACTGAAACTGCTCTACTTCAGGGGTGTGTTTACAGAAAGTTGTTGCTGTCTCTATTGTTGTCAGTGGAAAAGTGCCTAAACTGGTAAAACCAGATTGCTCACACAGGTCCACCCACAATGCAAACCTGCCAAGAGATTTAATGTCAACCAAGCCAGAGTCACAACTGCCAGCATTTTCACAAACACAGAGAGACACAAGAGATCCAGACAAGAAATCCAATACTGACAATGACACATGGGTACACAAGTATTAACCCCTCCTATGCCACAGACACACAGTGCAAACAATGGGCCTAATTCACCCACTGTTCTTCATAAGAAATCTCTTCTTAAAACCCACTTACACAGTTCTCATAAAGAATCTGACATTCACCAGTGTTTTCTTATTTGGTATTTGTTCTTAATTAAGTGTCTTTTTAGTGTCCATGTATGTGTCTAAAATGCCACATTTTTAGAAATTATAACAAAAATATAAAAGGAACATTAAGAAATGTACAACACGTAGGGAGTGGTCTGTTCTTTACCATGTCACTATATGTGTGTAAAAACAAAGTCTGGCCTGTGGGGTGTGACATAGTTAACCCATCTTTCCCAGCGTGACATGAATAATTCCAAATTATAATTGACATGCGCTGTGATCTTCTCCATTTTGTAAATGTCCATTGTAAAGTCCTTCCATGTATTCAAGGTTTTTAATAACAGGGCAATCCCATAGGACATGATAATGATCTGCATTTAGGTTTCCACATTTTCTCCAGCAGGCTGGTGAGTTACTGTCATAGTGGGATTTCTGGGATGGCGTAATGAAGAACCTTATCAGACATTTCCAACTGAACTCCCTCCAGGTTTGCGAACTGGTACATTTCCATTGATACCTCCATATTGTTGTCCATTCTTCATCAGATATGAGTATTCCTCCTTCCTTCTCCCATTTTGATTTAACGTACATAGTTGAGTGATCTTTAAGGTTCAACAGCCCTTTATACAAACATCCACCACCAATATTTGAATTGTATGCTTTTTTGAACAAGCCTATCAAGCTTACATTTGGTTCTGTTACAGGTTTCACCTTTCTAGTAACATAATGCCGAATCTGCAGGTACCGATAGAAATCTTGTTTTGAAATCTGTTATCTAATTTATCTGGAGTAAAATCTGTGTCATATGCACACCATTTAAGAACTGTAATGTCATCCCCTAATCTATATTCTCTTATCACAGTTTTCCATATTTTAAGTGTTCATTTTACCCATGTATTTTCGATAATATTAATGTAGCCCTGTAGGTTGCTGTCAGCTATGATTGCCTGTAAAGGAGTAGAGGATATTTTCTATTCAATATTTTTCCATTGGGCATCATATAATGGGTTACACCAATATATCATATATCTCAGTTGTGCTGCCCAATAATATTCTTTAAACAAGGGTAGACCCCATCCTCCCTTTTCTTTTGCTAGTTGTAAGGTTTTGAGGCGAATTCTAGGTCTTTTACCTTGCCATATGTACCTTGATAATATTCTGTCCAATTCGTTAAATTGTTTTTGGCTCATTTCTATGGGTAAGGTCTGGAATAAATATAATATTCTTGGAAGTACGTTCATCTTGACAGATTCAATTCTGAAGCTGAGACTTAAGAAAGTGATAAGGTTCCATCTTGTTATATCCTCCTTGATTCTTTTATGTACAGGTGAATAGTTATGCTCTAATAGCTCTGTAATATCTTTTGATAGTATAATGCCCAGATATTTGAGACACCTTGTTTGCCATATCAAAGGGTATGTACTTCTTACCTCATCTGGTGGACTATAATTGTATGAAAGCAATTGTGTTTTATTCACGTTTATCTTATATCCTGATAATTGCCCATATTTTCCAAATGACTGCATTAATTTAGGTAGAGAATTTGTTGGTTGTCCTAGGTAAATTAGAACATCATCTGCGTAGCAGGCCAATTTATGTTCTGCCCCATGAATTGTGATACCCTTTATTTCTTCATTTTGTCTTATGTATTGTGCTCATGGCTCCAAATATAATGCAAAAAGTAATGGTGACCATGTGCAGCCCTGTCTCGAATCCCTTTCCAGAGTAAAACTATTTGATAGGTACCCATTAACTTTTATTTTAGCAGTGGGCTTATTATGCAGTGCCTGTATAGTTTTGATAATTGTATCATGTAGACCAAATCTATGAAGAACTCGGTAGAGAAAATTCCAATTCACAGAGTCAAATGCCTTTTCCGCATCAACACTTATCACTACTGCTTTAATCTCATTTTTTTGAAATTTTAAATCATTTTAAATAATCTTTTTATCCTTGCCCCACTAATATGCCCCTTTGCCCTTTTGCTATTAGTAATGGCCATTTAAAAAAGATGAAATCATGTAGAAATTAATTTTACCTTTTGTGTATTTTCTCTTTACTCCTTTCTTGTAAGTCTGTATCCCTTAATATGTTTTATATCGTATTGCTCTGCAAAGAACTTGGAATTGCCCTGTTGTATAAAATGTGCTATACAAATAAAGCTGCCTTGCCCTGCCACTCTTATGCACATTTTGTGTGGACAAGTTAGTGAAAAAAAGAGTTATTATTAGGCAGCCTCTAGCTCACTTGCTAGAGTGTGAGCCCCATATGCCGAGGCCTTCTGAAGCGGCCCAGGTTCGAGTCCAGACTGTGGCCCTTTGCTGCATGTCAATCCCCTCTCTCTCCCACATTTCCTGTCATTCTACAGCTGTCCTATCAATAAAGGGAAAAATCCCCCATAAAATTAAAAAAAAAAAAAAAAAAAATTTTTAAAATTTTGGGGCCTTAAATTGCTTTTTTAATTTTTTACAATATAAAATATTATTAAATAAATATTTTGCTTATTTTACAAGTATTATGGTCTTACACAATAAATTCATGATTACACCAACACTTGGATTGACATCACTTAAATGGAACCATGACATTTAATAATTAATGAAAAATAATTAGTGACAGTTGTGCTTCTATGATGCATAAAATGTATGGTTTTGCGAGTTGATTTGATTAACATGTATTTTTAGAATCTCATGCATATTTTTTGTTATGTAATCCACACTTGACACCACTAAATTTGACAGCTTGTTTGGCAATTACTTTCTGAAGAAGTACCTACACTTCATAACTATTTAAGTTTTTTTTGCTTGTAGTCCAGTGTTGCACTCTCTTCAGACTTTTGATTAAGCAGCCTTGACTTAATTTTCTCAACTTTTCCTCTTCGTCTTCTTCACTCTCTGTATGTGCACATGGCCCTGTAGTTTCATGTACTTTTATTGGGATTTGCGGGGCATTTACCTATGGTAATTATAAACTGGTATGCTAATTAGGATAAACTGGCAAATGCTTTCAACTTATGAGAACAATGGGATTGATGAATTTTAAAAATATGGGTTCAAACAATACTGAGATTTAAAAACACGTCATGAATCTGATGAAGATTTTTCTTAGGATCTTTCTTTAGAACAAATTCAATCAAATTTACAGTATCTTAAGTGTCACTCCAGCTGTTATTTTTAGTAATATGTCCTGTAACATGAGGGACCTCACGGCAGTGGATGATTGTGAGTTTGAACAGGAAAAAAAGATTATATTAAGTCCCTAACTGGTAATACATTAGCGAAGTCTTTTTTTTTTTATTTACACAGTTTGAGTAACGAATTGGTGAACTTTAAAAAACCCCTTTGTTAATGAACACCCTGTTATTCAAAGCTTCCTTGTAAGATGTGATCTGAGAATGTAAATCGAGACTTCTGAATAAACAAAGCGGCAGGTTACAGCAGCTACTGGGGAAGGTGTACAAAGAAAAAAAAGGCCTGGGGGATTCTGTTACCTGGAAACCAGTTGCAAGTCCCAACCCTCCCATTCTTGTGTCCTGTCCACAGGGAGGAGGCAGTACAGGTGAACATCAGCCTGCTCCTCCTCCTCCACTGGGATGCAAAGCCACTCCATAGAGGGAATCTACAGCTTCCTACCAGTCACACTGTGTCCGCATGCTATTATACACATAAGTCGGACAGGATGGCCAACTCAGCACTGGAGATAGTGGGTCTGCTATTGACCCTGATTGGGCTCATTGGGGCAGCAGCAAGCACTGGGATGCCGATGTGGCGAGTGACAGCCTTCATCGGGGAGAACATCATTGTGTTTGAAACCCGCTACGAGGGTCTGTGGATGAATTGTTTTCGGCAGGCTGACATCAGAATGCAGTGTAAGGTATACGACTCCCTCCTGGCCCTGTCCCCTGATCTGCAGGCAGCACGTGGGCTCATGTGCTGTGCTCTGGCACTGGGTGGTCTAGGTCTGCTGATCAGTTTGGTGGGACTGCAGTGCACATCCTGCATCGAAAACAACGATCGAGCTAAGCGTCTGGTCCTCATCATTGCAGGGAGCATGATCATAATGGCTTGCATCGCTGTCCTTATCCCGGTGTCCTGGACGGGTCATGTCATCATCAGGGACTTCTACAACCCCTTGCTGATTGACGCCCAGCGAAGGGAGCTCGGAGAGGCTCTGTACATCGGCTGGGTGGCCTCCGCATTTTTGTTCGCTGGAGGATGCATGTTTATTTGTTGCAACCTGCAGTCCGACGACAAAGGTTCAGAGAGGTATGTGTACTCAAGACCGTCCGACTACATGACCTATCCTCCACAGCAACTACAGCCTCAACAGCTGGTGCTACTTCCCCAACCACAACCCCAGCTTCAGCCAGTGCTGTCAAGACACCCATCAACCGTCTATAGCTACCCGTCTAGACACCCTTCTGTACGCAGCGGAGTGGCTTATCTCTGAACACCAACACTCACTGAGGTAATGATGACCTTAGATATGGTTACTATACCCAAGGGGATTTCTTTTTAAATATGGCTTTGCTTGGCAGAGCAATCTATGAGACATTTCAGATAACAAAAGACACATTTCAGGTAAAAACAGTATATTTCAATACATACATGTACTGTGAATGCAAATGGTTTGGGATCTATAGAGATGACTATTTCAAATCACTTTTTAAACATTATTTCAGTAGTACTTAAGGTCATGTTGAAGAGAATTAGTTACAGAATCTTGACATTAGCCCATAACATAATTATTTCCCTGACGTGGTAAGCCAATGTATAACTTCCATTACCTTTATGTGTGTTGCATAATGAAATTTTATATCAACAGCCTTATTTTTTGTATATTAGGTGACTAATTTTGTATTTTTATGCTGTATATAGCAATTAATGGAACCTTTAACTGCTGAGCAATGTTACAGACAGATATGTGTATTTATGTTTACTGTTATTTGCTATTTTCTTGTTGTCAGCAAATGTCAGCAAATGTATATCCCCCACACCATCAACAAAGCATGCATACATACAAAATGTTTGAAAATTACACATCTGCACACAAATAACACCACCAATGAACCTTTTATAAACAGTCCTTTTTTTGCTCAGTTTTAACCAGTATTTGCCACAGGATCAGGTGGTAACAGGTACTGAATAACCCTTAGGACCAGGGTGCAAAATTAATTTATTTGCCCACTGTCCAAATGGCTGGTGAATTATCTAATTTTACCAGCCTATCAATAGATTACCATTGTAAATTTTAACTGGTGAGTGAAGGAAATATACCAACCTCTTCCATATTTTACCAGCATTTGGTCAATGGATGATGCTAATTTTGTAACCTGCTTAGGACAGTAAATGCTTTATTGATGACCAATTGTGTGAGAATAACACAAATCATTTTAACTAAACAATTTAACTAAAACTAAAAAACAAACTCAAGTCTCGGTTTAAGTTTGGTATGACGTCCTGGAACTGATGGAACTGAAGAAATGGCTGAGTAAACATGAGATGCAAATTTAAGACTGCTTGTTAAAGGCGTGGACAGCTTTGTGTTTGTGAAGAAGCCAAACAGAGACGACCTGGCAGCACGCTCATGTGATCAGAATTTGCATGTCACTTTGAATGAAGAGACTGAGAGCTTTAGACCAAAAGTTGTCGAGATCAATTTAAAGTATATCCCAGCTCTATGTGTTCGAATTTTAAGAACATTTCAGTTTCTGTTCAGTGAAACATTTTAGCTCCTGAAGTATTAGGTCTGCTCATTTCTTCTTCAGTGAGTTTTAAAAGCAAGTACACTTTCAATTCCTAATAAACTGGATGTTATGAACAGGAAGAGTACATTTCATTGATGATTCATGCTGAAAATATTTGGTGATGTAATGACAAGGTTATCTTTCTTATTGTTGCTAAAGGTTATATTTCAGTGAACAACCTGTTTGTCTATGTATTTTCCACAGCACTGAAGTTAAATAAAGACGAAATATTTTTACTTTTAATTTACAAATCTACATTTGTGTTAGGAAACAATCAATGACTGAGTTTGGACTGCATAATATGAGCTCCCTCTCTGTTTTGCCACCCTGAAAGTCATCTCTGCTCCCCTGTGGACAACAGAAGTACTGCAGGAGCTTATGTGCTACATTGTATATTTGTTTGCTTGTGAATTTTCATCACATTAAAAAGATAGGGAATAAAAACACAGCAAGTCATTAAAAACTTTTTGAAGTTGTGAGCAGTTTCTTGTATATCCTGTTGTAGGTGTTTTCTGCTAGAGAGCTGATGGCACAGATATACCACTATAACCAGAGGGACCATAAACACAAAATAAGCAAATGTCCTCTTTACCCCCATTGCCCTGAGCCAACCAGGTGACAGCAAAGCATCATTCCCATAACAAAACACCTCTTACAGCTTACAAACTGCATCAGATGGAAAGATCCTCGCTGCCTGGGACGCGTCTCTGACTTTGAGCTGTTGTAAAACATTACAATTTGTTGGCGACGTGAGATAACTAATTTGGACATAGCTGAACTCTTGAACACTACACAATGGTTCAAGGTGTTTCGGAGATAGCTGCAATGTGCGTTGGTCTCATCGGGCTGATAGGGGCAGCAGCTACTACAGGGATGCCCATGTGGAAGGTGACAGCTTTCATTGGGGAGAACATCATTGTGATGGAAACCCGCTGGGAGGGCTTGTGGATGAACTGCTACAGACAGGCCAACATCAGGATGCAGTGTAAGGTGTACGACTCCTTGCTATTTTTGCCCCCAGAGTTACAGGCAGCCAGGGGTCTGATGTGCTGTTCTCTGGCTTTGTCAGGGGTGGGGCTCTTTCTGGCTCTGGCAGGGATGCGGTGTACATCCTGTATTCAAGATAATGATCGAGCTAAGACCATCATCCTGATGGTTGCAGGTGGTATGCAGTTCATGGCCTGTATCTGTGTCTTTATTCCTGTGTCATGGACAGGTCATGTCATCATCAGAGATTTTTACAATCCTTTGCTAATTGATGCCCAGAGGAGGGAGCTGGGAGAGGCTCTCTATGTAGGTTGGGTGACTGGCGCCTTCCTTTTTGCCTCAGCCCTCTTGTTTGTCTGCCGCCGTGTACCCTCGGACAAAGGCTCATTCGACATGTATCAACAAGCCAACTTGCTTAGTTACAAGCAAGCACCCAACAAGCCAACTCTAAGGAATTATCATCCCATCCCCAGTCTTTCATCCCTCCGATCTACTGTATACTATCCTTCTCTTCAGAACAACGGCTCTGTCCGACAACAACAACTTGCGACGCCACTGCAAAACATCCCTCAAGTAATGACAAATGATGGAACGCCGATCAACCAACCTCTTGTCTATAAGTCGGGTCTTCCTGAAAACGCATCATTGTTATATCAAGGTAGCATGGCTCACCAGTCCTCCATGCAGAGTTCTAACCACGTGGGAAGCTTGTATACACCCGGCAACTCGCTGTATATTAGCCAAAACACCACGCCACATTCACTGACATATATCGGCAATCCTACTGCGTCCTACCAATCCAGTTTTCATCCGCTTCCACACACACCTGTCTTCATTGGATATAAATCATCAAGAATCCAACCAGATTCTCACAGTGGCAGCAGTGGTGGTGTATATATATAAATATGAGTGTATTTTTGTAGCTGGTTAAACTTTATGGACACCAAGCACTATGCTTCAATAGTGTATCAAAAGCTAATTCAAACTTCTATCATCAGGTAAAATGAAGGTAAATAATGTTTCTATTAATGTATTTGGGATTATCCTGATGCCCAGACTAAATAGCGTGTTCATGTTTTTTTTTCTGCTATTAATACAAGTTTTATAATTTGTGTTATATTTGTGTGAAAATAACAACATATGAGTTGTTTGATCAAGCTGAAATTAGCTGCTGTTGTTGTTAGTGTAAATAAAGGTGACATTGTGCTGTTTTCATGAAGTCCTGGTACAGGCCTACTTTCCCCAAAACAGAGAGACTTGTGACAAATTATCTGTTTGGAACATCATAGCCTTTATGCATATTTGTAGCCATCTGTTCATATTATTTTTACTTTCTTTTTGTAGTTATAATTGAACACGATTTGTTTTTAATATCTTTTACTTTTAAGATGTCTTTGTAACAACTCAAATAGACGTTATCTGTTAAAGTTTGTATTAATAATAATTTTTAAATGGGTCAGTGACAAGTGCTTAGTAATTGGCAGTGCAGTTCACTAAGTTCACTAAGCAACTTTGGCTTTGTGTGGAAATTTTATGTTTCCCTGAGGGGCAGCAATTCTCCAAAGCTAAGCAGTTCTGATAGACTCAGAGTTTGTATTAGCCATTTGATTGACTGGCAACCTGTTAAGAATGTTTCCAAACATATTGCCAATTTTTGCTGCCAGGATCAGCTAATTGTGTTGCAGTACTGGAATAAACATGTAAAATAAATTTAATTTCAGAAATTAAACATGTAACTGTAGTCATACATTTACTTGTAGTAGTGGTAAAGGTGTTGTTTTAAGCCTGTTCTTGGTGTGACATTGGTGATGAATTCAAGATTTATCTCGCAGATACACAGATTAAAGCTACTGAACTACTTAAATATATAAATCTGCTCTGGATTGATGGTGCAAATACTTCATGTGCTGTGACTGCTTGATAAAAGCATCATATGCTGGAAGTTATACTGACCCTGGGGTGGTCTGAGCCAATCCTTGACATTGTCATTTTTCACCACTAGATGACACCAGAGAATGTGATGAGCGTCCTACACCCTGGGCAGACAGTGCAATGCTTCCAACTCACAATGCAGGTGTGAGAGCAATAACGCCTCTGTATTTAATCAGCTGAAGCTTTAATAGGAACAACTTCATATTAAGAGAATTTACTGAAAATATTTAAACAGGCTGTATAGACAACTGATGCTCAAGTCCATCATATTACATTGTATCCTGCAATCTAACTAAAATTGTTGTCTGATATCAAAACAAGATGGTCATACTCTGTGTTTTACATGATATAGAGTTTAACTGTTTTTTTTCTTTCTGACTTCAAGTTGTTCAGTTGCATCTGTCAAGTAAAACATTTTTTCTCCAGAAACTGCCAATTAAGGACATTAACAATATAAAGTGAGAAATTCTTTGCAACTATCAGTCTCTAATTTTGCCATTTTTTGTAGAATTAAATATTAAATTACACTAATACAAAAATACCCCATCAAACAACCCTGATGCCTCTGCCTTGCTTGGGGAGCAGTGGTTTAGAGCATCGTCACCATTTGCTGATTGGTGCTACTAAGCAACCGTGAGAACTTTTTTTAACTTATGCATCCAGAACCTCTCAAGTGAATTAAGGTAATGTGAACACATTTTATTTTACTATGAGCCTGTGTCAGATAAACAGTTTGAGGTAGTTAATCTTAAAGGGAGCACCACAGACCAGTTTGAAGATTAGATTTGCATTTCCATCAGGACTGGAGCAAAGATTTAATCATTCCTCGGTGTACCAAAGCAAAGACGTTGTCGAGGTCGAATGTTGCCAGATTTGAAGTTAATCTTCAGGACGTATCCATGTTTGCGGATTAGCGGCTTGGCTGTGCCCTCAATTGAGCGCCTGCACGGGAGGGATGCTCAGCTGTGTCAAGTCAGCCAAAGACAACGAGAGTGAGACCAGAAGAAAGGAGGGCGCGATTTCATAATAAAAGCATTTAAATAATGGGTAAATTAGGCATTAACAAATGCAGAGGACAATGATCTAAACATTTAAATAGATTATTTACATGACTAAATCCTTGGAGATTGGGGTAATGGAATCATAAGCAAAACATGTCTACTTGAATATGGAAATTAGGCGCATGCAGGAAAAAGTGTGTATACTGTGTGTAATCTATGTATATGTATAATAATGTGTATAATATAAAGACTGATTATTTAATTATATAAAAATAAAGGGCAGCGCAGTGTAAAAAGACTAGTTATGGGTCCAATTTCTATCATTACAAATGAGAAATGTATGACAATATCAACTGGGAAATCATCTATAAGCACTGAAATACCCATACAACTACAGAATGATGGTCTGCAGCAACATTGTGATGAATGCTTGTTTTATTGTGTTTGTTTGAAATTCAAATTTAATTGTTGAAGTAGATGCAGCTTTTTCCTCTTTAAACATGCTTTTGACTTTCTCTATTGTTGCCACATGGTTGCCAATTCATCTTTTATTTTGAAAATGATAATCAGAAGCACCAACTTCTACTTATGCAAGCTTGACAGGAGGAGCCCAGCGCACAGTCCTCCTCCTCAGTTGCAACCCACAATTCAAGTGCTCACCAGAAAAAAATATGATAAGAGGGATGTCTGGGCAGTGAATATGGGAAGCAAAACCTTACTGGTGCATAAAGGATTTTAGAATGGGAAAATTGGAGTTCTTTTGATCAGTGACAGCTGCAGGTGGAGTGTGTGTTTTTGTTGGGGTTTTTTTCTCATCACAATGTGTGAGGCATGGATGTGGGTCGGATGCCTTTTTATTTTCGTTACGGATACAAGGACTGGCAAGTTATCAGCATGAATTACCAAGGGCAGAAAAACTGATATCAATGTTAAATTCGACTCTGGAAAGAGGACCATGGCGAAAGGGAAGGGACTGTTATTTTCACTGCTGTACTTTATAGCAGAGTTTTGGCTCACTTCGCAGCAAGTCCTGAGAATTGGTAAGTGGTCAAATTTTTCATCAGATTTTTAAATGCCAGTCCTTTTTGTTAATGTGCAGACTGCCACTGTACATCAGCTTTTTAAATATTCAATCATATGATTTCAAGACCAGGTTTGAAGCTCATTTCTCTTTGTAATTAGTAACCTACTCTGCTTTGACTTGTATATGTGAAAAAAGTTTCCAATTTTGACATCATTATAATGTATCACATTTTTAATATCCCACAATGCCTATCCAGCATGTAGCATTGCTTTTTTTCTAGATTACCAGATAAACATTATATTTAATTAAAGACAGCCAGGATAACATATGCAGGGATCATACATGTAGATGTCATGCAATGATATCCATACATAGCTATTGTTCACCTTAGTTGCTGTAGGTAAGGTAATGGGGACGGGATAACTTTTAACCCTTAACACTATTAACTAAAACTTAAAATAGGGACTACCAGTGTGTTCATTTGTGATTTTCTTTGACTGTTGCTGTATCACTGTACTACTATTGTTACTAGATCTTGCAATCATATTGTCAGTACCCTGTAACAACCCTAGGCGACATACAGCTGTGTGCCTATGCTATTCAGCAGTGTTTTTATATTGACTGTCACTAGAAAAAATGCTTCTGTCCTGCTGTGACTTTCCATGTTGTTGTGATGTCTGTTCTTTAAGTTTCATTGTACGATTTTTTCTTTTGTCATAAGGGAGGTACACTGAGGACAGGGTGCTGGCTTGGCCACATAAAACAGCTCTATTGGTTTTCATCAAATTCATGTTAATCCACTTTGGTTTGCCAATGCCAGAGTCTCTGTCTCAGTTCCTCCACGTTGACAGCGCAGGTCAGAGGCAGATGAGTGATTAAGTTGGCCTACTACAGCATCTAAAAGCATGTACTGCTGGCATGATGATGCCTTTGGCACTGAGGAATGTGAAATGGATACAGAGCTAAAGAATATACAGCAGCCAGTCTCAGTGAAATTCATGCCTCTCTCCTAACCAACAAACTCAAAAGTTATTTCGACTTTGTGCATATTCATGCTGATGGCCAATGACATCTGTGAATATGAATCTGAGTCCAAAGTTGTCTGTTAAGCCTTTGAGAGTTGACAAGGACTCTGCTTTCACATGTAATTAGATAAGCAGAGCTCTTGCTCCAACTATCTTCCTTTGATTTCTGATGTAACTTTGTAACAATGAGCCTGTGTTTGCTGGCAAATTAATGGTCTCTGCTCCTCTCCTCTCCATTGGTTATACACTATTCCTCTCATGGTTTAGAGGCTTGCATCACAAAAATGACATTTTTAATTTAGGCCTCAGGACAATGCCCAAGGCGACTCTGTGTTTTTCTAAATTTCCTCTACTTCTAAAGACTTCAATATTCTTGTGCCGTTGCATAACTGTGGAGGCTAACAGGCCGGTGCCACCTTCCCGCTCTAACAGTCCCGATCTGTGCTCAATATTGTTTATCTCTCTAAATCATCTATCACTCTGCAAGGCCACCTAATCTTTGTCATTCTCTTCATGACCCGCACACATCATAATCTCTCCCATATGGTGTGTGGCTTGGTTCAATTAACATTTCTCTGTCTTGGCAAGTGCTGGCATCAGATTGTGACTGGCTTTCACTCTTTTCACTGGGGTTGGTAATAATGGTAAATCTTCTCCCTCAAGCCCTTAAACAACTAACACTAATCTTCTTTATGCAGAAAGTCTCTTACCCAAATATGGTACTTAGGCAGCAACCAAATCTCATCATTGGGGAGAGCATAGAAGCAGCAGCTTGTGGCTTGGCTTCCACTCTATTTTGCTGTTTGTTAAATTCCCGTTTCCTCTTGCCTGCATGCTTTATTTATTGGTTATATCTGATTTGTTTATTTATGACTTGACCCATTTGATGTGAAAGGTGTGATGAGCTACTGTCGGCCAGTGAAACATCCTTTGATGCATCTCCCTAGTCTTATATCCAGCAGTTCTATAAATTAGAGGGTTTTAATACATAGCTATAATCCTGATTTTAATTCTTTCAATCTAAATGTTTTGGTGTTGGGTCATAAGCAGCGATCCTGTAAACAGAGAAACCTCAGTGCTCCACATCAAACGAAGATAGTAGACTGGTTAGGACCTCCTCATTCATTCACAGTCTGGCACCAGCCCAGGTTGGAGTGGTGCTGGTGGTGTTGTTGAGGTGGGGGTGCAGGGTCTCACTGGGAACTGGCCCAGAGAGGGGAGAGAGCAAAACACTACGTCATTGTGTTCCTCTGCCTTAAAAGACTCCCCTTCATGTGATAATTGCACAAAATCACAGATTAGAATCCGGATCTAAAGATCAGTTCCTTAATGTTAACCTCTTACTTTGGGTTTCTGGATTTAAAAAGGTCCACCCAGCTGCCTTAACCTGAACCCTGTTATTTTTCACGCTCAGTGCACTGAAGGGAGGAACAGAAGTCTATAAAAAGCAAAGCCTAAGGGTTTATCAGCATTTGCCTGCAGCATGAGCAGAATCTTTTGTTTTTGTGACCTCCTAGCATGCATCACCCCACAGCATTGTCTGGCCTATTAAAGATGAGATGGAAGCTCAGTGATCCTGAAAATTATATTGGAAAGTAATTAATGGTAGCTATAGCAAGAATTTTCATTCCACCTTTCTTTATAAATTGCATTAATCATAAAGCCCTGATAAAAAAAATGGTGGACTCTGTACCATTCAAATTACAAGGGGAAGCTTTTAAGTGCAATAGAAGCTGAGCTTTATTATATTGAGGCATTTAAAGAATTTATTTTTTAAGACTGCATATGGATGATTGCATTCTTCTTCTACAGTGAACAATAAAGTGTCTCGCATGACACGCTTGTCTAGAAATTTCTGCTCCTATAGTTTTACCTGCACCCCGAGCTCAAACTTGTAATCAATGAAATATAAATTATCCCAGACAGCTCTTACTTTCTTGGCTATTTATTCTTTTGCTTGCTAATAGTCTATTAAGTGAGTGCATTGATCCATGTGGCATCTGCAAACATAAAGTATGAGGTGCTTGTTACCAATTTTTATCTGGATCAGTATTGAAGACAAATCCCATTTACAGTGCTGGTTTGTCCTCCTCCATGAAATGTAGAAGTGTAGAATATAAGGATGCACTGAGCCATGATCCCATGACCCATTTTTGGAGTTACACAGCGCTGCTAAAAAGCTTGTGTCCAAGGCAGGTTTGTTTACAGCCCACAGCATCAAGTCGCAAAAGCCACACAGGACTGATCTTAATTTGAATCTTAATTACTATTCAATTTTACAAATTATTGATCATTTCAAAGATGCAATGTGATATCTACATTTTTGTATGAACTCTATCTTAAAGTGAAGGTATGTACATAATTTCTACTTTTTATGTAAAATTTAACCTGACAAGTCATTAAGAACAAATTGTCATCTAAAATAAAGTGCTACAGGGACGATGTTTAATTGTAGGCCAGCATGGATGTTAACATCACCCTGGTTCCCTCGACAAACAGAAAATAAGATTTTTCCAGATTTTCCAAACAGGATTCTCTGGTACGGTGAAGGCTTTCCACTAAGCAAATTTGAAATATTGTATTGAGTTGCTATGAGAGTTGGTTGATTTCTAGGTATCATTAAGTCCTATTCACACAGGACTAGTATTAGCTGGGGACCTCATGTGATGTAGAAATTAGTCCCCCACGTTCGTGTTTTCGCATTCACACAGGATAAGCAAAGTCCATATTTTACTGACATTCATTCACTGTCAATTTTAACTCCACTCTATATAACACAGAAACACTACTCAGCACTACAAGCAGTGATATACAGTATTCCCTTCATTTTTTATTTTAAATGTGGGCTAAACAAAGGGAACTGATTCAGCCACACTTTGTGGCATGTTAGCCATGTCCTCATCTTTCTAGATTTTGCTCCTCTGATTATTTTGAGCTTGCTCTCTTGGAGAATCGGTCTTTATGTTGTGTTGTGAAGTGAGCCTCCTGCACACAAAATGCAGTCAAAACCTTAATTTGTAATTGCCAGCAAAGCCTTTGTCATTTTCAAATGGGAAAGAGGCAGAAACGAGATGCAAAGAAAACAGGACACCTTAGTACGACCCATTTGTTTGGCCAAATAGTTAATTTGCAGTGAAATTTTTACTTGACAAATTACAGCCACGGCAGATTCACATTAAAATCACAGATGACTGCCGTATTAATACAAATTACCAGAGATCCCCAGCTAATACTGGGGTTGTTCAAATAGGGCTTAAGACGATTGTTGATTTGAAATTGCTCACCTTTAAAAAGTGAAGGAAATCTTAAAAAGTCGACTCACTCTCATTGGACTACAAATATTAAAGCCTGGGGTAGAGACAAATTGAATTATTTTCCTGGTGATATGCACATAATGTTTATGGGGTCTTTTAATTGAAAATGCATGTAGAGATGATTTCCTGCCTCAGTTTTCAACCACTTGAATATATTAGCTAATTTGAAACCAATTTTCCAAAAATGAAGTGGAGAATGGTTGTTGCTTCACTCCAGATGTCTGGATGGTTGATGGTGGTCGTGGGCATGATAATAACTGAGCGATTGTAGCTCAGCTTTAGTACCATGTTGCACAATAACCAAGCCAACATTTCCTGATACAGTGTTTAACCATCTCAGGTGAATCTATAATGTTTATCCAAAGACATTTTTAACAAAGAGCTCAGCTTCTTTACACTATAAATATTTCCTAGTAGTGTTTTGTGATTTGGACCAGCATTGATTGCTGGGACCAGTGCTCTTCATGCTGAGCTACAGACAAACTGCCATCACACTTAATCCCCAGGGTTTCCCTCTGGAAATCAACTCATTATACTTTAAACAGAAATTTAAAATCTTATCTCAGGTGGAAATGAGAGGAGAGATAAACGTGTTTTCTTTCATTGGGGATGTGCCTTTCCAGCAAACTTGAGAGGGGAAATAAGTGAACAGTGCAGTAAAATGTATATGTTTTTCTTTTAATGACAATAAAAGTTGTCTGCGCAAATAGTTTATATAGCTCATTTCAAAAACAATTTTCAGCTAAACACACGTCTGTTCTTACGCAGTGGCCTACCCAGACATAAGCAGATGCTTACACTGTCTGACAGCTAATAGTAGGTCTGTTTTTATTTCTGAATTTATCTTACAGATCTTTTGTATTAAAGCTCTCACTAAAGCTACAATCACTTAATCATTTAATAGTTTATTGCCCGAGGAGGCGGTAAATAGACTGGGTTGTAATTGTAACGGTTCATGTATTAGCACTGCACAGTCACAGTATAGGGGTCATGATTCGGTGCAGGCAGATGCAGGCAGAATACACGATACGTAGATTGGTTCCACATTATGTGCATCAAAGTTCACAAGCACAAGTTCTACTTATACGCTGTTAGCAAAACAGCACAAAGTTAGAACAACAAGCAGATTGGAGTGCGAAGTCAGTCACGCTATTATTAGCGCAAATGAAATGCCAGAGCTGACCACCTGCCTTCAGGTCGGCTACAACAGCAACAGAGAGTTTTTTACAGATGGTGTGTCGGCTTTGCTTAACTGTTGTAAATTAGTGGATGCGAATGGAAACATATCCGAATGCTGACGCACATTCAACAGCATCACCCTGATGTGCATGTCACTGGGATGTTATGATAAATGTTTAAGTGTATTAAATGTTTAAATAGCCAAGGTAGAACAAAGTGAAAAACTCTGATGCATTTTACTTTAATGTTTCTATTCATTCTGCATTGTCAATTTTATATGCACATAAGAGATGCTTTTCAGTTTTATAGCCTGCAGTGACCTGTTGTCGGGAAAGCATTTGTACAGTATAATACAGAGGTATTTAAAATTGTTCCTAATTTTTCAAATTAAAATAGTTTGCCAAAGTTGCCAGTGAGCAAATGCTACATCAGTACCCAGCAAGAGGATTTTATCTGTCTCTGACACTCACATTACTGTTAAAAACAATTGGAAAAAAACATATCTTTATGCATTTGGGTTTTTCCGCTGTACTGAACTCACGCTGAACTGTGACTTTTGTGTGCTGTTACACCCCTGGTAATGGCATATCAATATATTATTAAAAGCTACTGACAAATGCTGAATTTATAAGCCAGCCTTATTTCATTTTAGAGCATCTCACATTTAGCTTTTTTTCATTTTCTCATTGTTTGTTCATTTCAATTATATTACACTAAATACATTTTGCAGATGCATACAGTGGACATTTTGGCCTGCATTTTGAGCTCTTACAATGTAATGGACGCATTTTTTTATGAGAGTAATTAGAGGTCAGCTACAAAAATGCAAATCAGAAAATTAAAATAGTAGTAGCTGTTTTTGCCCTTTGCACAAACTGCACCATCTTCTTTCACAGCCTTGTTTAAGTATGAGGAAAACAAAATCGTTGATTGAAAATGATACCCTGATGCTGCCACTTGGATTATTTTTTGTTAAATCTTTAATAGGGCCAGTACCATTTGCTGCAGCCTCTGCACTTGAAGCAAATTAACATCAAGACTGTCTAATCAATACTCTGTTTATTTCCCCTTTTATAATGAAAACCCCTCGAAACACATCAAAGATGCTTTGATGGACTACATTTTCTTGGCAAATTTGGGAGAAGGTTATTGTATTTTGGATCAAAAATTTCATATTCCAGTGGAAAGAATTAAGGACTTTAACAGGTCCTAGCAGCTGCTCACTGAGGCTTGGTAACCATAATTAGGATTGGCACTTTCAAGCATGCTTTTAGTGACCACGGAGTCCAGACAAGGCTCTCTCAGTTTGGGGTTTGAGGCTATGCTACACCAAAGAAAAAGGTCATTCACAATCAAGGTCTCAAGGGGAGCTTTTTAAAGGCCCTTTCTCCTTCCAAATCAATCACAATTTCACAGGCAATTCTTCAAACACTGTTAGAGAGTGCAATGACCTATTGCCATCTGCAGCCTCAGTGTTGAAGTGAGGTCATTTGCAAATTATTGTGGCACTGAAATGGCACCTTCATGTTTTGTGTTCATAGTTAATGTAACTATTGATTGACAATTTTGAAAATGGCAGCACGTTTAAACTACCTTCATTTAGTCATTGATTTCAAGTTTGCCATACACATACGAAACAGTAAATTTCGCATTTGGTTTAGGATAGGTTTATTTTACTGACTTTTCCAAACTGTAGAGCACTGATCTTGTTTCTGTCTGCACTCATGAATGCCAATGTGGTGAGAACAAATATTTAACCCTGACTGCATAATTTCAGAAATCCTATCACTCAAGGCCCAGATGTTTTAAAAGATTTACATTTGAAAGGCTTGGGTCAAATCAGCGTGCAGGGGCATTTTCAGCAGGGATAAGGACGCTGAATCTCACATGAGCCCCCACCCCATTTGCAGGTGGTGACAATCCAGCATTTTTCCGGTCTTAATCCTAATGCTTTTTATGCTGCGTTTTATGTAACTGAAATGTAAATCACTGTATGTGGCACTCGTGTCTGGCTGGAGTAATATGTATTCATACTGTCGGCCGTGGCATGCTAGACCCATCATCTTTCTGGAGCAGCGCGGTGGATTAAGAGTAAGGACGGTTTTCAGAATGATCTCTCTGAAACAACCCCCTCCCTATGGCCCTGGCACATACAGCCTGCTAAAAAGAACTGTTCTGTTTAAAAGAGAAATGTATATTGAAATCAATTTTTTCACAGTCGTGGTCTCAGCTCATTTTAAAAGAATTAGTCAGTGTGTATCACCTCCTCCTATGTAGTGGAAAATGTGAGCGCATTGTCAGACTGCACCTACTGGAGTTTCATAAAAAGAGGCAGAAAAGGCAGATAAAGGCAGACAATTGCAGTGTTACATGCTGATTTAAAATATGTGTATATTTTGTTTGTCCTTCCTAAGTCAATAAATGTTGATACTTTTAAGATTACTTTTAGGTGTCTTTTGATTTTGGTAGTCATTATTATTATTATTTTCTGAATATCTGAAATGATTAGTTGAATAGTCTTTTAACTCTCTTGAGTCACTTGACTGAAATGGTTATATCTTTTGAAAAATAATTATATTCGCATTTTGAAATGTTAATGAAACAAGACAGTATTTGTAAATACAAATAATTGTATTTGCTGAAACTGTCCCTACATTCACACAGCACTGAATGAGACAAAAAATCTGTGAAAACATATCATACTCCTCTGCCATACTCTAATGTCTTGTAGCACTTCAAATGGTCTTAGCGCATGTAAACAAAAACAACCAATCAGAGTCAAGGATTCTCTTATGCAGCTGTCAATCATGTCAATGACCTTTCATGAACTGCTGTCAAACTGTCAAACTAGGCAGCGCTGATCAAATATGACTCACAATTCTGTTACTAAACTGCTAACTTTCCCCTCAAATGTTGACAGAAACATATGTTGGTGTACGGTTAGTTTTAAAATGGGAATATTTATCCAGCCGGTGGGCAGTGCTTAGGAAACTGTGTCCAACATGGTGGCTGGGTCCACTACAAAATGTTTCTGAAAACATACAGTATGTGATAAGAAATTGGCAATACAGTAACAGAATATTGATTGATATTTGTAAGCGCTGCTTATTTGAGAGTTTGACCACAGTTCAGGAGCAGTGACTGACATGATTGACAGCTGCATTAGAGACTCTTCTGCTCTGACTGGCTGTTTCAGTGTGCCATGGTGGATTCTTGCAAATACCATTAGAAGTAGCAGAAAGAGAAGGATGGAGATTACTTTTTACAGACAGTCTCACATAGATCTTCCACACAGTTTGAGCAATTTACAGTTTACAACTGTAACTTTAAATACAATACACACAAGAGTATTAGATGTCCAAAATGACATGATAAACTTAGTTTTGCTCTGAAAAACGGCCCGTTATGCTACTGTCAGGTGCAAGTTGGTACTTAAAACAATTATTATAGAGACAGACATGACAAGAACATCCCTTTGCATGACTCACGATTATGTTTTAGTAAATGAAAAAATGTTTAGTTCTACAATATGTAACGTGCAGTTTATATATGGTAAGAGTGGATGATGTTAATCCACTGCAGCATCATTTAGCCTCTCCTCTTACACTGTAATATGAAGGGACATTGAAGCAGCTTCTCTACAACACAGTCACACCTCAGAGGTTAGTTTTGTATTTTCATTGTGGTTCTTATGGGTCTTGAAGCTGCTGTGATTTTTATATACTGTGGTTTACAACTGAAGCAATGTTAGATTACAGCTCAACCACCAAATGTTCACTAAAAAATAGGATTCTTTAGTCATATTAAGTAGGGGTGGGAATCACCAGAGGCCACATGATATGATAGCATCACGATACAAGTCTCGATACACTATTATTCCTATTTTAAACATTTTGCAATATGGTGAGTATTGCGGTAAAGTATATTGCGATTTACTAAGTGTAAATTATGTCCCCTAAGGAAAAAATTTTTAACGCATCTAATCAGATAAGGTAATAAAGATAAAGTTTCTCACTTCAGTCATTTTTATTGCAGCAAAATACACCTAGTGGATTGAAAAAAGCAATTCATTTTATTATTCTAGTAGACTTTCAAAAGTTTAATTTTTTTTTTTCAATATTAATATAAAATCAATAAATAATCAATATTTGGCATCTGTGTATCCGTATCCCAAATCTAGTGGAAAAAAAGTATTTCATAGGACTGTAGGGTCTACGGTGGTAGTCTGGGAAAAATGAGACCTCCACATCTTCTATTAAAGAACTTCAAAGTTTCAAGAAAACAGAGCAAAGAAGTCCAGAACAAACACGGGGGCTTATTCACTAAAAAGAAACATGTAGAGAGGATGGGTATTCGGAGAGTAGAGTGTTACGGTTTTAATGGAAGACAGTCTTTCACTGCAGCTGTGTTTTGGCAGCCTGAGCAGAAACACTTAACCTCCTCACAGTAAATTACATTATGGCACACATTTAAGTATGATTTCATCGAAGGTGACCGTTGTCTCGAACAGTGAATTGAAAAAGATTGGAAATACGACTATGTGAGATAAATGAGTGCAGCGGTTCATCCGTTGACTGAATTACTGTTTTAAACAGATGGTATAGGATGCTTTTAAGTTTTTGCCATGATAATATATTACAGGATATATTAAGTCACTAAATATATTAACTATAAGGTCAGTCTAGTGAACTAAAGGTGAGGCATGTCTTCCTTACCAAATAATCCTGTATGCCACTGTGTCAGCTTTCACAATGTAGGCCATGTAAATAGGTTGAAGTCATTAAAGGTCAAGCTTCTCTGTGAATGAGATTAAATTCTGTCACCCCAGCCAGGTCCCTTAGCAGCATTATGTGGGAGAATTACACAGAAAATTTCGGCCACATTATGCAACAGTTAGAATTCAGTCATAGTGACCTTCGAAATGCTGTAAAGGAGGTGATTAACGATGCTGAGTGCAGTCATTAAATCAATAACTTTAGGCTAATACTTCGGTGTGATCTGTCTAATACTTTCTTCTCTTCCTACAGGCGGCATCTTTGAGACGCTCGAGAATGAGCCCATTAGTGTCGAAGAACTGGCCTTTAAATTTGCTGTAACCAATATAAACAGGAACCGGACCTTAATGCCAAACACCACATTGACCTATGACATCCAGAGAATAAACCTATTTGACAGTTTTGAGGCCTCGAGAAGAGGTAAGGATGCTCTCGTTCACTTCTGAAAGCTTTCTGTTGAATAATCAATAAAAAAAGATTGTTTATGATGCAACTGTCTCTCCTGTTGGTCATTTATTTTCTATCTCCACTTTCTGTTTCATTACTTCAGCCTGCGACCAGTTGGCTTTGGGTGTTGGGGCAGTATTTGGCCCTTCTCACAGCTCATCTGTCAGCGCAGTCCAGTCTATCTGTAACGCCCTGGAAGTTCCTCACATCCAGACTCGCTGGAAACACCCCTCAGTAGACAACAAAGACAGCTTCTACATCAATCTCTACCCAGAATACACCTCCATAAGCCGAGCCGTGTTGGACATAGTGCAGTACTACAAGTGGAAGACGGTCACTGTTGTCTACGAGGATGCAACTGGTGAGTCAAACCAGTAAAGCATTAAACACATCAGCAGCTGAATATGTCAGCTGAGTAAAACATGCAAAACTCACAAACTCTAGTGTCCAATTAACCCTTAGGGCCCACTTTAATGTTACACACACTTGTTTTGCGCAGCACACGAAATTCACTTTTCGAAAATCAAGCTTTAAAAAATATATTACACTAATTATTATTATTTTCTTCTTTCACTGAGTTAATGTTTTAACCAACATCAGTCCTAATCATAAATATCAAATATTCGTTAATTTTCAGAATTTTAACCCTTTAAATGCCAGGGTTTTGTCACAATGTCACTATGATTTTATATATATATATACCATGCTAGGAAGATTTGTTTTTAATTATCACAGCCTGGGATATGCTAATGATTAGCAGTAACATTGACTGTGACAGTGCACCTAGTGGAAATAGCAAGTATTTTCTCCAGATGCCAAATATGGTAAAAGTGACATCATCAGGTGGAAAATAGTAAAAATAATCAATTCCAAGTCAAAAGCCCAGAATGACACCCAGATATAATACAGTGCCTGCTTTTAAACTGTGATGGCTATGGGATCAAAAAATGCAGTTTGAATGGGTTTCAATGGTGCATTTTTCGCACTTAACAGTATTAATATAACGATTTTGTTTACACAGTGTATTTTAGACTTATTGGAGGAGCTGAGCTAGAAATTCGAAGATTTAAACAAAAATACACAATCTTGCCAAAATGTATGCAATGTGCATAAACACAGCCAAGATGATCATAACGTGAAGCATGAAAAGCATCTAAAATGTGCCAAACAGTCCCCAATGATTAAATCATATATATCATATATATATATCATATACAGCTTTACAAAAGTGATGTCAGCGTTTTTACAAAAATGTGGTAACTGTTTCAGCATGTGTGACTACTGTACATGTTTGTATAGAGCTGTTTATGTGATTCAGTTTAAAATTAAAGGTCCAGTGTTGGGGTGGGCAATATATGGCGGTAAAATAATCTCACAATATTTCAGTATTTTTGCGATAACGATATTCTTGATGATATGTCAAAATACTGAAAAATATATCATTAATTTCAAGAAGATAGAACTGCAACAAAATAAGTGTATATAGTTATGTGTGTCACAACAAATGTAACAGTTTGCCTTCAAATATACAGTAAAAACTACATAATAATTAATAATTATTTAAAAAATATTATTTATAATTATTATTCTAAATTATTGTTTTATTATAACTGATATGACATGGCACAATCCTAGTCAAGTGTGTAAGATTTAAAGAGTGTGTAAGATTTAAGGAAATACAGTGGGTACAGAAAGTATTCAGACATTTTTCACTCTTTGTTATATTGCAGCCATTTGCTAAAATCATTTAAGTTCATTTTTTTCCTCATTAATGTACACACAGCACTCCATATTGACAGAAAAACACAGAATTGTTGACATTTTTGCAGATTTATTAAAAAAGAAACGCTGAAATATCACATGGTCATAAGTATTCAGAGCCTTTGCTGTGACACTCATATATTTAACTCAGGTGCTGTCCGTTTCCTCTGATCATCCTTGAGATGGTTCTACACCTTGATTGGAGTCCAGCTGTGTTTTATTATACCGACTGGACTTGATTAGGAAAGCCACACACCTGTCTATATAAGACCTTACAGCTCACAGTGCATGTCAGAGTAAATGAGAATCGTGAGGTCAAAGGACCTGCCTGAAGAGCTCAGAGACAGAAGTGTGGCGAGGCACAGATCTGGCCAAGGTTACAAAAAAATTTCTGCTGCATTTAAGGTTCCTAAGAGCACAATGGCCTCCATAATCCTTAAATGGAAGACGTTTGGGACGACCAGAACCCTTCCTAGAGCTGGCCGTCCGGCCAAACTGAGTAATCGGGGGAGAAGAGCCTTGGTGAGAGAGGTAAAGAAGAACCCAAAGATCACTGTGGCTGAGCTCCAGAGATGCAGTCGGGAGATGGGAGAAAGTTGTACAAAGTCAACCATCACTGCAGCCATCCACCAGTCGGCTTTATGGCAGAGTGGCCCGACTGAAGCCTCTCCTCTGTGCAAGACACATGAAAGCCCGCATGGAGTTTTGCTAAAAAACACCTGAAGGACTCCAAGATGGTGAGAAATAAGATTCTCTGGTCTGATGAGACCAAGGTAGAACTTTTTGGCCTTAATTCCTTAATTATGTGAGGAGAACACCAGGCACTGCTCATCACCTGTCCAACACAGTCCCAACAGTGAAGCATGGTGGTGGCAGCATCGTGCTGTGGGGGTGTTTTTCAGCTGCAGCGACAGGACGACTGGTTGCAATCGAAGGAAAGATGAATGCGGCGAAGTACAGGGATATCCTGGACGAAAACCTTCTCCAGAGTGCTCAGGACCTCAGACTGGGCCGAAGGTTCACCTTCCAACAAGACAATGATCCTAAGCACACAGCTAAAATAACGAAGGAGTGGCTTCACAACAACTCTGACTGTTCTTGAATGGCCCAGCCAGAGCCCTGACTTAAACCCAACTGAGCATCTCTGGAGAGACCTGAAAATGGTTGTCCACCAACGTTCACCATCCAACCTGACAGAACTGGAGAGGATCTGCAAGGAGGAATGGCAGAGGATCCCCAAATCCAGGTGTGAAAAACTTGTTGCATCATTCCCAAAAAGACTCATGGCTGTATTAGCTCAAACGTGTGCTTCTAAATACTGAGCAAAGGGTCTGAATTCTTATGACCATGTGATATTTCAGTTTTTCTTTTTTTAATAAATCTTCAAAAATGTCAACAATTCTGTGTTTTTCTGTCAATATGGGGTGCTGTGTGTACATTAATGAGGAAAAAAATGAACTTAAATGATTTTAGCAAATGGCTGCAATATAACAGTGAAAAATTTAAGGGGGTCTGAATACTTTCTGTACCCACTGTATATATGCAGAAATATTTCTTTAGTGTTTAATCAGCTACAAATAAGACTTGTTGTTTTTGTTACCTTTAGAATAAGCCGTTAATGTCTACAAAAGGTGCGGGTCCTCGTTCACCATGTTGCACCGTCAAGTTTCTTTTGTGGACAAACAAACCAAACACCGACTCCAGACAGAGACATGTGCATTTTTGCATCAGCCACCACAGTTAGCAGCCACTCCGCAACGTGCCACACAGCATGGAAAAATGCTGATTTTTAACATGAAACTGCTTTATTGACTGATTTTACTACTTTAAATCACCTGGTCTGTCTGTGTTGGCGAGGAAGAGACCTCTGCAGATAATTTGGCTACCAGTAAACACCTCCTGAACATCAGGAAGAATATTCTATTCTATTCTATTCTAGGATCTTAAGTTATCATAGAGAAAAGGTCAGCACACATTAACAGGTGCTGAGCTAGAAGCAATGTCCAAGAAACACTGATTTGTATTGTGAAACTGCTTTCTTCAGTATTTTTACCAGTTAAAATCGTCTGTTTTGGAGAAGAAAAGATGTGTCTGCGGATAATCCGAACAGAGAGTTCATGCTTGGCACACAGAAAAGTTTCAGCTGGTAGCAATCTGCAATCCTCACAGCTAGATGCTACTAAAAATTACGCACTGCTCCTTTAAGCTCAGTGATAAGAAGCCATGTGCAATGTTTGCAGCATTGAAGCCCATCATAAATTACAGTGGTCACTGTACAAAGTCAGTAATTTACTGTGCCATCATGCCAAAGGTTTACAATTTATCTTTTTATTTAAAAGTTAAATCACAACTCTCCACTTTATCTGTATCACTGCAAAGACTGACAATAGATCTCCACCCTTTAGGCCTGTGACTCTTTACCTCCAAACCATGCTGTACAGGACAGTGGGAGAATTGACATTCCTGAGTTTAAAGTTTTAAGAAGAAAAAAAGAATAATGCCATAGTGAATGAAATAATGACCAAAAAAAAGTCATCCAACAACAACCATCCACTTGCTCATTCACCAAGCCTACAATACATTGTTGAAAAGGCTTCCTGGATCCTGTATGTAAATGTGCACACATCAGCTGTTCTGTGAACCAACCCCAACAAACTATACAGTTTTTCATCAGGTTTGTCCCATTGAGATCAAAAGTCTCTTTCACAAGGGGAACCTAGCCAAGTATTAGAGTTTCACAAAGTACTAATCAACAGATTTACAGAGTTTCCAACTAACACACTATGGTTTACACCACAGATTTACTTCACAAAATGATGAAATGAAAGGTTTACTAGCAACTGTGTGTAGACATAAAACATCACAATGTGTCAAATGATTCTGCAGTCACAGCACATTAGGTCTTAAGTCAAACAACGTGAAAATCATCCCATAATATCAAACTCCTGTACAACAGATCACCTGTTTATCAATGAATGCAGCAGCCTACAATATTCACAACAACTACTGCACTCACACAATCTAAGCGCATTAAGCAGACTGTCACAGCAAACTTTACATCAAACACTGAGCACCAAAGACACTAGAAAAGTAACATGACTGTGTTAACTGCAGTTTGTTAACAGACTGTCGGTGGTTCATAGAAAATATGTTAACAATCATCTCAAAGTACAACAAGGCCCAAACGGAGTAAACAGTCCAAACTGCAGCACACTGAAGAGCGGTGATAAAGCAGCTGTCTTACCTTTGCAGAGCTTCTTCTTTGACTTCGTGTTTGCATGCTCACATATCAGATCCTCAGACTCCACAGCAGCAGTTTTGGTGTGTTGATGGTCAAAGTGTTCACACGGTCTCATCCGGTTACAAGCTGTGGTCATAAACTGGCGGTAAAGTCCGGGTACAGCCGCGATGTTCTCCGCTGCTCCATGAGGAGGTTCTGCAGCAAATGACTGGGGGGAAAAGAAAGAAAAAGAAAAATACGTCAGGAAACTGTAATCCTGCTATGCAAACTCCCGCCATGCTGTTTGAATAGCGCGGCGCTGGCGTGTGCATCACTGGCGTCGTTTCCTGTTGGTGTCCGCTAACTTTGGCGAGCACTCAGCTAACGTCGTTACCGAAGATGTCCAGTGTTTCATATGCGACAGATACTCAGCCAGAGACAAAATAAGCCTTTCAGAGCAGAAATAGCTCTTAGCAGGAGGCATCGACGTGTCTCTTCAGCACACCAAATTACGTGCCAAACACAGACCATGGATCTATTATAAATCACAAGGACACACACACCTAGTTCGACCACATCCGGTATAGTGTATAAGCATAATCGGAGTTTTATTTTGAAAGCCGGAAATTAATGTACTGATTAAACAAATAAATAAATAAACGTTACGTAACGTTACGTTCACTAGTCAGAATATTCATTTTGTGTATAAGTGGCAAGTAATAACCATAATTTACAAATAATAATGCAGTGCAAATTATTACTTCAGTACGTGTAATGTAATCGCACAAAACCAGAAAGAGAAAAAAATAAAATAGGTTAAATAAAATAAAGTAGACACATGTATAAACACACACACAGCTTTACCTAATTAATTATAAAGATGTAAGATTTGAATAAATTGATGCTTTTGGTTAGTTTTTTTATTACATATTTTTATGTTCAATATTGTTTTGAGATATGTGTGATTTTTGAAAGTGGTAAATGAGGACACTTTCTTTTTAAATAAAATTTAGCTAAAATACTGAGTAAATTAATTGTATACTTAATCTTACATCAGTGTGGTGTTTGACTGTTTTCAATTCTAAAAAATAAAGTTTAAAAAAATTATATACCATTCATTCTACACTACAAAACTACAAAAACTACAAAAACACAATGTGTAAGGCCATACATGTCCATAAGAGATAAAATTGGTGGAAAATTAGACAAATAATACAGCAAAGCAAGGTTGTTTGTAGAGACAGTGATAGAAAAAATGCATGGGGACAAGCAGTATAGTCGTAAAAGGTAATCATAAATAATAACTACAAGGACAACAACAGCAACAGGAAATAAGAAAACAAAAACAAACAAAAGGGGGAGGGAAAAAAAAGGGCAGATATTGATGAGTGCATGCGTAATCACAAATACAAAATGACCTACTCCATGTAGATGTACCACTAGGACTGGAAAAGCAGGGTTAGCAGGCCAGAGGATTCAAGATGGTGGTACAGTGACGGGGGGCACACCACCGATGAGGACAATATTCAACTGAATGGACCTGACATGTTCTAGGAAGGGGAGCCAGATTTTAGAAAATTTAGCGTTGGAACCTCGAAGACAGTGTTTTATTTTCTCCAATTTCATGAAAAAAAGGGCATCTTTTATCCAGTGAGAATGGGAGGGGGGATGGGGGCTCTTCCAATGCATCAGAATTACACGCCTTGCTAGTAATGTCAAAAAGGCAACAAGTTCAGAAAAGTAGGATGGCAGAGATTTTGATTTTTAAAAATTTTGTTAAGTGAAATGTTTTTGCTAAAATGTCTGGAGATCCAACTGAAAATCAGCCAAAAAGGTAGTCACATGTATACATTGAAAAAAAGAAAGTGTTTTAATCTTTCCAACATAATGTCACAGAAAATTTAACTGGGTATTATATGTATATAATTTTCAAAAGCATCTCTTTGAATTTGTTGGGCAGCACATATGAAGAGTAAATACAGTTTTCCATGTCTCACCATCAAGAGTCTGATCTGTCTGTAAGTGAGAAATTAAGGTAATTATCGTGTTCAAAATGATGAAGCTTGACAAATTAAATGTGTTGTAATTTCCACTCTGTGACCACTGTAGGGCAATGATAAATCGTCTTATTTTTTTTATTGCAGTAATATATATAATATGAAGTCAAATCTGTTTTAATCTCCAGATGACAATTTAGCATTGTGTGGCACAAGAGACCTGAGGTGGGAGCATAACATAGTTTATATAACAAATATCTTTATAAAGAGCACATCAATTAAGGAATTATTCAGGGGCACAAAATACAATAAATAACATAGAATAAGTCAAACCCTTAAGCAGTTCAGGAAATTCTCTTAAACATTTTATATATTTAGACATATCGATTGAACGTACTGTTGCATTTTAGATTTTGAGGATTTAAAACATTCTGTAATATTAAAAAAATACCATTGTGGATTGTAAAGTGGCGCCCTCCTGTGATCACAGTGAAGAACTGCAACATGAAATTCGTCAAGCTAGCGTCATTATGACAAAAATGTTTCTGCTAGTATGAAAACACCTACAGTAAATGTTCTTTGAATATTCTCTCGTATTGAAGGTTAGAGAATAAAACTTTGCATGGAGCCGAAATTCGGTTTATAAAATGTGATACTGTGCCAGTTGAATTCTCATTTTGAGCTGTTAAACTAGCCCGGTGGAGACAGAACCGTAAGTGTGGTGTTGGCGCCCTCCTGTGGTCACAGCGAGGAACTGCAACATGGAATTCATTAAGCTAGCGTCATTAAGACAAAACCGTTGCTGTTAGCACTTCCGTTGAATGCTAGAAAATAAAGTCCTTGAGTATAGTTAGGCAGTGGTGTTGGTGATTGCAATGTGGGATTCGTTAAGATAGCGTCGTGAAATAAAATATGTGGAGCACACCACTTGTTAGACCTTAAGCAAGATGAAATGATCATTCTGCTATCATTTTTGACAATCATCTCATATTAATTGCTTTCCTATTTAACCAAGTGCATAGCATTAACTTACTATGTTACGTTAAATTTACCAGGGCACCGACCTGGCTTACGGCAAACATCTTCTTGAAGATGATTTATGTTTCCTTTCGACTTATAAATACATTCTGTATATTAATCATAATTTGGTAATAATTTTACCTAAAAGTAGAGTGAATCATCGTGATGTTTACCGGCTCCGATCATCTCCCTTAAAGGACACAGACACAGTTTCTAACTGCTCATTTATTGAATTGGTCATCTACTGAGTGAAAAATGAGGCCGAATTTAGTAGCACACCTGTTGTATCAGTAATATGAGTAATAGTAAAATAAGTAACTTTAAGAATGGATTTTTAAATGATTGATGATATTGACAGAAAGTGGCCTTTATTTTAGATTTTGAGAATTTCAAACATTCTGCAATAAATAAAATTTACTATTGTGGATTATGGAGAGTAGGCGCCCTCCTGTGGTCACAGTGAGGAAATGCAACACGGAATTCGTTAAGCTAGCGTCATTAAGACAAAACCGTTTCTGCTAGCACTTCCGTTAAATGCTTTCAAAATAAAATTGAACAAACTGACGCAATCAGACACAAAAATAATCTTTAAATATTCTCCAGTTTTGACAATTACATATTAAAACTTTATGTTCTTCGTTGGAATAAAAAAAATTAAATGTAGTACTGTGCCAGTTAGGTTCTTCTTTTGAGCTGATAAACTAGCCCGGTGGAGATTATAACTGCCACAAATGTATTTAGGAATGAATATTAGCGCCCCCTTGTGGTCAGTGCATGGATCTATTAGTGTCAGAGTGCGGAACTGCAACCAGACTGCAACATGGAATTCGTTCTGATAAGCACTTTCATTATATCCTACAAAATAAAGTCCCTGAGTGTATTTAGGAAATTGAGTTGGCGACTGCGATTCAGAATTCATTAAACTAGCATCGGAAAATAAAATCTGTGGAGCACACCATTTGTTAGACCTCAAACTGGATAAAGTGATTTTTTAAAAGTATTTTTGACAACTATCTCTACAATATTCATTTATAACTAGCATGTGGTAAACATCTTGGCAGCAAACCTCAATTTTATCAGAATGTAATAGTAAAATGAATAACTTTAAGTATTCGTTTTTATATGATTCATGATATTGACTGAAAGTGGCCTTTATTTTGGATTTTGTGGATTTCAAACATTCTGTAATATAAAATTTAACATTGTGGATTATGGAGTGACGCCCTCCTGTGGTCACGGTGAGGACCTGCATAAGAGCAAGACCTCTGGTTAACACTTTCAAAATATAGTGAACTACAGATATTATTACAATTAAGAGCCTCTCAGGTTTCGGGTCTGGATTCTTTTTTTAATTTTGATTACACGTTTTATAAAAGTTATGTTTGTGGATGTGTATGATTGCCTTGTTGCATTCCCATTGCGATATCAAATGGGAATGCAATGGTTGCCTTGTTGCATTCCCATTGCGATATCAAAGTAGTTCAGATAGCTTCTAAAGTTTGCTAAAACTTCCAATGAAGACTTTCAAAATACAGGAACAAAACTGAAGCAACCAAACCAATAACCAATCAAAAGTAAATTGACTTTAAGTGGAATAATTATGATTTAATTCTCATGGTTTGTGTTAGAAACTTAGACTTTCTTTCTTACAATGGCCATTATAGTTATTTGCTGCTATAAATTGGTTGTCAGAGTAACAATGGACAGGGGAAAGTGGGTGAGCTTGCTAACAGCTTTTATAAGCTATTGATGGTTTACACTTAGTTGAGTTTTTGTGAGATTTATTTCTTATCATGTTCTCTGATAAATTGTTGCAAATTGCCATACACCATACATTTTGCACCTTTACATAAATTATGACAAAGCAATTATACTACTGATTTAATTCAATACCTAAAACTCCCATGAGACTCTCAATGTTTGCTAAAAGCTAAACCCCATGGCTTATGTTTGCAAAATAACCTATATTGTATTTTCTAGAAATGTATTTCATCCTGCAGAATTTACATGAACTATAATTAAATGGATTTCCTTCTTTAATTTATTTTATTTTATCTGACAGATTGGATGTTGGGTGAATTGTGAGACAGTCACTTTTCTTAATAAATACCACAAATATATTAATAAATACAGTTTATGCTTTGAGTACATTGTCCCAGTTACTGCACCATACATATTTTTTATTTTAAATACTTCAAGTAGCATAATCTCCCTTTAAACCTGAGGAGATCAAAGAAAAAAAGGCAATGACCAACTTTGCAAGAAATGTCCCACAAATGTCAACAAATTAGTAAAACATTACAAGAAAATCATCTACAATTAGTTTTAAAAATAGGAAGGTTTATTAGAGAGTTATTTAATAATAGGGAAAATGTCCAGAAAACTATATTTATTTTCAGGCAATTTTCTTGTAACTTTTAACTATTTTTTGGGCTATTACCAACAGAGGATGTGTTTGTTGTGAATATGTGATTATTGAGTCTAATAATGGTCTGCTTTTATTGTAATTTTAGGGCTGATTCGTTTGCAAGAGTTGATCAAAGCTCCATCAAGATACAGCATCAAAATCAAGATCCGCCAGCTGCCAACAGGAAGTAAAGATGCCCGTCCTCTGTTGAAAGAGATGAAGAAGGGGAAGGAGTTCTACGTCATCTTTGACTGCTCCTACCAAACGTCAGCGGATGTTCTTAAACAGGTGAATAACGAACACCTATCAGAGTGTAGTCCACATTGGGCAGAGGACATTGTCCTCAAGGTTTAATTCATAGCTCAACACCCAGAATGCAATCTTTTATCAGCAACACAATTTGAATTTATCAGTGGAGAGTAGTCTTGTGTTATTTTGATGTTTCTCTGCATTGCTTTTGATTTAACATTCACTATGAGCAAGATTAGTCTAATTCTATCCCCCTCAGAAATCCCATGATCATTTCCACATCTAAACTGAGCCTATTTTTGAGCCAGACATTCTAATTTAGAACCAAAAGCTGCATGGAAGATCAATTGGAAACACTGCGCTAACATGAGCAAATTGTGACAAACACTCACTCAGATACTTGTCAATGCAAACCATGCAATCAATAGGCTACAATTCATAAAATGGGTGGAATGTGTAATTTGCAAGAATCGCTTTGTATACCTAGATGTGGTTGGATGGGGAAAGAAAATTTAATGCTGGCTTGAGGGAAATGTGAACGTATAGTCGGGGGAGGAAACTGTGAACCACTCCATCTCTCATCCTGTTTAGATCTTGTCCATGGGGATGATGACTGAATATTACCACTTCTTTTTCACCACACTGGTAAGAAAACTTCTCTAAATTTCTGCATCTCAAGAACGCATGAAGGTTGTTTTATTCAACGACTGACTCCTTAGTTTCCTTTTGAAACTGGATTGAAAAAGCCGATGGATATGAACGTTGGTAATTACACCGTTCCATTGTCTTAATTAAGTGTCCTTTTATCCTGCACAAACTTAGATGTGTGTCTTCACCTAGAGAATCTGTTATGCAAAGATTATGCAGATGAACTAAAACATCTGTGGTTTGTTTTATAATAAGATTGTCGGATGTTTTCAGTGCCCTTGGCATAATTCCATGGTATTATACTGTATATTGCTCCCATGTTTTAATCAAGTGTGCCTTTACCCTTGCCAAGTAACCTAGATCTACTTTGGGGTATTTTTAAGCACAATGACATTCAATCTGCATTGATGATGCTGTACCTGTGCAGGACCTGTTCTCCCTCGACCTGGAGCCGTATCGCTACAGTGGGGTCAACATGACAGGCTTCAGACTGCTCAACATAGACAGCCCTCAGGTGGCCTCGGTGGTGGAGAGGTGGGCGATGGAGCGACTGCAGGCTCCCTCCAAAGCTGAGACTGGAATGATGGAGGGAATGATGACAGTGAGTGACATTACTTTCCTCCTTTCAGTCCTCTTGTGAAAGGTCTAGCATTGTATAGAGGTTGTGTGCCTCAGCGGGGACACCCATGTTGACAGTGTCCTCTCTGATGGCGTTGTGATTGTTTATGTACTTTCTTCACTAGCGTTTAAATCTCTGAAACCTGAGAAAAGTGGCTTGATTTCTTTCAAAAACATGGTAAAAAAAAAAGGCCAGCAAACTAAAAAAAAGAAAAGTAAAAGATGACAAGGAAATGTTGTGAAAATCAGCTGGAAAGGGTTATTAGAAATGATCAAAACACAGGGGGAAATTGTAAGGAATACTATATTTATAATTCTCATATTTATATATAATTAAAAATTACTTCATAGAAAAAACATATTTTTAGCACCTTTTTAGGTTATTTTCTTGTATTTTTTAAAAAATACCTTTGCTCATGTATTAAAGGGTTAATTAAACTAAACGTTAAATGGAAAATATATGGACAGTCTGAGTTTGCTGAAGCCAATCAAATTGTCATTAGCCGATTTGATTTCCATACTTTGCTTCTCTGTTGATTGGACTTTGTATGTACAGTATATCAGGAAAATTTGATTAATCACTTGATCTTCCCAGTAATGTTATTTTCTAATTGCTGGCTTTGCCTGTCAAATGTAAACAAAAATACCAAAAAGAGGCCATTCTCAAAATACACTCATAATCGCAGAGATTGTATGTAAATGTGTGAACACACAGCCTATTTTGGGAAGCTGCACAAGACTTTAACAAAGTATTAATCTGACCCCTTTGTCGCCCACACTTGAGTCAGAATACAGCAATCTCTATCATGTTGCTTTCTGATTGTGTGTACAGTCAGAAAGGTAAATTGCTCAGCAGACTGTGCTTACTGTGGCTGGTTGCCTCTTTGATTTCCTTCCGTGTAGTTCGTAAAAGTATTGCTGCAATTTTTGGGGGGATGCTTTGTAGAAACCACACGGTGCCATGCATGTGCATCAACAGTCCTGATGTGATAAGTGCATGACGTGATCCCCGCTGATGGATGCTGACGGCCGCATTTCCCTTTCAGACTGAAGCAGCTCTGATGTACGACGCCGTCTACATGGTAGCTGCTGCCTCGCAACGCGCCTCCCAGATCACTGTCAGCTCCCTTCAGTGCCACCGACACAAACCCTGGCGCTTTGGATCACGCTTCATGAACATGCTCAAAGACGTGAGTTTGGTTTATGAATATGTGTGACACCAGCCCCTCGTCCTCCATCCATCCATCCATCCGTCTCACAGCCTGCTGCCTCCGTTTCATTTCCTTGGGTGCAGGAGTAGAAACAATAGAGTTAAGAGATCAGATGTGATGAACGAGGAACGTGTGTGAGGGGATCATATTTAAAATAATTTTTCTCAGGAGATAGGGATTGACATGCTGCACGTTGGAGGCTTCTGGTTTGTCAGATGGCAACTGTCGAGAGCTGTCCATTGAGCGCGGCAGCTTTTTGTATGCAAACAGGATATGATAATAAAGATTCCTCAAAACTTAATACTCCATTTAAAATATATTTGTTAAAAAATTATCTCTGGATCCTCATTCATTAAGTTTGAAGGATGCACTAGAAGCGTATCTTATATCTAAGGTAATTAAAAATGAAAAAAAAAATTATTACATTCTGCATGGTCTATCGATCTGACAGCAGACTAAAGCAGAACACAATGAGCACAAAAGCACATTTAAATGCAAACACTGGAATTTTGAAAAACATAGAAAATATCCCAGTTTAATTGTTGAAGTGGACTTTCTCAGCTCTGCTAAGATATTTTAATTTGATTTTAATAGGCTCGCTCGTTATGTTGCACTCTCTAATTAGATGTTTCTTTGACAAATGAGCTTTTCAACTGCGGGTGCGGACAGAATATTGAAGGACACAGGCGATGCCAGAGGAGCTCAGCGAGCAGAGTGTGAATAAATGAACTTTTCAGCTCTATAGTCTCAGCTGATGTGGTCTGTAATTAGACTTGTGATCAGTGCTTTTGCATAAACACTCTGAAGTTAAGAATATGAGGTTCTTGTCCATTGGTGGTTAACATCTTATTGCTCTGTGTTCTGTCCTCTTAGCAAACATGACGCTCTATATTTTCGCAAGGGTTGTTTTTTATTACATTGCATTAATTTAAAAGGACAAGACTGGTGTTTTCTTTCCATGTTTTGGTCTATTTACTACAAATCATTAGTACTTCACACTACCAGCCAATATTTTCAAAAGCTTACCATATAGTTTTCCTGTTAGCCATCAGTGTTAAAGCTCAGCAAAAGCACAGCAGAGGCAGTCAGGAGGGGAACTGGAAAAAAATGGACAGTTTCAACACTTAGGAGGCTGATAGGAGAATGAGGAGCAGGCGTCGCAGGGGACGATTAGGGGCACGTTCAATATCAAAATGTTGTACAACGTTTTGATATGGTTTCCGTGAATGGCTGGTTTCTTTGAAACGGTCTAAAATGGTGCGCAACAGGCTTTGAGGTACTTTCTCTCCTTTGGTGGGCGTGTCAGAGGTGTTAGCCAGTTAGTAGCAACATGCATAAATTATGAACTTGCAGAAACCATGACATTTTGGGTCCATTCATTCAATTACTATGCCAAAATCAACTTGTTTTACTTACGAGACTCATATTTGAGTGAAATAAGATAAAAGTTGTGCTTGTGCAATGTAGTTCATTGTTAAATGGCCGTCTTTGTTGTTTGTGTTCCTGAGAGTTTTGTCAGGAGGGATCATTGTTATCATATTGTCAAAAAGTGGAGGGATTTCCAGTGATTCTATCAAAACCTAATTTTGCAATTGTTTTTAAAAACATTTGGTTGACAGGTGTGGCAGTGGCTGCCTCGATGGTGGAAAATACAGTCAAAAACTCTATGTTACGCTTTGGAAAATTGCTCAGTATACAGAATTTAAGTTAAATTGTAAAAACATGCGAAATACTGATTTGTTCCTTTAAGATTTTATTTTAAAACTTTGTTATCCGAAGTGCCCCTGAGCAAGAAAGTGGCTGCAGGGGTGCTGCTTTGTGGCTCACCCTGCACTCTGCTCTCATGGGGGAGAGAAGGAAAAAAGACAATTCCACCACCAGGAATCTGCATTACATATTTCATGCCAAAAGTTATGTTTGCAGAGAAAGTTCATGAAGACCTCACAGCTTAAGAAAATTAGGTTCAGCTTTGTGCACTTGGACCGTTTTCCTAAATGTACCAATGAGCATGCAGAACACGTTTGTTTGTGAGGGTGGTGTGTAGAGGCCTGAGGGACGAAGTGGAAAAAGCAAATGAGTTTTTCCCACAATGGTGCTGGTGGTGCGTCCAGTATATTCATGGATAATCAGGGAGGTTTTGAGTGGTGCATTGAAACTCATCCTTTTTATCATCTGGATTCTCCAATCCGACAAGATCCATGTCATCTCTGCATGTACAGTAATGACACCAACACATGGTCAAGACAGAGACACTTTTGATTGGTGCGGATTTAAAAAGAGACTTAATGACATGAATAAATCTGGACTTAGGGGTCAAGTAGGTCTCACAGATGTGTGCAATAAGACTGTGTGAAGCGGTCTAATTAAAGAGCAACTCCACCAAATGATACTCTGTAACCTTCTATAGATGTGAGAGATCTTTACATTAGAAACACACTTAATGAAGTGGATAATGTTCCTTGTGATGCCCTCAAGTTCAATCTTGAATTTCTGCCATGTACTACCCTCAGTAATATGCATTACTCTTTGTTTACAACCATTGTGAATATTATTTTTTTATTTAAATAATAATGTAAAGCTTGTGAAGCAGTTCAGAACTTAAGAATGATGAAATCTGATTCATTTCACTCTTGGTGCTCTTTTGTTTATTGCTTATTGTGCATACAAATGGCTCAGGATACATTTGTTTTGGTTCCAGTAGATTAAATCGAATTATTTTCAGTTACAAGTTGACTGATGTAACTTTCTGTTTAATGGCTGAAAGAGCAAGATGATGAAACGTAAAGGCTCAGGGCTGTTCTGCATCTGTTAATACACCTGTAATTGATTTCTAACAAAAACCCCCCAGACTGAGCAATATAGTAGGAATATACTGCATACATATTGAAATTGGATTATTTCGTAGAATCTAATGCATGGTGTGGCATGACACAAAATTAGTCTCAGAGATTATTAGATTCTATTATAATCAATTATTGCAGCAAGCGTCAGACGCGGGAAAACCTTCCACTCTTACCTCCAAAGTCATATTTTCATTCAGAGTATCGGTATGATTTGTGGTGATTTGAAGCTCTTGCCAGTACCGTGTGCTCAGTGGCATTTGGTTTTTGTGTGTCCCCAATAATTTGTAATTCTGAGAGCACACATACACACACACACACACACACACACACACACACACACACAGTGAGAGCTGCACAGTGTTAGCTTCAACACATGTCCTTTAAAGATAAACAAGCCACACTGCTCTTCTCCCACATACTGACTTTATTTCCCAAAAGTATTTGGATATTATTATCGGCTTCTGCTCATTGGAAAAACCTAACAGCTATGTCCATTTTCAAAAATAATAATTTATCGCTTTTAAGCTTACTCACAATAATCCACAGGGCTTGTTGTAATCAGTTTCTCTGAGAACTACTTTCTTCTAAAGAACACCAACAAACTGTCTTATGTTTGTGCAAAAAGAAGGAACTGCTCACAACAAGTTGTATAGGTTATTAATCATATCTATTCAATTTTTCAGTGATCATATGTAAATATGGGAGCAGCAGGATATTTTAGTTTTAATCAGTGTGCGATAAGATTACTTCTCATGTAGATGTAATGCAACAGTCTCCCATAGGAATGTGGCTGTGGTGTAAGTCTTGGATCTACCTTCGCCACGTTTCTAAAAGGTTTGATATATGAAGACTTTGTGTTGTAGTGTGAACAGCCATTTTAATTTCATCTATAGTGCTCTTTGATTCACAGACAGAAAAATAATTTAAATCATGAAATGTCATGGGCTGAACTTTGGCAAATTTACAGGAGGTGTATTGATTTGTAGATTTGCCATCCTCCCCTGAAGAAACGAGCTTCTCAGCTTTCTCCGTTAGTGCAAAATTGAGATTCATCTCATTTCTCTAAGCCCTCTGTAACAGAGATTTAACCTGACTGTTATTCAGCTGAGCTCACTTCATTATCAACCGCATTCAAATATCTTTGAGCTCTGCTGCCCACCCGCTGCTCTCTCACTCAGACAGAGGCCATGCCTGCCTGCTCCATTTACATCACTGTCCACCACGTTACACACTCAGAGATACTTAATATTTCCATTGAGGATCCAGCCAATGCAGAAATATCCATTAAGATGCACTTTGCCTTTGTCAACGTTCTTTGCGTAATGAAGCACTCATCAATTATTAATTTTTAAGAATTGCTTTCATTTTTCCAAGCTCCTGCTTGAGTTTGCATTTATGTATATGACACTGAGAACTGAGGGATTCATTGGTTTTGTTTTCTGTGCTCTCTTTGCCACAGGCACAATGGAACGGCTTGACGGGACAAATAATTATAAACAAGACGGACGGCCTGCGGAAAGAATTTGATTTGGATGTCATCAGCCTGAAGGAAGATGGCTTGGAGAAGGTGAACTATCTGACCCACGTCTATACTATCGGTGCAGGCCGTTATTGTACGCATTCATAGCAGAGCTGAATGAGCAGGAAAAAATTGGAAAAACAAGACCACTGCTATTCACTGAAACCTTTCTTTTCCTATAATTGCAGAGAGATGAGTTGTCTGTAACAATATACTGCATCTTGAAATTTGGTGCACTAATTATACCTGAGAAAAAAAGCTTTTTGAACTGCCTTGACACATAGCTCTTGCAAATAGTTGTAGCTGCATTTTAAGGTCAAAAGTTTGTTCCTTTAATATCACTGACAATGCTATGCTGAATTTTTGCAGGTTATTAATAGGCTTCGTCACAACAAAGACATTAAACTTAAGTGACCACAGTTGAAAGTAAAGATTGAAATTATAATTAAGTAAGAGCTGTTACCAGAGGAGTTTTTATTTTCCACATTTGTTTTCAAGCTAAAATTTGTCATTCATTATTGTTTTTTTTTCTTTTCTTTAAGTTCAGGGTTCTGTGATTAAAATGCTCTCTCTTTATTATTTCTGCAAGACAATCGCGGGCAACAACCGCCTGAATAAAGTGTGGAAAAAGGTCTGTACTTTAACTGCCCTGGCAGACTGCAGGACTATTGACACTGTTCTTTAATTTGCTCTTCCTGCTGCCCTCTGTGACGTCTCCCCTTTTTCTAAAAAAAAAAAAAGTTTTAGGTACTGGTGGGAAGAAATGTTTCTTTCTGCACTGGACATGGCTTTTCAAGTTTAATTAAATAATGTGTTTCCTTTTCCCTCACTCTCTCATCTCTGTTTGTTCTTCCTCTGTAGTTTTTCTGCTTCCTAGTACTTGTCTCTTTTCCCTTATTTGCACTCCTGTGTGTGACTATGTGAAGGTGACTCGGGCAACTATGGATCTTTGATGTACAGTCAGTGTGGTCATCTGGATATTTTATTCTTTACAGATTGGCGTGTGGAACTCCCAAACAGGTCTTAATTTAACAGAAAACAACAAGGACTCATCCACAAATGTGACCGATTCAATGGCCAACAGGACCCTTATTGTCACAACTATTCTGGTATGAAATAAAGTAATTATCAGGCAACATTTGATCAGAAATGTCATGATAAAACAAATTAAGTCAATTATACGCTTCGTTCCAGGAAAATCCTTATGTCATGTATAAGAAATCTGACAAGCCACTGTATGGAAATGATCGCTTTGAGGGTTACTGCCTAGACCTGCTCAAAGAGCTCTCCAACATTTTGGGCTTCTCCTATGAGGTAAAGCTGGTGTCCGATGGCAAATACGGAGCTCAGAATGACAAGGGGGAGTGGAATGGCATGGTGCGAGAACTCATTGACCATGTAAGTACCAATAAATGTGAAAGAGTATCTGAGTGATCAGCAGCATCACCTGTCTTTGACTGTGATTCTGCTTGATGTTTTTGCTCTGTACCAGGTGGCTGACCTCGCTGTGGCCCCTCTCACTATCACGTATGTGAGGGAAAAGGTCATAGATTTCTCCAAGCCCTTCATGACACTGGGGATCAGCATCCTCTACCACAAACCCAACGGCACGAATCCAGGAGTGTTCTCCTTCCTTAACCCACTGTCCCCCGATATCTGGATGTATGTGCTGCTGGCATGCCTCGGGGTCAGCTGCGTTCTGTTTGTTATTGCCAGGTAAAAGCATTAAGCAAATTAAAATAAATGGGACCAAAGGATTAGTGTGTGCATAAAAATCCTTATCTTTAACCAGCTAGAATGAGATTTATTTGTTCAGTATGGTGGGTTGCAGTGTAAGCAACATTGTTTAGCTGTATTTTATTTACAGTATTAATTGCGACTTTTTAATTCTTCATCTTCAGGTTCACTCCCTATGAGTGGTACAACCCTCACCCCTGCAACCCAGACTCAGATGTGGTTGAAAACAACTTCACTCTAATAAACAGTGTTTGGTTTGGAGTTGGAGCACTTATGCAGCAAGGTACACTTACTGAAATTATAATTGTATAACATTTTTATGCAGTTTTCATACCTGGTAGAAGTTCCACTTTGATAGAGCACCTTCAACCATTACCTTCATACATGGAGAAGTGTTTGTGGTATGCCTGGGGAAAAAAACAACAGTCGGTGTCATGGCTATTTTTTGTAGAATACTGATGTACTTGTTTGTAGAATTCATAAAGTACCTTGTGTTGTTAATGCTTAGGATCTGAACTGATGCCCAAGGCCCTCTCAACAAGGATAGTCGGTGGAATATGGTGGTTCTTTACGTTGATCATCATCTCGTCATACACTGCCAACTTGGCTGCCTTCCTCACTGTGGAGAGAATGGACTCACCAATCGACTCTGCAGATGACTTGGCCAAGCAAACCAAAATAGAGTATGGTGCTGTAAGAGATGGCTCCACCATGACCTTTTTTAAGGTAATCTTCTTTTCATTGTACAGTAAATAGGAAAGTAACTGCACAACAATGAGGGGAGGAATGTATTAAAAAACACCACTCTTGATTTTAATAAGCCTGACAAGTTTTAACCTAGAGCCATCAGTCTTCAGTTATTACAGTAACATGACGTGCTGTCTGATGGGCTGGGTTGGGGGAAAAAGAGTAGGGTTAAAGGTTAGTATCTTGGAAGCTTCCTTATACACGCACATTAATAAAAGCCTGTGGCTAATTTTTCCTCAAAGATTTCAACGATTTATTGTTTTGTCTGTAGAGCAGCAATGACTTTATCTGAATGTACAGAGAAAATTGAATGAACTTGGGCAGATTTGTGCACACTTGTCACATCTCATCTCCTGCCATGCAACAGGATTATTGCCCCTGTCAGCATCTCCAAATACTGTTTCATTTGAAATATTAGAAACAAGTATCAAGCACTGACTGTGCATCAACATGATTTGTTGTGTGTTGTTGTTTGCTGTGTTTACCACTGAGATGCATTGTTTTAAACAACAATAAATCCCAATTCTGATTCAACAGAAATCTAAGATCTCAACATACGAGAAAATGTGGGCATTCATGAGCAGTAGGAAAAACACAGCTTTGGTGAAAAACAACCGGGAGGGCATTCAGAGGGTTCTCACCACAGACTACGCTCTTCTGATGGAGTCGACCAGCATCGAGTACATAAGCCAGCGCAACTGCAACCTCACACAGATTGGCGGCTTGATAGATTCAAAGGGCTATGGAGTGGGAACCCCAATTGGTAAGAGAGATAACAACATAGTAACAGTGATAACCAATAAATGCTCCTTATCTGTCTACAGACAACAAAGATTATGATGCAGGTAATGGCATTAATATGGTTTTTATCCTGTTGTAGGCTCCCCTTACAGAGACAAGGTCACCATCGCCATCTTGCAGCTTCAGGAGGAAGGGAAGCTGCACATGATGAAGGAGAAATGGTGGAGAGGGAATGGCTGCCCAGAGGAGGACAGCAAAGAGGCCAGTGCTCTGGGTGTGGAGAACATAGGGGGTATCTTTATTGTGCTGGCAGCTGGACTAGTTCTCTCAGTTTTTGTAGCAATTGGAGAGTTTATTTACAAATCCAGAAAAAACTTGGACATTGAGGAGGTGAGTGTTGGTCAGTGTGAATGGCACAACAAGTATTAATTAACACACTAGGGGGGGGCTCAATCCAAGACTGTTATGAACCCTACTACACATTTGCGTTGTCATTGGTGTCTTCAGAGGACTACGGTAATCACTGGGCCAACAAAAATTTGAAGTCTGAATGTGTTGAACTGCATTGTTACAATCAAAACAGAAATACTTTTTAACACAGAGTTTAGTATTTTCAGTAGTTTTGACGTAGAGCACACGAACATTTTAGTCTTAATCAGAGGAATACATTTGAAACCCCTTTTTATGACGACAGATGGTTTTTGACTTCTGACATCATGAAACTTGACCATCTTGGCCTTGCTGTTTTTTCGCAAAAAACTGTAAACACTGTAACATTTTTGTGTGGAAAAAATGTAATTGTCATGACATGAACTTGTGAGTAAGTGATGGTAAGTTTTATCTTTTGAGGCATGCTTGCCGTATTATTTTCAACAACTGCAGTAGGTTTGAAGGTAATCTGTTATAAAATGTTTGCAATTTTCATATTTATAGAGCACAGAAACTTTGACATAACAGCACTGCTTCTTACCACTTTTGTATGTAATCATGTATTTCAAAAAAATGGATTTACTCTATGACGGTTGTTTCCACTTTGTTTATGAATGAGTGTTCCCATAAGACTTTATTCAAGTTGCTTGACACTCAGGCCATCAGTTGCTTACGCTCAATAATTTTTTGTTTGTTTATTTTGCTTTTGTATCATATGAAGTTCATAAACATGCATGTATATGTTTCGTCATGTTGGAATTGTTTCAGAATGACTAAAGTTGTGTGAGAACATTACATCCTTAAACCTTTTATTTTTGGTTGTTTGGTTTTGCTCCCTTTCTCTGCATGAATAGCCTTTTTCTTTACTGGATGGAGACATTATCAGTTGTGATAATCATAATAACATCTCCAAGATTTCATCCACAAACCCTTTGGATTACATGAAGATGTGACTTCTTGTAAAACTAATTTGATTTTCAAACTGTGGCTCTCCCATTCTGAATTCTTGATTGTTTTCATACTTTTTAATTCTCTTCACATCACTTGTTGACCATTTCTGAATAGGGGTTATGAGTTAACGGGTTTGCTTGATAATGTTGTTGGCCTGCACTATAGAAAACCTGCTTTATTACACATACTATTTTACATGCTTACATACTACTCTGTATTTTATTAAGGTCTTATTTTTGGCATACATAGATGTTGCTTGTAAGCACTTCACCAATTAGCCCACATTCATTCACTATTGGTGTATAGCAGCACATCTAATCACGAGTTACCAAAAAATCTACTTAAGCAATCCTAGGGCAGATAAGAGATAAAGAATTGTGTTAAAGTGGGTTGTCACTTAAGTCATCACATAATTGGCTCAGCAGTAGCTTCTCGCATCTCTGAATCACCTTTCTCTTTGGCTGCTTTCAGCTCTTATCAGACCCATGTTCCTTTCTCTCAGGCTTAAAGGCTTGTAAATAACGTCCTCATTTTGTCTAGTGGATTACAAACACATATTAAACACTCCTGGTTAAAAGGTGTACAGGCCTAGTCACACAGATTAGGAAATACTGCACATGTAATGAAATCCTTCTTCCCCCAAATATGACAGGTAATGCTGAGTGTTGCTTGTTTTGTCTGCATAATAGGATTTGCTTCATATTCAGGATGATCTGACAGAATTTTTGAAATAATAATGCCTGTGAGTAAGGATAGCTGATTGGGATTTATAACCGACAATTATGATTGATGGGTATTATGATTATTACATAGATGATTTTTTTTAGTTGTACAAAAAGCATTGCTTCAGAAATTGATCCTAATTTGTGCATGTAAACCGAAATATTCAATGGGAATGCAGTGTTAGTGTTTCATTCATTGTCAACAAAACATCATCAGCATTCACACAAGGACATTGCAGTTTTGATGATCTTAATTTATATCACTGGAGAACAGATTTTAGTGCAAAGCATCAGGGTTTAACTGTTCCTGGACACATTTCCATTGTAAGAATTAAATTCAAACTGTTTAATGGAGTGTGGAAGCCCACCAACAAAAGAATGGGATCCAAAGCATTTGGACAACAAATCAGGACTCTTCTGGTACACCAGTGTGCAACTATAGCAAAAATCATATGAGAGATTACAGAAGTTTACACTGCTCTGCTCTGAATGGCAAACTCTAAATTTATCTAGTGACTGAGCTGTCTCGCTGAAATATGCCACCTGGTCAAAATCAAACGATCAACTGAAACACTTCTGTGGAGATGAAGATGTTTTTAAGGTCAATGGATTGCCTAATATCGACCTGAACACTTCAGTGTTTGTTTTTTCTCCAGATACACTTTGTTTCCACCATTTTATCCAATCTCTGACCAGCTGATCAGCAGATTTCAGTGCTGTGCAGAGGACACAGGTATGTTTTTTAAGTCTCACACAATAAAGAGAAACCCAAGGCAGGATTACACAGTATGTTCCTGTGCTATACAAAACACATCTTAAGAAGTAAAGTAACAGCCTGCACCTTTCAAGATTATTCATTTTTTTATTAATTTGATATTAATGTTGTCTTATTCACTGATATAAAATTATTAATAAAGATGACTCACACATTCCTGTTTAAAATATTTTAAACTGTTCAACAGAGCAGTACTGTCAACCACCAACATAGATGCTTCAAGTGAGTTACACAAGTAAATCAATATTCTTTGCAGGTGTCCACTATTCAGCTGATGGTATTACACTCAAGTGAATCAGCAACTGAACATGTAACATGATCTGTTAATTCTGGTTGAAAGGTATTCTTGCTCTCCATCTGTCAATTATAATACAGACAAACACTGGACATTACTTGCATTGCATTGCACCTTAACACCAGCACACATCAAATGCATGAATAACCTACAGTATTTTGCTTTGTTCTGAGGACGATGGCTTCCCTTAAACTTTGGGGTTATTTTCTGCACTGCTAAGCTGAAAAAATGACTCAGTGCTCAATCTAGCTCTCAAAACAGCAAAGTTAATTAAAAACCAATGTACTTGGCAGAATTGCAGGCATTACTTTTGCTTTCCCAGTTGGCTCTCAACATCAATAAATTCCAACAATTTCCGCATGAGTGGTTAAATAGTCGCACTCTGATACAGTTTGACTTCTCTGACAGATCTTGCCCTCAGGGGCACTTTTTCTTGAGCTTCTAATGTTACAAATGCATCACAGTGAGGATTGTTGAGACAAGAAAACAAGTGTGAATGTAATCTGTCACTGTACAACCAGCTGTTTGTTAATCTAACGGTTGCAAACCACAGTGCTAGTTGCCGGGGTTGGCATGTCTCCTGGTTTCTCTCATTTCTCTGGAAGATTACAGTATTATGGTCCTCATTTATATAATCCTGTCAATGTTATACGGCCCCCTTCTCTGTGCTACCCCCAAAATGAAGTTCATAGTGACTTCAGCATGTAATCATTTAGGATACAGTAGCTCAACAGCTTATAAGATTTATGTTGTGGTGCAAGAAGGTCATGGACCTTATGCTTGAATTGATTATACAAGTATTGTGTCTTTCTTGAGGATTTTAACCCCTTCTAGAGAAACTGGACAACTATATGGATGTCCACTGCTAGGTGCTCCACTCAAGGGGACCGCTCTTTCTATTTACATAGAATAAGGTGCATTCTTGCAGTAAAAAGGGGGAATCTGAAAGCTAATTGACATATCACTCGATAATCTGGTGTTAACTGAGGTGAAGACCAATACTAACATAACACTTTTGGTTTACTATTATTTTGAGGTTCCTATTATTGGGTTATGTTGATTATGTATTTGTCTCAATAAAAGTGAATATAAAAGTTACTTTAGCAACCACAATCTGTAACGTGCAATTGTTGCTGGTTGTTTAACTAGATATTGGTGACAAGTACATCTGTGTTATCCTGCAGGAAGCGTCCAGTGAACTGCATGAGTGCCACACTGAGTAGAGTTTCTCAGTTTTATTGGCATATATATTCTCTGCTTTTGCAATTTTGCAAGCAAGCTAACTTCCAGATGTTTTAATTTCTAATCCTTGTTTTCCCCCTTGCCTCCTGTCTTCTAATCCTTGCCACTAAATAGTGTGGAGTCTGTCTGTCAGAGGATAATGACCAGGGTCAATGTAAAAAGTAGGTAAAAGAGACATGCATAACCCTTTTATAAAATAAAATCATATATTGTGTGACAATACAAAACAAGACAAAAAAATAATAAAAGGACTGGTAATTGTATTGACAGTAATCTGAGCCAATTCATACTGACAATGTTTCATGGGGATTTAAAGAAATAATTTCAATGACAGAAAAAAATCTGAGAGGGGAGAGGTGGAAAGAAATGACAAAGTGACAGATCTTCATCTAGATTTTTGGTTTAAAAAAAAGAAATATAGGCTGTGACACAGAAGATATATCAAGACAAATAAAGGGTTCAGGGGGGGGGGCATTAATCTCACGTTGTAATGACAGTTTAAGGTTTTGGTATTCTGATGAATTCCAGGATTGGGCTTAAACTACTTTCATTTTGTTTGCTGGTCTTTAATCTTCCAACCCTGCGTTCTTAATCAGAACTCAGAGCAGGTTTTTAATCTCGCATGAATGAGGCCACGGATTATGGGCCTCTGACCTTGCCATGCCGCACAGCTGCTTCCTCCTCAAATCAAGTTTCCCTTCCTGTGTAGCTTGCAAAAGAGGATAATCTTACTTTTTGTGCTACAATGCTCCAAAATCCAAACTGTGCATAAAAGACACAAACAGAAGAACCCTAATTTTTGAGAGGGGAAACAAAAATGGGTCCAGTTCATAATGCTTTGGCATTTGAAGATGGTGCCAGTTTTGACAAACATCAGCTTGAGGATTTTCTACAGATGTGTGTCATGATATTTGATCTCTGTGGCATTATCATCATCTAATCCTTTTCACTTTTAGATGCAACACCAATTGTCGAATTTAGAGTTGCAGCTTTGTTTTTCTGTGTGTGTGTGTGTGTGTGTGTGTGTTTGTGTGTCAGCTGACTTCTCAAAGATAGGTACAAACTATATTAGTTGCTTCAGGGTTGCCCATGTAATTACCACTTTAACCTTGAAGATTGTGTTCTGAGGAAAAGACAACGAGATTGCTTTTTCCTCTATTGTCCCCAAGTGCTACAGCAGCTATTTTGAAGGACACAAATCAACAAGGCCAGCACTGTCCAAAATTCAGACAAGTAGGAGATTTCATATCAGAGGAAAAAAACATCAACAAAATAGCTTCTTAAATTTTAAAAGGGTCTTTGTAAAATAGCTGTTGCATTTCATACTGGTTTGTTTGACCAAACCAGAAGGAAGCTCCTCTCTGCTCTGAAATCGAAGAGAGCACTCAGTTTCATTTCAGACATAAATGTTAGTTTTTTACAAAAATAAGCAGCATAACAGTGAGGTAAGGAATGCGGCTTAAAATCCGCAAGTAAGAATCACATACAATAAAACTGTATCTTTGAGCATCTTTGCTTTTTTTTTATAATTATCTTGGTGTATCTTAGGCTTTGACCTGAGATGACCTACACACGCACAGTTTGCTTAAGAACTGGGCTGCTGCGATGTAAGAGAGAGGAATGATGTAAGAAACACGCTAAAAAGTTTGACTTTATTATTTTAACAGATGAGGATGATACCGATTGTTTCACAACAGCTGACATTGGTCTTTGAAAAGTTAACTATGCAGTTAAATATGTGACACGTACCTAAAGCAGTACTTTAATCAAATGGGAGCATCAGAACCTCTTGTTTCTTGAATATCATTTCTTATGCTACACTTAATCATAAATGAAGGCAACCTGCCAGTTAAACTCATACCAACTATTGGTACTAAAAGCAGCTGTCTGCATGTGGACCTGCACATGTGGACCTGCACATGTGGACCTGCACATGTGGACCTGCACATGTGGACCTGCACATGTGGACGTGTGTATAAATGCAAATGAAGAATATCTTCTGCAGTTTGGACACTTGGACACACAATAAAAGTTACAACTGAAGTTCACATGTTTTAGCTTCTTTTTCTTATTTTTTTCTGCAGGTCACGCAGGTTTGTGTAGATGACAAACCCAGTAATTTGTGGTTTAATAAATACAAAGAAAAGTTGTCAGCTGGACCACGACATGTCTGATTTCAGTAGTTTGGGAGGGCCTCTTCTTGCATTTACAGCATATTGAGTCTTACAACTCAGCTTGGACTGCAGAGTTATATATACACCTTACTTTTTTCAGTTTCCTGTCTGCAGTCTCTGAATATCTCCACTCTTTACACAGCATTAGTCACTTACAAGCCTCTGCATTTCATTTCAGTCAGGCAGTAACATCATTTATCCAGAGGAAATAAATTTAGTTTTATCATAATCCATGTTCATCATACCTCAGCCCCATGTAAAATAAGCACAACTTTTAGGCAACAAAGTCATTTTTTTCATTGTAACGCAATTAGCTCTGAACCAGCTTCATGCCCAAATTTCTTTGTGAATATCAATTTCATTTTGATGATTATGTTACTCCAGCCAATGTTGACTGAACAGTCTGATATAAACAATAATGCATGGTGTTTCAGGTTAGTTTTTTTAACTGGAGTTTGAGGCTGAAAGTTAACAAAAATTTTGCAACCTCAAGCCTTCAGATAGCATAAAGATCTCTCAAGGAAGGCGTAATTTCTTGCAGATAGCTGACAGAGGGAAAATTCATATTACAGTGCTCAAGTCAGTCCATTAAGGGCAAGCATAGCTGGTGAGGTAACTTGAGTTGTGCTTCCATCTGTTGGCCAAATTGTGGTACTGTGTGTGTGTGGGGAGGGGTAAACAAAAACCACTGAATGGTAACAAAATGCTGTTTATTTAAATCAGTAATGCAAGAAAGCATTTAATAAAAAATACTCCACATGAAGACAGACCTTAATGTAAGAGAATGCCATCAGTATGGGCTCTGGGTTAATGTGCAACAGTGCTTGAGAGAAGAATACAAAGATTGCCTTTATCTTTCTGTATTAACACTACACTACTGCATAAGGCACGTTTTAAATCAAATACCATAGTTTCTTATGTTCCTCTGTAACACTTTCAGACACACACTGGAACTCTTCCTCGAATATCAGGGAAGCTGACAGTTATTTATTCAAACTGTAGACTGGCTTTCAAATAATACTATTGAGATTTAATGTTAGCTGTTACAATTCTTTGTAATCTACTGTAAAAAGTTCTGTTAGTGCTGTGCATATTTAATTAAAGAATAACAAAGACTGTGTTAGGAATATAATGATAGACTAATTAGTCTAAAATAAAAGAAACATCTTATTTTCATAACTATGTGTATATGTGCGTGGGGTTGGGTGTGCAGCGAGAATTATTTTAGCCATCCAAACAGTCAGGTAATGCATTTCCCTGAGAAAAACAAACCTAATATTAAGAAACATCCTCCTTATTAAGAAATAGAAACATTTGAGAATTGCTGGAAAATTGTCCGCACTTTCAAAATGATGAATACTGTATTTTGTGTTTCCTACAGTATAATGCATATTAGAAACAGTGAAGAAAATTTGACATTTCTTTATGTCATTTTAAGATACCTACTGTATATCAGTCAGTGAAATACACAGGAATGCACATCCATCCCAAAAGGGATTACAGTATATACTCAGAGTCTGATGCATGCTCTGTGGTCCTGCAAGATTAGAAATGATAATTGAGATTGACTCCAATTATAAACTGTTGTTCATGTCCAGACAGACATTGAGAAGAGAAGTGGGAATGGGGCTGCTCTGTGGAGAACCTGCCTCCTCTGCCTGTATGCCAGCCTCTGGTGCAGCAGTTAGATCTGAGCCTGCCGGTGGCTTGCTTGGGCCACACTCTGAAGAACAACTTACCATTTCAATAGTGATATGGGACTCGTCATCTTTACCCAAAAGGCTAGTTGTGGAGATAGAGGAGTCAGGTGTAGAGACCTTGGCAAGAAGCTGCAAGTGGTCCTGATCAGAGCCAGACTCAATGCTAGCACTCTTACATAACTCACACAGACTCTGCCGTGTCTCCTCCAGGTTTTGTTCCAGTTCAGTTCGCTCCTGCATCAGCCGCTCCTTCTGACTTTTCTGTGGAGAGAAAGACAGAAAAATTCACCTCCTGGAGCCTTCGTTATTGCATATGCCTTTTGTGTAAAAAAACAAAACAAAACTTGCAACTTAATGCTGTGAAATTAAAGTGTCACTTAATAGAATTTAGCAAATATCTGGTCAGACATCACTGATTTTTTATGTTGTCTGGTCCACTCTGTTCAGTATGTAAACCATAATCTGTCATTTACATTTCTACAGCTGCTTCACAATTTACACACAAATAACATTCATGACAGAGCACTGCACTCACTCGCTATCATAAATTGTTTTTTTCTCTTCCTCCTCACAGAGTTCAATCTAATGTAGTTTCTTGGTGCACATTTTGGTCTGATATTCTCGAAAAACCCTGCTGCTTAGCTGTGCAGCAAAGGCTACTGTGTTGATCTTTCCCGTCTTTGTACATTTCCAAACACTTAACAGCAGAGGACTGTGGTAAATACAAAAACACAATTTAGCTAAAAAATGCTAAAAAGCTTTCTCTTTATTCCCAACACAAAACATAAACCAATAATATTGTTATTCTGATTGTGGTACATTACTTTTCAGTGCATAGATTCTCTTGGATATTCACTCCAACTGTCTTCGATAATGAGCTCTTTTGCAAAAATAACATTTTTTTGTTATGGCATATGGACAAGAGGTGAAAGGAAGGGTGGAAGCTGTGCCAGAAACTTCTGAGGGGCATCATAAGTAATTCCATTAACATTGCTGCAGTTCACACTATTCTCCACTAGAGGCCAATAGAGGTCACAAGGACTTTAAAATCAACTATATACTTTTTGACAAAATGTTTAGATACATACATTTAGATATTACAGGACATGTTTGAGGAAACTTACTAATTTTTTGATTTCACATTCCAGCTGCTGTATGCTATCTAGTTTCCTCTTTCGGCAACGCTGTGCAGCCACACGGTTTTTGCTTCGTCGACGGACATCATGGACAAACTCCAGCTGGTCTTGAGTCAGGTTATGGTGTCTCAGAAGCTGCTGGAAGGCACTCCGGCTCAACAATGAGATCTGCTCCACTGGGAACGGGAGCTGAATCTGTAGAGCACAGGGTTTCGGGGTTACATTTATTTTACAGCATATGTTCAACTATCAACAAACATCAGCTGTGTATCAAAATGACCTCTGCTGCTCTTTTGTTGTTGGCCTCAGTATCTCCATCTGTATCCAGGTCTGAGTCGTCCCCAGAGTTGAGGGAGGACGACATGTAAGGGCTCTTCTCTGACTGGGAAAGACTGTCAGTGCGTGGGGCTGGGTCATCACTGGTCCCAAAGTCCCTGAGGAAGGGACAGTCTCCGACACTGGAGCTCAGGTCCAGCTGCTTAAGCCAATGAAAGTCTGATGCTTTTGCCAGACTGTTTTGGTCCATGGGTTCCAAGGGGAGCGGTTGAGCCTGAGATGGACATAGGTCAGACCAAAAACCTTTTGCCAGATGTTCAGCCACCTCCCTCTCCACGCTGCTCCTCTCCCCAATTCCCTCTTCGTGGCTTAGAGCAGTTAGTGCAGGGTCTGAGAGACCACCTTCCATTTTCTCTTCAAGGCCAGCCTCACTCTGCTCTAATAACTCACTGCAATCTTCTGTCCCTGATGTGTTGAGTGGACATGAATCGGGGTTACAGTCGGTTTCAGCACCAAGCGTCTCGACAGTCTGCTTGACATCACTTCCTGCTGGCTCAAGGAGTTCTGGTGGATTCACATCCCCTGGGGTTGTGAGCTCACAGGGTAAGCCACAGTCTGCCAAACTCAACTCACTTTGATTACACACATCTCCTATCTCTAAAATATCTCTTTCGCAGAACTGAGAGGGATGATCTGCTTTGTCAGAGTCTGGGCATGGCAACGACAACATGGGGCACACACCATTTGCTGTTAACTCCAGAGATAAGGGGGCCATTTGTGGCCCGCAATTCTCCAAACAGAAGTGTTCTTCCCCGCTGCTTGTCTGACCCTGTGCGTGCTGAGAACACTGTGATGGGAAATCTGTTTGTTCATCACCTCTTGAAGGCACTGAGCTGTGTGACTCAAATGATTTCGGCTTGCTGCTCTCTATACTTGGGCCAAGACTGGCACTGGGATCCCGGCTCCTACAACAGGTTCTATGCCTGACATCCTGTGAGGTTCTTTTGCCTTCAGAAAACTTTGGGATGAGGAAATCAAAGCATGCTGACTCCAGGTTATGAAATCCTAAAAACTCTGCACTGCTGTGAATGGCATGAATGTTTTCTTTGGTGAAGGGTAGCTTTGATGTGTAGGCAAATTGAAGTAAAGGTTCAAACCCCTCAATGGTCACCTGTGGGGAAAGGAAAATAAAACTCTATAAACCATAAATTACAATATCATCAAACAAGAAAGACAACCAGCTAATGAAGGAACACAAGATATCCAGATCTGAAGGTATCTCTTTGAAACATATCCTGAAATGTATACTTTGAACTATAGAATAGTATATGCTAAAATATAAAGCTCAGTGGGTACTAACACAATCTATGTTATGCTTAGTGTAAGCATAACATAGATGAGCTCCCTTCTTTCAGGATGCCCAACGTGCATTATTAAAAATGGTGCTGATTATGGACTTCAGTTTAAATTTATTTGCAAAATGATAATTGTGCTCAAAAGTAAAAACCTTATTTCCTTCGCTAAAATATCTGATCACTTATAACTTTGAAATAACACATCTGAATTCAGCAGTGGAACATAGTGGCAAGAACTGTAAATAACAAAAATTTATGCACAGTTCAAGTAAATTGCAGCAGGACACCAACCTCATCAGGTAAGGTGATGATGGGATTCTGTCTGGTGATATTAGTAACCCTGCTGTTAAAGTAATCGCTGCAGGAAGCCAAGACAGAGCAGTGGGCCCGAAAACTCCTGTTTTCCACCACCACAGTCACATCACACAGGACATCCTGCTGCCTCTGGTCATTCAGACATTGGAGGACATGGGCGCTGTGCACTGCAGACTGAAAGGTGAACACTGACATGCGAGGAGCTTGGAGCGACATGGTTCTTACAAGCTCACCCTGTGTGACAGAGGGGGCAAGGGAGTTAATAAGGCATCATGATCACAATAATACACAATTTGTCAATGTAAACCACGGTGTTTAGCTGCAGTGTTTTGTCAATGATCGATCAGCCTGTTAATAGTAAATTAATCTGCAACAAATTTTATAACTGATTAACTGATATGATAATCCATCGAGAAATTGATAATAAAAGAATACTCTAATACTTTATTGCAGCCATAATGGGTCCTGTCTTAAGCGAAAGGTTGCACAGCGTATACTGCCACCAAAAACATTTTCGTCAGTTTAGAGGAACATGTCAACAGCAATATGAAAAGGGTTTTTGGCATTACTGTAATTGTTCATAACATACAGGAAGGTAAGGGATAGTTTCAAAATTACAAGATTATTAGAATGTAGGCTACTTGTTTTACTGTCTAATACTACTTTGCCACAGTTGCATAACAAATATTACTGTTATGGGCAGCAGAAAAGATCACAGGGCAGTCAAATAACCTTACTAACCTTAACTTTACTGAACCTTATCATTCAAGGAAATTACATGCTCCAGTCTGACTTAAATGAAGAACAAACGGGATATATGTAGCTTAATGCAATAACTTGTTAGCATTGTACTGACTATGATGAAGAATGAGCTAGACAATGTGCTAGCTAACACTTTTATGAACCTTAGGTTACTGCAGCATGGATAAATTTCAGAACTCGGTAACTTGAGCAGAAAAATGCTGACTCATGCTTAGCCAAGTTACCCTACTGAGCCTGGTGGAGATACGTAACAAAAAGTATCCAAACTTATGGCAAGAACGTTATGTTAATATCGACTGGCAGCATTTTTTTAGTAAGATACTAATATAACAGTCGAAAATAATATGCAAACGGAAAGGCTTGATACTAGGCCAGACCGCTAGCTATGACTACTTCGCCGAGCGAATACATCTTCCTGTTCCGGGCAAAAAACGGAAACAATCTCAAATAGTAATTCTCAATATTCATACAAAAAGGCCAAATATTCACCTGCCATGTCAGTTTGATAACACTGCCATCGGTATATTTTGGGAGATGTCTCTGGCCATCCGGAGCCAGACTGTCCTCTTGTCATGTGACAATTTGGACCAGGAAAACCTGTTAGCATTTACTGCGCATGCGCAGTGCAAGGCCAATACATTCACGAAATAAACACACAACACAGGAAAACATTTCTCATTTTTAAGCATTTCATTACATGATATTGATAAAAAATAGACATATAAATATGTTTTACAAATCATTTTCACCCATCTACCATTCATCTCCTGAAATTAATTTTTGCAACAAATCCAAATACCACTATCTTTTCCATGTCCATCTTGACTTTCCTTGCACACTGCGATATTCCCAAGAGTGTGAGAGACAAATGGTTGGTCCTTGATACTTCAAACATTGTGAAACCACTGCCATCAAAATGTCAACACTGTCAAATGTCCACTCTGCATAATCAATATCATTTCATCACAGCACAGTTTGAGTCACTGACAAAACTCATTGGTCAATTGTTTGAGATCCCTTATACTGAGGAGCTGAAGCAGGAGCAGGTTTGTTTGTTTGAATTTCCTGAGAGATGAGGCACAGTTTGATCAGAGAACTCTTTCATAGAAGAGGAGGTAGGCCTGGCAACTCTGGACTTTACTCTCGCTCACAGGCTGAACGCTTGTGTCACTGATATGGAACCATGATCCTCTGGGTGGCTCTGCATTTCCTGAGGGGAAGTGATGAGTTAGTGGAGATCAGTGTTTTAAGAAGTATTCAAAAGCTTTGCTTAAGTACAAACACAACCCCGTGAAATAAGAACTCTGTAACAAGAAAATGCCCTGTGTTGAAAATGGTACTTAAGTAAAAGTGTAATCAGGAGAATGTGCTCCAATATAGAAAAATCTTTAAATAAAACACACATCCAAAAAACTCAAATTTTGGGGAAAAAGACACTCCAAAAGTTTCTTAAAAAAGAAGAAAAAGAAAATATCCCCAAAAAATCCCCAAATTATTTAAAAAAATGAAACAACACAAACTAAAAAAATAAACAAAAAATAAAAATAGACAGAACAAAGAACACCCCAACAGTCAAAAATTATCTAAAAAAAAAAAAAAAAAGGTGGGGAGGTGGGGTTAAAAGATCCATTAAAGGCCACCCAGTCAGTAGCTCACCTGGTAGAGAGGGCGCTATGTCTTTGTTGCAGCGGCCTTGGGTTTGAGTCCGATCTCTGCCCTTTGCTGCATGTCCCCCCCCCCCCTTAACTCTAATAATCTGTCCTGTCCTACCAAGTAAAGCTGAAAAGCCTAGAAAGTTATCTAAAAAAAAAAAATCTATCAAAATTGAAAACACCCCCCAAAACTCAAAAACATTTTTTTAAAAATAGAAAATGGCCAAATATTAATCAAAATAGTTAGCAAATAGTTTTCTGTGAATCGACTCATTGATCAATCAACTAACTGTTGCAGCTGTACTTGTATAAACTCTTTGGTCATTTAATTTATAACAAAACATCATATTTAATAAACTCTTGTAATGTTTTTTTTTTTTATTTAAAGATCCTAATTTGTAAAGTAACTAAAACTGTAAGATAAAATGTAATTAAGTAAAAAGTACATCATTCCCTCCTAGTGGGATAGAAGTGAAAAGTTGTATGATAAAAAAAATACTTAAGTTAAAGTACCTCAAAGTGATACTTAAGTACAAACCTTGAGTAAGTGTAATTAGTTACATTCCACCAGTCTGGTGGAATATAATATTTCTCTTTAATCTTTTCTTTTCTTAAAAAAACTATAATATATATAAAGTATTTGTCTTCTTTGTGCATTGAGCACTGCGATTGGCTGTTAAACACTATGATGCAACCACTATAATAAGAAATTATGCTCTCTGTCGCAGCTACACATAAATAAAACCGACACGGTAAAAACAGAATCAAATTAAATCAAATCCTAAAATCTGATTTTTGCAGTCATAAAACATTACGAATAGTTATATCGGCTGTCATGCCCTAGCTCACTTACCTTCAGCTGCAAGTCCGTTGGATGAGGGTTTAGGGCACTCAGGTCGTGCTTTCACATATGCTGTGTAATGACCTGACCTCATTGTTCCGCTGTGCTCTACAATACCATACAAACTGTATAAAATTTGAGTATCTCCCTCTGCCAAGTTCTGTTCAGAAACAACATTTTGTTAGTGCTCGAACTATAATAGAACAATAATACCTTTATACGTTGGTCTATAGTATTGATATTCAATAAAAGTTATTAATCACAATATTTACCTTGCATTTAACTGCACAAAAGGGAGCTAGATCCAGCATCAGGGGGAATTGGACATGTCTGTTCACCTTACAAATACTGTATCCATTCTAAAGGAAAACAACAAAAGAGATCTCAATAAAATTACACAAAAGGAAGTATTTCAATGCCTTACAAAGGACAAAAATGATCAAAACAAAACGTGTCGTTCTCTTTAAATAGCTGGCTCACGGCTGTGTGAATAAACAGTTTGGCTGACTGATCAAAAGGTATAAAAATGCTAAAATGTTCTTCAACTGTCTTACCTGTTGAAATCTCTTCAAATGAAGGGTCAGCACTGGTGGGAGAGAGGAGATCAGCATTTGCTTCAAAGCATCAGTGTAGATATTCTTCTTGGATCCTAAACATAGCACAAATAAAGACAGTGAACTTTATTGATCCCCAAATTGAAATGTGAGTTGCTTAGAGAAAAGCAGCAGCAAAACATTAGAAAAAAAGACTAAATATACACTATTTAATTGGCTTCTTGCCTTGTTAAAATTGCTGTATTTGTGAGAAAGAAAAGTCACTAATATATCAGGGACATTTCTCATACCTCCAGCTTTGTCTTTGTTAGGCTGCCGTTTAGTGCAGGTGACACAAAGAAGGCTGTTGTTCTGCGTGAGGGTTTCCACCTCTGTGAACTGAAAAAGGCATGACTGGACCGAACACTCCTGTTTCTCAGGGGCTGTCCTGGTAGCCAGTGTGTGGAAGGCCAGCTCTGGGTCTTGACTTACTACAGTGTACTCTTTAGCCTCCAGTGGCTCATCTCCATTCTCCATGCTTTGTTCTGCAGCGTCAGAGTCCTCTATAAAGGCATCATCCAGGGTTACTTTCTCCATTGCACTCACTAGCTGTGTGTCCTCTTCTTCTTCCTGATCCATGTTACATACTTTGTCATCGACTGAGACACTGTCCCTTGAGGACTGCTCCTCTGATAGGATGGTAAAACGGTTGCTGACTGATGACATAGCTGATGAGTCGCAGTCAATCACTAAATCCTCGTTGTCTTCGTTTTCCTTCTGATCCTGGATGGGGTCAAGGTTCTCTCGGTGCTGTTCAGACACACTGATTTGTGCAGGATTTCCTTCACTTTGTGAGACTTCTTCACGTGTTTCATTGGCAGCCTTTTCCCTGTTCTTTTCATCTGTGGTAGGATCAATCTCTTCACTCTCTGTGCAGCTCGGAGACGGGAGGCTGTCCAAAGTGACTCTGCTCTCAATCTTCTGCTGCCTCTTTTGTTGCTGTAAGCAGAGATAAGGAAACAGTACAACTATTTTATTTATTCAGCACAATGATTCAGCACTTAGCCATCAAAAAGATGAATTGAGGCAAAAGAAAAACTGCATCTTGTGTATACATTCAGTGAGGTACCTTTGCCTGCTTCTTTGCCTGCTTTTTGGCTTTCTTCTGCTGGTACTTGCTGCCGGACCCGGTGGGGATGTCATCATTCCCATTTGTCAAGGCAGGACTGTTTCTGCCATCCTGGTTTGAATCACTGGTCTTCTGAACTACTTTTTTCGGGTTCTTCTTTCTGTATGCCTGCAAAGCGTAGTAACAAGACGGTACATGCCTGTAACGCTAATAAAACAAGAAATAAAAGTTGTTCAACATGTTGTCAGAAACACTCAGAAGGGCTTTACCTCATCAGAAACAGGAAGGGAAAGATCCAAAAACATCTCTGTGACCACAGACACCTGTGAGTGCAAAGTAGTGGTTATTTAGTTTGAATACAACAGAACACTGACAGTTGATATTATTTTTTTCCACAATTCATACCGTTTTACACTGCTGACACATTATTGTGCTTGTCATCTCCCCACCAAAAACTTGGTCGACAAAGTTTTTAGGTAAACCATTTTTCTCGTACTCTGAAATCAGAACATCATTGTCAGACTGCTATATTTAACTATTAGGTCTACCAAGATTGCACACTATATGATATAGAATACAACAATATGACATTGATGACAAGATGTTGGATTTACTGTCAGTTTATTTACCTTTCACTATTTTTCTCAGCTGCTCTGCATCTATGCCTTTTCTGGATTCTTTCAATGCCTCCATGATCCCTGAAGTTACTCTCTGTATAAACAAACACAGTCTTAAAATGTAAATGACCATAATAACCTTTTCATCAATCATATGGAGGGGCTCTTAGAGATAAAAGTTGTACAACATTTTCACAGAATCTAATAAATGTCAGCCTCTTAACACTGTGATTGCACTCTCTTATAAAATCCTTTGCTCTATGAAAATTAACCAACCTATCAGAGTACCTTTCAGGGAGAGAAAAATCCCTTAGGTTATTAAATGAGACCAGAGGATGCTATTTAGCCACAATTCTTTGCATTTAACACATAACATGTCCTCGATTTGTGACTTAATTTAGAATCTGAATGACTTGGTGCCAGTGAGCCAAAAATAAGAGTGCACAGAGAATACATCATTTACAGCAGTACTTTTCTACGGTCAATACACTATACAGCCAAGTAACCCATAGCCAATTGGACAGCTACAGAACCTATTTTAAGCATAAATCTTTCACCAATGTGATAAATAAAGAGATTTGTTTAATACTGAACACATACTTTGATCTCCTCAGCTCGCATCCCATCCAGGAGGTAGCGCAGAAGCTCCTGGCTATCTTGCTGCTGAAATCCCTTGAACCTGGCAGCCCTGCAGAAAGGATACGAGAAAAAGAACAACACTTAATGTAATGATGCTATTAACTATATTTAAAGCACATCTCAAGGCTGCTTTCCACCTTAACTTGTAGGGGCACTCACTTTTTACAAACTTGTGAGAACAGCTCCCGCGGTGTTACCACACCCTTCTTGGATTCCTGGATCTCATTCAGTAGTTGACACATTGCCAAGGTCAGGGATCCCGGCTGGTCTAGCTGCATAACGATAGGCTCCTGCAACCATAATAAAATCAAGTTTTTAAGAAATCAATAGTTTAAATGATAAATCATGATAAATCTATCATCTTAACAATTAAAAAGCAATATTTAAATAATAATGGCAACACACCAGATCCAAGGAGGCATCAGGTTTAATGTTAAGATTCATTTTCTCTTCGGTCACTTTGTTGAGAGTCTGTCTTAAGAGCTGTGTTTGAGAAAGATTCTGGAAAAGACAATGACAGCAATCAATAATAACTCTAGACTTCACAACTTCTCTCATTTTTACTTGCGACTGTTATCCTATTAGGCATCTTACCTGAATGACTGCATTAAAGAAACACGTGTTTCCCAGGTTGCTCAGCCCCTTTACTGAAACACCACCCTTCTCTTCAGATGTGCCAGACTTTTGTGATTTCCCAATATTCTCTTTTTTGGAATTTTTCTTTTGGTGGTCCTTGTTTTCTTTGTCTTCACCTTCTTCTGCTGCTGCTTTTACAGTCACTGTCTTCTGTTCAACTTCCAACGAGCTGTCTTCCTCCTTCACTTCTTAATAACCAAACACAACATAGTGCACATAGTCATAGAAACATTAATTCCAATAATACAATTTAACCCCTAACACAGTCATGTGGGACCTACTTTTCTGTGTTGTCTTTACGGGATCTGCAGAGGTCTGCTTTTTTAGGTTGGTCACCAGCTGAGCCAGATGTCCTGTTCTAGAGTACTGGACTTCATCATCACATATGTAACACCTGCAAGTTTGGCAACACATGAAAAAAAGCACTTAAGTACATCTGATTTCAAACAACCTATTACACAAGATTTAAGATTCAAAACTTTGCCACAGTGCAGCTCTTAAAAACAGACAAAAAACTTTTACAAACATTTACTAGACAGCAGAAACAGTTGACAGGAATATACATTCATACAAAATGCCAAACTGACAGATTCAAATAAAATAACAAGTAAAATTCCCCAAAGAGCATGTGCTGCTACATGCATTTCGTTTTAAAGTGCTTGTTGTTTTGTGCTGTAACCTGCCTATTTTTTAAGCGCTCTTTTTTTTTTTTTTTTTGCTGCATGTACCTGAGGGTCAGAGTTCAAGTAGCGAATGGCCTCAGGATATGTGTTTTTCCTGAGGCAAGATTTTCTGCAACTGAGACTCTGGATTCTCCTTCCTGGGGTGAAGGGTTTGAAGAGGTGACTAGCGGGATGAAAGGGATCGGCGATCACCTTCTGCGCCTTGCGACTGATGCGTGTGGCATATAAGGAGAAGACAGAGGGAACGTCACAGCTTTAGATGCTGTGTATACAACTCTTTCCAACCGTCCCCTCTCATGGGCGGCTGTGTTGCCTTATCACATGGAAACTGAGAAGGCCAGGACAACCTCCAGTGGCTCTTTAGAGGTGAAGCATCGCCTTTGCAGTCACACCAAACATAATTTGATAATTGTGAGGCTGGTGTAGGAGCCATGAATTAATACAGCAAGCAGAGAATTTTGTAAGATTTATAATATTTGGGATGGTTTTATTTTGCTACAGTTGCATGTTTTTTTTAGTGTTTTGGGATATTATTTATTAGTTTCATGATGATGGTTATTGGAAGAGTTGGGGTCACATGGATATGGGTGGTGACATTCATAATCTATATGAGTATCTGCCTTTTACCTGTGTCAAGTTATTGGAGAGACAGTGAATGAGTCGCTGTATTTATTGTCGACTGCACTTTCTTTCGATCACTATGATTCCTTTGATCAGGGCCTGGAAGTTTGTGCATGTTACAATAAGTTGATTCCTTTTCATCAATAAATTTAAGGAACATATTTTTTGGATCTCAGTGAATCTTTTTTGTTGGTATGTCACAAAATTGACCAGGCTTAGCCTCAGCCTCTCAGCGACTTTTTTTCCTGCAGTTTCCTGCAGCTGGTGTTGGCCTCCCACTTGAGTATGTGGCATATAATAGTTCTCACTCACCACACACTCCAGTTGTCCAAACTGATCACCAGGCAATGTGGATCCGACCGGGGAGTCTCGTAATGTTTGATGGCATGCCGGTTCTCTGAGTTTCGTCCACACCCCTGGTAAGAAAATTGCAGCTAGTGATTTAGCAAAAAGTGACTAAACACCGTAGAAATCTTTAATTTATTCATTATTTATTTTTCCATTTATCTTACCTTGATTATTTATTACTATGTATTTTATCTATTGCCACTGCACAGCACTTGACTTAATGACACATTTACTGTGTCATATTTAAACTGTTTCAGTTTCTGGTTCAGTGTTGTAGGCTTATCATGGGTTTTCACTTGAGCTGGAGAATTTCTGTATGCATTTCAGATGTTGTCCTTTATGTGTGTTTTATATTTTGATGCCTGCTGTACATAAAACTTCCTTCGGGATAATAAAGTTAAAGTTGAGTTGATAAATGTGTTTAATAAACTCACTCTGTGGCCACATTTCAAGCACATCCATATTGGTTCTGTTTCTTTTTCCTCCCTGGGGTCCTCTGGCACAGTCGTGCTGATATTTTCTTTATTTTCTTCATGCTTACAATCCTGGCAACTTGTCCAATCTGAACTCCCAGAGAGTTTCTTTAGAAGAGTTTGGTCTGAGCCCTTCTTGATATGCCTGCAGGATGGACCTATGAATATAGAAACGCATACACACAATGTCGGAAAGTCACCCTAGGCCAGCAATACTCATCTTACAGTCCGCAGGCCAAATCTGGCCCCAGATAGGGTGCCTGGTTTCCCCCTAACCATTTTCTAATTCACAATAAATATAAAGTGATTCACACTGGGAACTGTTTTTAATACTTATATTATGTTGTAAGGTGTCCAGAGCGCATAAAACAGAATCAAAATAGAGCTTTTTTTTTTTTTTTTTTTTTAAAAGTGTATGTGGAGGATCCTCCACAGCCCCCAGCAGAGGTCCTGGCTTAGCCCCTAATGTCCCAAAATCATAGAACTGCTCTGAAATCCTAGAAACGTCCTAAAATCCTAGATACGTTTAAAATCCTGGAAATGTCCTAAAGTTCTAAAAAAATAAATAAATAATTAAAAACAACACGTCTTAAAATCCTGAAAATGTCCTAAAATCCTAGAAACATGTATGGAGCTGCTTCGACTGGCCCCTGTTACTTTGCAAAAGTGTCCCCCAGAGGAAAGCAAAATGAGCATCACTGCTCTAGGCATTATACAGGTTGTCATTTAAGATGATATTTCTTTACCTGTCAGGTCAATTTCATCGTCCTCTCTGGAGCTCCTTTCCCTCCCCCGTTTCTTTCCCATTTTCACCTGAATTTGATTAAAGATGAATGGAAATCAGACACAAAGCAGCCAACTAAAGTAACGCTAGGTTCGGCTAACAGCTACATTATTTTATAATGCTGCTTAACACAATTTAGTGGCAGTGCATTCAGTGCCAGAAGCACACAAGTAATGTTGCGTTCAATGAACATCCAGTAAACTTACTGTCACTAACGGAGCCCAAAGCCTTCGCAATTTTCGGTTTCGTTTACTTCGAGTGGATTAATTATCTCATCCGTACACAGTTAACGTGGTTTATTGATTACAGCCGTAGAATACAAGCCTCTGGGATATGAAAAAGGCTCTACAAAGTTTAAATTTCGCAAAAAATCACTCCGCTGATTTGGCAGAAAAATCCCAGCTGACACATGCAGACAACAGAGGAACAAATCGCGACGGTGCCACTGTTTTAGCTGCACGTACGCGTGTTTCCTGTGTGCGTCGTTTGAAACAGTCCGACTTGAAACAACTCTGCGATACAGCGTTATCAGTGGGACTACTGAAGTTGTTCGGGTGTTTTACTAGCCTGCTCGAGCAGCCTCCTCTATATATAGCTTATATAAATACATTTTATTAATGTTAGACGCTTGACAAGACTTAAAACGACTGTGTCTTTTAATGTGCAGACACAAAGTCGCGGGGATTGTTTATGTATAACAGTACTAAAAAACGAAGCTACAGTTTGCCTTTATCAGTATGTCTTACTTGGAATGGGCAGAGTCTCAGCTTGCGGAGATAGAGCTGCTGACCAGCATGTTTCCCACCCAGGAGGAGCTGGAGATCACAGACCAGCTGGCACTGGCGGAGCTCAGGGGCTATGTGGAGGGCTCAGCTTCAGCAGACAGCCCCCCTCCCTCCAGACCTCACTTTCTCATCAAACAGAAGCTGGACACTGTAAGCATGGAGAGGGTAACTTCATAACCCACTGTCATTGTTTGTCATTAATTAAAATGTTCCATAAAACTAAACATATTTGTGTTTTGTCCTCTCAGACACATGTTTTTCTCTCTTGTGCCTACCCATCCGAATATCCCAGTGTGTTTCCAGAGATAACAGTCCGGTAAGTCACTATTTGATCATGCTTTTGATGTGTGGTAAAGGCAATGAACTCTTTGCATGTACAAAACAGGAACATAAATAATAATTTGCTTATGTTATTATAATTGAAAATGAAATATGCACAGCATTGATTATATGGAAAAATAAACTGTCAAAACAGCAACACAATATGTTAAAATTTAATGTTAGGGAGTTTAGTAGATATTGTTGAGACCCTAGAGTGTATAGTGAATACAGCATGGATACTCAGCTTGCTTATGGGCAAGTTTTGCAAAATGACAAGCATTTGACCAACCTGTTTTTACTCAGAGTTTGCCAAGAGGCAAATCTCGCAACACAAGCCCCACACGGTTCAGGTGTTTAAAGGATTTGAGGGTCTCTGTGAGGGGATCTGGGGATGAACAAGCTCTATTTTGATGCTTCTGTATTCCCCCGTGGCACCTTATTTGTGTTTAAAATGCAAAAAAGGAGTGTCAATCAATTTATTTTCATTGCAATTTAGAAAATGTTCACCAAGCGAACAGGCAACCTATCAAAGGCCAGATTTGGCCAACATGCCTTAACTGGAGTATCACTGCTGTATAGCCTATGCCCAATGAAAGTATGTACAATCTATGGTAGTTTCATTCATCTGTGTTTGAATGTTTTTTTCCTAAAAAGTTTTCCATTTAAAAGGTCATTTGTGAATTGGAGCTAATTATGAAATGTCAAATCAGCTCCTGTAATTTGACATCAAGCAGACATTAATAACTCAAGCACACACATTTCACCTTTGCAATTCAGGCTTTGCAGGTTTGCAGAATGAAAGCTTATTCCAATAGGATGGCAAAGAGCCACACAAATGAGCCAAGGACAGCAGCGTAATTAATGTGATCCAATGTGCAAATTAAATGATGGGAAATTACATAGAGAGCAGCAGACTAATGACACAGAGGAAAAGAGGTTATGTGACTGTGGCAGAAAGTAAGAGGGTATTTCCTACTGTTATGGCTTTGTTCGAAGTTGAGAAATCTATATGGGTGAACAAAGATAGCATATAGCACTAGCTATATGTGATTGCATAATGGAGTTGTTGATCATAACATTCATTCATTAATTTTTCAAATTTAAAAACTCTGTAAAAGCTGCTAAAAGGGGTAGGATGACAGGAATTGACCTCTGCTGATGAATTGTGGAAACTGCAGCTTGTGTGGAAAGATACGTGTATGTTTTGGTTTATCCTCCTAAGCACTTTATTTAGGTAGCCAGTGTCTGACACAAATCATAAAATCTAATTTTCATTTTTAAGATGAGTTAACTTAAACTAGATATCTTGTATAGAGATCTAGTAGAGAAGAGGTTATGTATATTTTTCTGTATATCAGAATGCAAACTTCTGCAGTAGCAGTAAAGAAAAACACCTTTTAAGTTGTTTTCTGAAAATATTGCATATTGAGTAGTCATTCATATTGATTAGTAAGCGTCCTTAACCTCCTGATGATCAGTTATTTGGCGCTATGTTGTAGTGTAAATTTTTGCCTCTTCAGGCTTTCCATTCGAATCTTTTGCTCCCAGGAATGAAAACTTCCAGCTCCAAGTGTCCTTGAATATTCTGTGAGTCCTTCATACAGCATGTTGTATTTGTGCCGTAGGTGTGCCAGTCTCAGCAGGGCCCAGCAGACACAGCTCCACACAGATCTCAATGCATACCTCATGGAGAACTGCCTGGGGGAAGTTTGTGTGCTCTCTGCTGTGGACTGGGTGAAAGACAACCTGCAACTCTTCATTAATAAGAGCTTGTCAGCAGCAGCGGCTCCAAAGAGAGAGTCCTCCTCTTCTCGGCCACAGGAAATGTTCAGCCGAATGTGGATTTATAGTCACCACATTTACAACAAAACAAAAAGGAAGAACATCTTGGAGTGGTCCAAGGAGCTGGGCCTGTCAGGATTTAGCATGCCGGGAAAGCCTGGTATTGTGTGCGTGGAAGGTCCTCATTCTGCCTGCGAGGACTTCTGGTCCAGGTATCGTGAGTGTTGTTATTTTTAGCAGCTGATTCCACAGTCAGAAGCCTGCTGAGGTCCCAGGTTTATTATTTTTCCCAACTTTTTCCCATTTCACAGAGTGAAGGTTCTGACATGGAAGAAGATCATGATTCGACATAGAGAGGATATTCCCCTTGATCGTCCGGGCGAGGACGGCAGAACTGTTCAAAGTATAGACTCCCTGCGCAAATTCACAGGCTTTGAAGAGACAATGTTTGACCCCCATGGGAACAGAGGTAATCACATGGACCTTGGGCAGCTCTACCAGTTCTTAAATGAGAAAGGCTGTTGTGACGTCTTTCAGATGTATTTTGGAATTGAAGGGAGGTAATGGTCAGGCCCAGAGAATCAATATACACTGGTATTTGACTGGTGCTTGAATTGAAGTAATTTCTTCTGGAAATATGTGTTAACTTAAAATTGAAATAAATTCACTACTGTTTTAGGGTTTCTTTGTTTCACATACATGCACACAAATGGGTTGTGAGCATGTGGTCACATGCGCCTGAAAAACTGAATTAACTGAATAACCATTTCACTGATGTTGCACAGTCATGACGCCTGGGACTTCATCAGCATAAAAGGCAGAAAGAAACATTTCTGCAATTCTGAGAAACTCAAACCTCTTTTTAGCTAATAGGCATGTTTTTCAAAAAAGAACCATTAAAAAGATGTTTATCTGAGTTTTCTCGAGGACCTCAGTTATATTTGCAATTTTAATACTCCTGCAAGGATCACACCTTGCCCTAGGTGTTTCTTTCATCAAATGGCACCACTGTGTATTCCTGCCAGGCTATTATAGGATTTTCAGGTCTGATACCACATTAATAATTGGACAACATAGTCAACAATCTGCTAGATATCTGTTTATGAAATCTGTTGATTTTCCCTCGTATGAATTATAGATAACATAACCGTGGAAAGTGTCTGTCCAATTTTCTTTGAATGATTGGTTCTTAGATAAATTGTGCATAATTGTGGATTACACTGGTAATTAAAACGTGTGGGTATTAAGCATGAATCTTGTTTTTATCTCCTCAAGACAGAGATGGCAATTTAAAAAACATTTATATAGATTTTTATGTGGACTTTGATTCTCCAGGGTTCAGTGGAAGGTTATCATATCATATATATATATATGGTGAACTCCAGCTCAGCAGAAATTTAAAATGATGACAGGGAGGCACAACAAGGATGTTCAACTTTAGGACAAGATAGTTGCAGGCATTGGACTGAATGTACTTGCAAAACTTGCTCAGGCTGCAATGCCCAGCAGATGGCAGCATTATATAGTCCAAGTTGGAAAATGTGGCATCCTTAGATGGTACCTGTGATTTCTGGATGATAACTTGTTTAAAACTGCATACAATACACAAAAAAAAAAAAAAAAAAAATTCTGCAATTGCTTAAAATTAAGCAAAGGCACAGTAATGCTTTGGTTAAAAGTAACTTCGGTTGATAGTTGAATCAAGAATTAATATTTTATAATTAAAAAATATTTAGCCTTTAAGTGGTAACTGATGAACAGACACCAGATCCAGAGATAGACACAAGCTCATCCTGATTAAGTCCCAGGCCTCTTTTGTCCTGGGAGATGTTGGTCAGCTGGTGGTCTCTGGTTCTGCACCAAGATTTTTTATCAAGAGGAGCTCAATTCCCAAGTGCGTCCACAACTCCAGCTTGTCTCCCAGGGCTTGATAGTTTCAATCTAGATGAGCAACCTCTTCCACTCCCTCATCCCACATTTCTGGGTCTAAAATCCCTGTCAGTTAGCATTTCTACAGTAAGGTCTCTAAGCTGAATCAGTCAGTTGGTGCTTTTATCATAACTGTACTGTATGACTATGACTAAACTTCTCTCTGAATAACCAGGATTGATGCAGTTTATAGAAGAAGTATGAAGGATTTATTGGCATCTATTGGTGAGAATTGCAGGTTGAAACCAGCAGATGCCTATGTGCCAAGCGTGAACTCTGGGTTAGGATTCCCTCAGTGTTCATTGTTCAGGAGGTTTTTACCGAGGCCAAATTATCCACAGAGGTCTCCTCCTCACCTAAACAAACAGGCCAGGTGATTAAAACTGGTTAAAACACTGAATAAAACATTGTCATTTAGAAAATCAGTGTTTCTTTGACACTGTTCAGCTGACAGGCTGCCAGCCCAACACCTGCTAGTGTGTGCTCTCCTTTTTTTCTGACAACTTAAGATCCAGATGTTCAGGGAGGTTTTAAGTAAAAGCTGATATATCTACAGTGGTGTCTTTATTTCCAGAACAAACAGACTCTGTTATTTAAAAACGGTAGAAAATGAGAATGGTCCTATCTAGAGCCAGTGTTTGGTTTGTCTTTTCTGGGCTACTGTAGAAACATGGATGTGCAAACATGGTTGGCTCCTCAGACGAGGACCTGCCCCTATGTAGATATAGAATGGTTCATTCTAAGGTCAGGGCATTTTAACATTTCTTATTTTCAGATGATTATAGACTAAAGAAAAAATACCTCAATTTCTTCCAATATATTCATTTAAATCCTACACACTAGACCTTTAAACTGGCTTAATTTTCTCTTATCTTTAAGCAGGTAAATAACACATTCGACACAGTGTAGGTATCTGGCCCTTAGCTGTGGACACATTCATCGCTGTGGTATGGTTGTGAAAACATAATACCTACTCAACATTTTAAGGACTTCTTTAAATATTAAAAGATTAAACAATTAAGCACCAACGACATCAGATAATTTGATCAATATTATATGCATAAATGGATTTAAAATGTGTTAATCAAGCTATATTTCTGCCCTAATATTGGTGAACACCTTTAGCCCAATTTGTGTTGAGTTTGGATTAGCACAACGCCGGCTAATATGCCATCAAATGAGCGAACATGAATCACAAAGAATACTTCTTTTCTACATTTAAATACAACCTGCCACGATTAAATGTGCCAATTTACATAATTTCACAATGGATTTGATTAAGCAATGACCAATGAAGTGTGATTTGCCAGCTTTTGTGAAGAAATCAGATGTAGAGCCTCTTTAAATAAAGACAGAACTATTTTTACTCCACACTGTTAATTTGTTTCATTCCACGCACAGATGAATTTCAGGATGCCTCATTGTTTTTTTCTTTCATTTCTTTCTGCCATAAATATACAACAGTAGAGGTATATAACAGCAGAGTAAACATCCTAAAGATTTACCTGAAAATGCCAAAGTGCTCATTTAAAGAAAACATGTTGAGTAACATTTGAGTTATGGCTCATTAAAAAACACTGTAGTGCTGTTTTGCTTACTGTTGCACATTGTGAATGTCCTTCACTCCTTGGATATGTGAAAGGATGAAAAGCACCTTTAATGTTCCAGGATACGATCCTGCCATTGCACTAAATACATGACGAATCTGTGCCTTGAGGTACGACTATGAATCACTTTGTGGAAAATGGCAATGTACCTTAGTCATAGCCACCTAATTTCTACATCACAGCATCTACCTTCCAGATGTAACCATGTTGTCTCTAGTAGTTTTAACTTCATAGTCTCAGATACTGATCTTAGGCAATGAAACAGTGTTATTGACCTGTACTGCAGCTCCAGCCGTAGTGCAAATCATTAACACTACATCTGGTCAATACATGATGACGCTGTAACTGACCTGCAGCTTCTGTATTCTCCATACCTACTGACAGACAAACAGGGCATTCTATAAGACAGATTTTATACAGATGTATGAAATAAAACATAAACCTTTAGGGAAAGAGAGCAAGACCCTGTTTCACACAGCAAATGCCATATGAATGTGACTATTTTAGTTTGTATTGTTCTGGTTTTGGCAGATCAGGGAGGATGGGTAGCTTATTACATTCACTATGCAATTTACTGTGAGAAACCCTGAATGGGCTGAAAGTTCTAGAGTGTATACCCAATGCAGATACAATTCATAATACAATAATTACACTGTCAAAGTTGAAAGGCACTTTAACCTGAATCATTATTGCCTTTCGTTTCTGAAGTACAGAATGAACTCACAGACTGCACAGTATGACCAGTAGCTACATACTGTACAATAACATATGTAACAGTAATAGTTCTATAGAAGTATACAAAAACCACTTAAAGAAATACTTTACCCACAGAATGACCATTTGAAAGTCAATCAGTCATGCCGTGCTACCTAGAATTCATGAAGAAAATATTGTTCTTGCATGCTTTCAGGAAAAATGGCAGGTTATTGATTGATTGGGGACCACATATAACAACATCAAACATTTATCAAAAAATCAGTTTACAAACTAACACAACTCATGCAGTATAATCTGAGTCTCATTTATCTGGCACAAGCTTCATGTTTTGTTCTACAACACAGAATTTGTAAGTAAACTTATGAGTTTACTGACATATTTATGTGTCTTAAAAAAGATTGTTGCTAACAACTGGCCTAATGGGCCCACAGAACATTATCACACTTGTGCCAAACATGGCTTTACAGACTTGTTGTGGCTGCAACAGCAAGTCATGCGACTATAGTGTAGTTTGTTTATAGCTGTTAGGTTTTCACTTTTGACTATTTTCCGTAATAATCCAAAATCCAGTGATAAAATCCCATTGACAAGGCTATCAGGCTAACACTAACTTAGAAGTCGGCCTACCAAAAAAAAAAAAAAAATTGTCTTCCCTGCAGCACTTTATTGGAACTGGGCTTGAAGAAACTATATATAAGCTTCAGTTTGGTTTTAAATACCAACTAAAAATGCATGTCTTTAAAAAGCATACAGTGGGATAACTGAGACTTGGATTATACTGCTCGAGTTGTGTGAGAGTTGGTCTACAGATGTTTTGATATAGTTTTGTTGTTGTTAGCTCAGGTCCCACAATAATTCAATAAGTTGATATGTTTGCTGTTTTCTGTAGAAGCATGAAAGAAAAAAGTTTTCTTCAGGATTTCAAGGTAACGTGGCTAATTGATTAACAAATGGTATTTTGTGGTGAAGTATTCCTTTAATATATTATGAATATTCTGCCTAAACGGACACTATGAGTTTGAGCTACATGTGGGACATGTCAATGAGATGGCTCAGCAGATCAAGGTTCTGCTATGAGTACCTGGAAATATCTGGGGTGCTTTTCCATTTCCTCTGATCAAGGGTCTCTGCGACACTAAAATCATTGTGACAAAACTACAGGGACAAGGTGGTACAGGTGGTGAAGGTTGGGGCAGTGGTGGTGTTCATTTCCTTCCACTTTCCTGCCTCACAGCGTTTCATTGTTCTGTGACATATTAATATTTTTACATTGAATGAAAGCGGGGAATGGGACTATACCTAAATGGTTGAGACTGTTGGTGAGGCCATTGCAGACTTTTATCTCTCCCGTTGAATTACTGGGATGACATTGCAGAGTTGAACATGAAAGGACTGAAAAAAACAAAAAGAAAAACATCAGCCTCTGAATCACTCAACTGAGACTTTTACCACTGACAACATTTCTGGAATCTCATGAAACTCATCATCCATATTGAATTTCCACAGATGTATTCACACCCCATGTTTGATGCAATGAGCTATCGATCAAAACCCAAACCTGTAGCCTTCATTTAATGAGCCAGCCTATACAGTATAATAAGCAAATATAATGCACATTTCCCTCCTCCTATGCGCATGATGCATAGTTATATTTTTTATGATCAAAGGAAGCTATCGATTTTTGAGATTCCATTTGCATTTAATGGGATAGACTTAAAAACAGTTTCCATGGTGCTTTAAACCTTTTCTTACATTGTTGTCTGTTGTTTTTCCCTATTTGAACCTTCACCATGTTGGTACACTTTAATTTCAGTTACCTTATTTAGCATTTATAAGCAGCATAAAATGTTATATAAATGGTTTATAACACACTATTTTGTCGAAAGCAGATATAAGTGTAGTACCTGTGGACGCTCAAAAGTGAAAGGCTGCTTTCAGATAATGAGTGTCTACATATAGCACAATGCAGTGTTAACAATATTCATAGGAGAAGTTAGAATTGCTGACAATTTATGCACATAAACAAAAACAGAACATGTCTTTATATCTGCTTACTTGATAATTGTGTGTATCCTGCTTATACTAAATAGCAGTACTAAAAGTAGGGGGGTGCCAGTGTTTTGTCTTTTCTCTATAGGAATACCTTTGACGATGCATAGTAAATAGGATCTGTCTTTGATGCAGAATATATAATAGCCTGGAAAATGACTGCAGAAATCCTATCTCTTGTTCTTGAAGCCCATTTTGGCAACTCTTTGTGAAAATCATTTTTACATTAAACTTCATTCACACATGATTTACTGGTATTTTTCTTTTTTTTCATCATTTCAGACAATAACCCAATTCTGTAGGTCTATTGAACTGGTGATGCATATAATTGAATTAGTTTTGAACGTCATGGTGAGGTATTTCAACACAGGGATTTCATCATGTCTCTATAGCCGGCACTCTTTCACAGAGCCAAGCTAATATAAATAGTATTGTTTTGCATTACTTGAAGCTGCAAATACTGAACAGAAGTTTTGAAAATCCAAAACTTAGGCTTAGAAATCTTCACAGTCCCGAAAAAGATGTACACCACAGTGGATTCATCCCACATTGTTCGGTAGCTAACATGCTTATTAATATTTATTCTTCTTTGAACTTGTTGGAAATAAGAGAAACAATCCAAAGTTCAAACTGTACAGACTCCTGATAAGCACTAATCATACTGTCTGTCTTAGATGTGCTGTACTCCTCCACAAGTTATTTTTGAGCATTATTTGTGCTGTGATATAATACATGTGGTGATATGAGCAGTCAATTATTTTTGTAATAAGATACAAACTCCTATCTCAGCCAATAATTTGAACAGTTTGTTACTTTGTTGTTGTTATTTGTAATGCCATTTACACATGAATATAATAGTTGACTGTTAATGAATCAATGCAGTGGATTTAGTGTATGTCAAACATATTAATTAATATCCATCGGTTGAAGTTCAGCATTGATTTTTTTTGTAAATCTCTCACAATGTCACAAGAGCTCCACAACACAATTCCTTTTCACAGCATATCAGTCAGTTAATTCGCTGTGTGTTGCATTACCATTTTCAATTCAGCCAAAGTAAACTTGATAATCAAAGCAATTAAAAACACAATCAGTTGTGTTTCCAAGTGCTGTGTGGAAACTTGGCCTGGCAGCTCTTTGGGATTCTGGACCTTCTCCCCTGATGACCCCTCAAGGTGAACTCTTGTATGGCTGTCTGTCCCATGAATACTAAATATAGCTGAATTAAACATTTTCTCTTTCTCACTACTATTTAATCAGTTGTCTTACTGAGCTGTCTGTCTGGAGTAATCCCTGAGGCTCACCACCACCACACTGACTGGCATCATAAAGACGACTGGCACGCTGCTCTGGAAGTATTCAAGTCTCAGCAATCCCACTGGTCCTTCCTCTCTTTTTGTATGTTCTCTTTAACAGCTACAACCATATTAATCAAGGGAAGTTTTTTATTCTATGCTTGCAATTGGCTATGTCACCCTTTGACCAGTGCTCAAGTATGATTTGTCTTTGCATGGATGTATAATAATAATAATAATAATAACAATAATAATAATAATAATAATAATTTGAATTTGAAAAATTTGATTTCGGCCTTGGCTCTGTTGCATGCCATCCCCTCTCTCTCTCCCCCTTTCACGCTTAAAACTGTCCTGTCAGTAAATGCAAAAAGCCCGAAAAAACAATAAAATAGCACAATTCACGTGTAAAATGCAACATTAAGTGTTGAAAAGAAAGAACATAAAACATCCAAGTACTTGTATGTGTATTCAGATAAGAGCAGAGGTTTATTTTCTATGTGATTATTTCCCTTTCTTCAAACAATTTCTTGTGAACCATGCTAAGGTGTTTTCATATTTTGAGATGAAACGTGTAAAAATAACTGTTGGGGTCATTCGGCCTACTATCTATCCTGATGAATCCATTATATGAAAAAATCTGAAAGAAAATTTCTGGCTTTAACGCCCAATTTTTAGCTCTCTCTAATTCATTTACAACTTACAGAGCACTGGTTGTGATTACCTCGTACACAATAGTGTAAACAACATGGTTAATGATGTTCTTGTGGAACTTTGTTTGACTTAAAAAAAAAGAATGTTTGTTATAAATATAAATAATAAAGTCATACAATTTTAAATCAATAAACACAAGCCACACTTGAAAGAGAATTAATTTTTACATGTAGGATATGTGCGTGGTTGCTGATGCAACAGATACAGTGTGACCAAATACTGCAATGCACTAAGCTAAAGCATATGGTGTGCTATTGATGCTTTTTTTTTTTTTAAACCAGGGGCAATTAAGTGTCGTCCTATGCCATGACTGTAAGTACTGGGAAAAAATCAGAGGAGGGAGAGGGGGACCTGGATGATAATGAGGCTGATGCCAAAGCCTGATGTCCACCCACCAGACAGCTGGCGTCCTGCAGGCACAGCAGTTTGTCAGAACCTTTTCAATACACTGTTTACACACTATTATTCTGTTTGCACTGGAGAGTGAAAATGAAATTCCTATAATAGAATGCACAGGAGAGAGAATATTATGTTCATTAAATATGTAGTTGTAATTATTTTATTTCTTTAACTCGTTATATCCTTTTAACTGTTGTCCAGTCCATAAAACAAATGACTAGCTTTCCTCACAACTAAGCATGTTAGGACACCATCCAGTAGTTTGCTTTTAATATAGAGACAAATTCATGTAAACCTCACAATCATCTTCAATCAGAAGCGCTTTAATAATAAATGCACTTCTGACTACAGTAATAAAGCAACCATTATAACCACACAGGTCAGGACAGTGTTATGAACTTGAGTTTTCAGAAACACATCCTTTGACAGAACACAAACAACAAAAGCAATAGCCACTAGCACATCTTTTTCACATTAAACATCACATTTCCTGTGTGAACATATATCATTTCCTGTGCTTCCATTAGATTTGCACATTAGTTGGAAATGGCAGACCCTACCAGGATTAATGGAAGCTCGCAGAATTTTAATAGATGGAACAGCTAGAAAAACACCAGCGGTAAAATGCATTGAAAATTATCTTATGATAGTCTCTAAGGTTAAACACTTTAATATAAGTGCATCGCTATCTTTTCACTCTAAGAAAAATGAATCTCTGTTATCAAACTTATGGTAAGATTTCCTATAGCTGTCATTTTATTGGAGGAACATCAGTCTCCCACTTGCTAATATTCCAACTTTAATTAAGTCTCTGGTGAGTTCCTTGGAAGAATCTCAAGTGCTCAAATCCAAACAGATGGCACTCTATTTATTGCATACCTTATGCCACAGGTACTAGCTCACCCCACCCCTCCAACAGACAACCCAAGATAAGGCTTCCCTTTATGTAATCTCCTGGGCTTGCATGATCCAAAATTCTGCCAAACAATACAGAAAAGTTTGTTTTAATTAGATCTAAAAATACAATATAGAATAAATCAAATGGCAGACAGACAATCCCAGGGCAGGCTATTTAAAGATGCACCACAGAGAAAGTGAGTCAGTGTGGATGAATGAGTTTAAAATACAGTGGGTAGCCCTGTTTCAGTAATCAATCCATGGGCCTGCATGTGGCCTGATTCGAACAGTGGAGCCGCTGCCTCACAAAGTGGAAGCCCTCATGCAGCAAACAAGGGAATTGTATCTGACTGTACACATTCATCTCGACTAATGGCATGGTGATGCATCCAGGGGGATACACAAGCTCATGTTCTTTGTTCCAGATCATTTGACTCCTTCTAACTTCCACTCGGCCCTGTCACAAGTGGAAGTGTGAGTGATCAGTTTAATCTCATCAAATATGATTAGGCAAAACACATCTCAAGATAATATCCTGCAGCCCTCTGATTCAGCATGCAATACAGATGATGTGTGAATGTTGCAGCTGTAAGTCAACAGATTGCTCTACTGTGCTTCACCTTTATTAGTTTTACATGGATGTAAAGAATTGAAATGTGCTGTTTGAACATATGTAAAAGTAAGAAAACATTTAGCTAATTTAGCTGCATGTACTGACAAATCCACACTGTTCAAAGGAATGTACCTGCAATTGGCATCGTAATTAGATTTATTCTGCAATATCTCCTTTTCAAAGGTAGCACCAGTGTTGTAAACATACCATTATTATTCTACCCAATTCTCCATTAGAATGAGCTGTCAATCAAACACAAAACCATTTACACAAACAATGCAACCTTGGGCTTCTGAGGGCAACGATAACAGACTCCCAACACAAAGTTCTGAAAATGAAAAGGAGGATATTGAAAATGTGAATTTCATCTTCCACTGTCTGCTCTTCGCACCTCATCTTTGGGTGCAGAGCAATGATTACAAGTAAACTCTTCCTAAATATTTGTCCTGCCTGGCAGGCAATATGAAAGATGACACAATATTAATAAAATAAAAAGAACCTAGTTGGATAGAATTTGTTTCCAGTTGGGAATGTTGTGATTACTGTTATCTGTAAATATAGTATGGACTTAAGCTTTGGTTGGATCATTGGGTTACAGTGTCACTAATACCTATGAAATCTGTAATTAAAAACATGATCCAGAGGACAAACATTTCTTTATCACTTCTGTTTAGCCTACTGCATTTGCCTTGCAATCCCACTCCATCTTTGAAATCCTTTTATCCTTTAACTTCCCCAACAAATCGCCTAGTGAATTACACAAGGCAATTTACATGCTTGGATAGTGAAAACAAGTGGAATTACTGTTATTTCTGCATAAAATGTTGTGCTGTTAATCCAAAAGAAGGACCACTATTTGTGTCAGGGTTGGAGGGCTTTTCATGCAAAGTCTTGCTACGGCTCCTCCAGTTGTCACTAATCTACAGTAGAACTGTGGGATGAAACGGAAAAAAAACAAACTGTGTTGATAACAGTCTGGTCCAAGTTACTGTAAAATAACTTTTCTACCAAAGTTTTGATGTTGAGACTAGAAAAAACACAAATAGTCATGATGTGCCACATCCAGTCTGCTATTTAATTATACAGGAACTCAAATACAACTGAAAAGATTAGTGGCTCAAGAATTAATGTTCAACATTGCTAAATCAGAATTGTGCTGTAGACCTCATATGTTTTAAGTGTTATAATTTTTTTTTTTTTTTTTTAAGATATCAATTCGTCCCTGAAGGATTTTGTTAGAGACTTCTGTTCTGCTATGATAAGAGCTTATTGTGAGCTGGAGGACTGATATGGACCCTGCCTACAGGGTACAGTGGGGATCAGTTTCTTCAGTTTAGTAAGACTTACAAGGCCTCCTCAGAGGTCATGCTGTGATTGTTACATTGCCCAGGGTAAGGTTCTCACATTTCAAGGGTAAAGAGAAAATCCATTTTCCAACTCACTATTTACGATTGCACATGAACATTTCCCCCCGCTCCATATCCAATTACTAAATTATGATGGATTTTTAACATTATTTTCTGCCAGGCATTATTCAAGACAGTCTATCTCAATTTACATAGCTTAACGAAGCACTGAGCTTTTAATAATGCGAAGGAGTGTGATAGTGGGAGCTGATGTTTATTTGAACTGGCTGGGCTTTTGGTGGTAATGATTATGAAGTGAGCATTGGGAACCGTCTCTGCGAGAGGAGAGGGGGAGCGAAGCGTTGTGTGAAGCAGGCAGATGGCTGGCCGGACAGTGTGTTGATAATGGCAACATTAGTCTGCTGGGAAGCAACATTATGCTCAAGGTCAATGGGAGCTGAAGAATGGAGGATCATAATGACACGGGCCCCATGTCCTGGAACGAGATCTCCCTTTAAGGATGTCGAGATATTTAATATGAGCTCGGTAATCTGCACAAGGCTATTATATCCATCCTCAAATTTCAAAAAGTTAATCTGTGTCACTGAAGCAGTAATAATGGACCATAAAAGGTGCTTTTTTTTTTTTTTATTATTTAAATTGAGAGGGTTTTCTGTAGGTGTCGTATTAAATTACATGTGTACTATTAGATTGATACTAAATTTGAGATATTACAGTCAATATTTAGTCAAATGTGTAGTTTTTATAATTCCCTCCCCAGACCATTATATTTCATGTTCATCCAATGCACATCTGCACATTATGTTTATGGAATAATATTCATTAGCAAGCCACTATTTGATTTTGTTTGGACTGCATGTTTATGCAGACTAATCCTCATATAAAGCACATATTTATGCAGGAGCAATCCTTATTTACAGTGATTAATAAGACATGAATGCTGGTGATACCTGTTCCAATCTATCAGGAATCCATATACCTCTTACATATTTCATTACAAAGACAACATCTGCATATATTTGAAATCTAAAATCCACTCTATTTTACTAGCTCACTCTTTTTTTTGGAACATATTTTATTTTTCTCATCGATTTGGTGCATTTGTCTTTTTTTCCCTCTTCAATGCTATTTGCTTTTTCAATGATCTAATTTCCCCATTGGGATCAATACGGTTTCATCTTAAGTGTTATCATTTCACTTTCAATTAAAGCAATCAGCTGCATCCTAACATCCTTGACCATAATGTCAAATCACAAAGTGGTTTGCCGCCAGTTTTCCTCTCCCAGCCTGCTTCCTCTCAATCTCTCTCTCTCACTCTCTGTGTCTCTCTCTCTCTCTCTCTCGTTTGTTAAAACAAATGCAGCAGCATCCTGCTGCGTTGACATCTGCGGATAGCTTCACAAAGCCACTTCAAGCATATCGAACTCGGCTCCAGAGCCGGGAGACGGGGAGGAATTTGGGGAGACTCAAGTCTTCTTTTTGTCACCCTGTATTAATGCACAAATCATGAGCGGAGCTGAGAGCCCCAGGCAATCTTCCTGAGGAGCGTTATGTTTTTTTAATCCTTCAACACTTTGCATATATTATTAATACTAAAGGCTAAGTAATGCTCAACAGTTGCATGGAATAACAATTACAGTGCTTTGGTCATAGTGCTGTCCATCAACATATGCTCCCTTTTATATGACTGCATGCAGAATGATATTGTGACTGCGGATAATAGCCCTGTAATTCAAGAGCAGATAACGTTACTCTTGAGTGCATTTCAAAGTACAAACCTCGTCACAACAAAATGGCAGTTTTCAAGTTGTTCATATTTTAATCCGCACTTTGTCTCTCGTCTTTCTTTTGTCTTTTTTTTTTTTGTTTTACAGTGGCATAGTTGAAAAATGAATATTCAATACTGAGAAAAAAGCAAACCTCACACATCCCCCATAAAAAGCAAATTAATTACAGCGATTAAAACTTTGTACAAAATGAGTTATTTATAGCATCATACTGAACTAACAAAATAACATGTATGAGCATTGGCAATGTGGGTCAATGTCTTTGATACAGTGACTATATACAGTGAGGGCATGTCTGATTCACCAATGCCTCAACATGTCATTAGTACTGTTTGCAGCAAACTCAAAGGCCATAACGGTGATCCTTGTATTGTTTTTTTTATGATAAGTTACAGAATTAAAAAATGGAAAAGTTAATGTCAGACAACTACTTTAGTAATAACAGCAATAATATCAATCAATATAGTATTATATAATGAATGTCAATCAATCATAATAATAAATACATATATTTTGACCAGATTTTTTTTCTTTTACATTTTAAGCAAATAATTAGAATCCCTGTTTGGAAAAAACCCTCAAAAATGCAAAAAGAATCTCATCAAAGTAATGGGAACTGATAAAACCTGAAATTAAAAGCTATAACCATTCTTTTATCTTTTACTAAAATTGAATACTTACACATTATTTACATGCCGCCTGGCAAAACAACCTCTTGTTAGGTAAATGGAAAAAAATGAAAACTCGTGGAATACTTTAAATACTGTATATGCTAATATACAAACTGTAATATGTCAGGGACCCAAAGATTCAACAATATTGTTCACCAATATTCACGTTAGCAAAGTATTTTACAGCAATATCCACACATTGAGCATAGTTGTTCAATAAAATTTAAAATAAATAATGAACCCCCATAAGGTTCCACTCATTCAGTTTTGAACTTACATCAAATCAGCAACCAAAATTAAAGTTCCTCATCCATGACGATAACGGCAAGTGTACTGAAATCTTCTTCACGTGTCTGACACCATCTCTCCATCTAGACTCATATTGAATCCTGAGACAAGAAACAGTTGATGTGTTTTCCCTCCATATTAGTCCTCAGACTTTGTGCTTTAATTTTCTAACTTGTTCTCTGTTGGTACAAATCAACAGCATGACTGAAAACTGAGAATAAATCAATGCAGAAATATACAGACGGTGCTGAGAGGGAGGTGATTTGATCAAGAAACAATCACATAGATTGTGCTTCTATGTTTTGTTTTGTCAAAGTGTCTGGTCAGTTTTATGATATCTTGAGTGTATACAGTATGGCTGTGGTGGGGGGTATGCTCCAGGCAACATCTAAAATACTGTTTAATCCTGTTTAATGTTTGATAAATAGATGTTTAAACATATTCTGCTCTTGAAGCAAAACATTTTGAAAAGCTAAGACTTGACTTGAAGCACATTTCTTGTTGATTCTGAATTTTAAAAAATCTGCAAAAAGTTGTATAACAGGAAAAGTAAGAGAGAGAAGAGAAAAAAAAGCAAGCTATGAAAGGAATGCAGAGAAATATACAGCATTTAGGCACCGTAAAACTGAAATGGAAATAATCCAATAATACATTGGTTACAAAAGGAGAAGGCTATATCGTCAGCGGATGCTCTGAAAACAAGCATATCCAAGCATGAGCTTTCTGGAAAAGACAAAAAAATAATAAGTAAAGTAAAACAGACCATGTGGTGACGCTGAGACAGCTTAAAATTGCACGTCTGCTGTCAAAAGTTGTTATGAAACGAAGGAAAAGAGTAACTGAATTCTAAATGAAGTACTCTTTCTTTTCCTCTGCATGCACATGGTTTCCTTCAGCATTGATGATGGCTGTGTCTGCATCGGGGGCATCCTCTGCACCTTTGGCCTCGTGTGTTAGATATGTCCCTGGAGACATACAGAGTCATACAACAAGTTATCCACTGGCTGAAAAGCACTAGACATATACTTTTACTCCAAACAAAAAAATTGTGATTCAAGGTAGCTCAAGTGACCTCTTTTACCTTTATGTCTGGCCAGATATCGTCCAAGAACTATTATCAGACACAAGGTGATGAAGACCACCACTGCAACAACACCGCCGATTAAAGCATGGTCAGGTCCATGTTGTCCTAAAGCATTAGGATCTGAAACAAGACAAAGACAGAGAGAGATAGAAGTGGAGAGACAAAATTAACAACTGCAGGATGTTTTGCTGTTGTCTTATGCGGGCATAGATTTTTATCAAAAAGCAATAAAAATATACTCCTGCAAGTATCCTGAACAAAATTCAAATGTAGCTTTAACATGTTAGCGCTAACAAACAAAGCATAACAGTCCCAAATGAACTCCTGTCATATCTAGAGCAACCTGACATTGCTGCTTTGAAGTGCTTGAATTGAGGTATAAAAGAACTAATCAAAGGAAGTACCACCAATCTCTGCACAATTCATAAATGTGGCATTAGCAACAGCAACATGCTGCAAGAAAACTGAAGTGATGTTTTAGTTTTTTTGCCAGGGCCTCTACACATGCTCTTTTGTGTGCCCCATGCTCGCTGCCCCATTCTGCTGCTGAGGATCAGATGTTTTTTTTTGTTGTTTTTTTTAAATAAGTGTTATTTAACATGAGGCATCCTCCAGGCAGTAAGCGAGCTGAAGGTTTCCTCGGCAGGAGTATGCCTTTGTGTCTCTCCTGTAATAAACTGTAAGTGGCTGTGTCTTTACTGTGCACCTCATGTGCTCTCATTATCTCAAGCTGATGAATGGCTATGGCTTGTGCTCAGTTTTGCAAAGTGACCCTGGGAAATGACGGCGGGGATGTTCCTACAAACCTCATTATACTCCTCTGTTAAGTGAATGCAACCCTCCTTTTCAGCAAACCGGTGTGGTACGTTAAAAATAAAAAGAGATGACACTGTGAAACATGCAGATTATTTGAGTCACATGCAGAATAGAACTACCATGATTGTTGTGTCAGGGACTCACAAGCAGGCACTTCAGATTTTGAAGCAATAACTGATTTGGTACAACAGTTGAATTAACTCAATTTTGGTTGCATGTCGATGGATATAATGATCTGTACGGGTGATTCCACTGTCAACAAGGGGCATAAGCAATTTTCATATCACACTCAACACTGCTCACAGGAACAAGAGAGAGCTGAACTGCTCTTGCTGCACTGCAGCTGAGGGTGTCATCTCAACACAACAGTTTGCTACTTATGCCTCTGTCTTAAATTGTGACAGTATAAGTAGTTATGCTTCTCCAACCAGATTTGTGAGCTTTAATTCAAATGTAAATACATTGATTATCTTTGTGTCAATACTGGAAATAAACTGCAGGGGGGCAACATTTAAAATCAATATGATTGCAAAAATTAAAACAACTTTCTTAAGATGACACTTAGAAAGCTAGACAAAGAAAAGGAAAACTACAGACATTACAGCAGCACACAGAAACATCAATGATTCTGTTTGCCATGTTTTGTATCATCTAGTTTTTAGTCACCTCAAAATGTGAACTGTTTTTATCCTGCTTCCATCTGGTCTGGCATAGACACAGCCTCAAGAGTTTTACACCTTATACAAAGTAAAGCATACAGTATATCTCACTAATAAATACCACATCAAAATTAACTGCTGCAACCACATGCTATTCACATAGATTTAATCACAAACTTTCCAAGATAAATATGGTAAGCAGAAATATTATTGCCTGATCTGTGAAGGATAGAGTTCCCACAAACAATTTTGGACTTTCCCCTCCATTTCTGCATAATTGCATGATCTGAAATCGAATGTTTACACACTGGCAGAGATACAATTTCCAGCCAAGCTCCACGCAGATAGAGCCATCTATTTCATTGTGCAAAGACAAACTAAACCAAAAACATATTGTGTGATAACTTATGCAGCCTGTGACATGGCTGGAGAGAAAGCGGCTGGCGTCAGCAGAGTGAGCATCCATGCATGGTGATGGTTTGGCTCATGCTGTATGGAGGCCTTGATGTGGTCTGACCCAGATCCAGATCCAGCATCACACACTGTAAATCTGGCTTGCAATGATCATCTAGTGGGATATTTACCTGTTGTGGGCCCTGGAAAGTCTTTGGCTGTTACCATGGTTGCAGACAGTGACAGCAGTAAGGGAAGACGAGGGGAACAACACCGTGATAAAACAAGTGACCACAAAGTTTGTTGGAAAACATGAGAAATTAGCATGGTCTGTTTTTGTTTTTCTGAGGTTTTACTTTGACAGCTTGCAGAAGTGACGGAAAGCATTGCTAGCTGTCAAAGCCAAATGGATCCATAATTGGAGTTACTTGAAATGGTCACTGGGAGAGCAGCCAAAGATAGATCGACAAGAACAAAATGAAGAACAAAGGTGTTCATATACTGAAGATTTTAGTGTGTAATTTGCTATGTGCATTTTTTATTGTAACTTTGTGTTAATACTTTGAGCATCAAAAATGGAATTCCATTCATCATCTTTGTATAACACCATATCCGAACTGGATGCAACATGAGTGAGAATAGGGGAGTAAATCTTTTTGAATGCATTGTTTTCTAGTGTAATTTGGCATGCTGTTTTGAGCCCTTTTTCTTTTTTATTCTTGTTAAAGTGCCATCATGTACGTAAACAGCTGATTCACAAGTCTGAAATGGAGTGTTACCTATACCATTCCTCCTCATTTCACTACAAAAACCTAAGTAAGGTGGCTTCTGGCTGGAGGGAGATTGCCAGGGAGCTGACGGTTTCTGTAAAGGATTGTTGTGTGGGATACATATGGAAGTCCTCTGCAAAGTGGCAATATGTGACAACTTTGGATGAGAATGTGTTACGAACACTCAGTTGAGCTTGCTAACTAGCTTGCTTGTTTTACAAAGTGGTGGTATGATATAGTATGGGATCTACAACGATTATACCTGCAATAGTATTGTTGTAAATATGAATAACATTGAGAAGGCAGCTATGTTCTCTAGTGTGCAAAAATTGACAATTGATATCAAGGTCCCTTCATAAATTGTTTGCTGTCGAGTTGTAACAGTTGTAACAGTTGGTGAAGAGTAGCTAGCAATTTCAGTATCATAATATCACCTGTTAAAGTTGAACGAAGTGAATAATTTGGCAAACCCTAATGTTGTGCCCCAGAAATAGTACTTGCTTATATGATGTAACAGTTCCCTATTTAACAGAGTGGACAGAACTCACTTAATGTAATGCAATGTGTAATGCGCTTATTGTTAAGACACAGTGTTAGGGTGGAAGCAGAGATCTTAGAAAACACATCTCAAAAACCTGGTCAGTTTTATCTAAAACTATCTGCATGTCTACAATGCAAAATGTTAACCCCCCCCTCCTTTTTTTTAACTTAACCTGACCCTTTAATACTGAGAGCAATCGTGCTACTTTTTTGCTATATTTTTCTATTTTTTCGAGTCCATGGCCCCTTCTGCTGAAGCATGACTTTTCTATGATAGAGAAGCACTTATCAACATTGGGAAAAGTTGTGTAGGGTTTGGACTGAATTATGCAGATCACAAACGGATCCCCACCAACGGCATATGCCGAGCGGCCAGTCAGACCAGAGGGGGGGAAATGAAACTGAAAGTGCCGGACATAGAGAGGGAGGAGAGCTGATATCAGGGCGAGGCTGACCCAACATAGATTGAGAGCTGGTCCTCTACCAAGCCCTCTTTTGGCTAACGTCCAGTCGCAGGAGAATAATGTGGATGAGATGCAATTGAGGCTCACTTTGCAACAGGAAATCAGAGACTGCTCTGCGCATATCTTTACAGAGACATGGTTGACCCCTTACATCCGGGATCACGCCATTGCAGTGGATGGGCAGACCTTGTTCAGAGCTGACAGGACACAAGACGGATGGAATGTACATAGAAGCTGGTGACTTTGATCAATTCATCCTTCAGCTCCAAAGATGTAGCAGGATCAAGGACAAATTAAGTCTACCTTCTACCTCCATTTACCAGTAGTATTTAACAACTAATACTGGGCAGTCTATGACGGAGGAAGGATAGACAGAAGTATAAAAATACAGCCAAATGGCAAAGTTTCCCTTTGGTATTAATAAAGGCCAAGTCCTTCCAGTTTAAATGTATCCTGTGTATTAAATATATATATATATATATATATATATATGCACGCACATTCCTGCTGCTAGTTTCAATCTGTTCCGCTGATCGACAGTTAGGCTCACAAAGAGTAAGACTGTACGCTCATAAACATGGATGTAAAGAATACATAACTTCTAAAGAAACAAAAAACATTGCAAGTATTTTATAAGGAAGGAAATACATTCATCATGTTTGCTAGACCTCAGGGATACACATAATGTGGTTTGGTGAGAAACACTGGATAATAATATAACTTGTTTATTTAGAGGAAAGCTTCACAGGACACCTTTAAGGTTTGTGATTATTAAAATGAAGCACAACTCATATCTAAGTAACCTTTGTGTTTCTCCATTACAACACCAGAGCTATTTCTACTGCTCAGAAAATTAGCGTGTTTTACCTGCCAAGTGCTTTTTGTGGTTCAATATGGAAAAAAAGTTGTACACAAACACTACAACACTAATTCCATCAGGAGAGATTACTGAAGTAAACACATGGAGCATGTGATTTTAGTAAACAATATGCAAACATAATTGCATGTGTTCTTATTGTTTGGTTGTAATGGTAGAAATCATTCAGCCTAAGAAAAAAAAGTATAAACACTCTTGTTTCCTATTTTCTGCTTCTGCAAAGATGTAAATCTGTGCAATCGTTTGCAAACAGCGACTACCTGATGTGGTACCTCACTTCTACACTGTCTGCATATCGTCAGTTACCAATAATAAAAACTAATCAGAAAGAGTAATAAATATGCTGGTGAGGTAGCAGAGCTGATGATGAAAAATAAAGCAGAGAGAAAAGAGAGAAAATAGACATAGTGTTGAATTCATCCAGTAAAACTGCTATTTTCTAGCTCAAAGCCTGGTCGTTAGCTCATCAATCATCAACTGTGTGTTCAGTGTCATGTTTGTGAATGGATGGAGCGTTGAGGCGGGCCATGGAGGGGTTGCAAGCGTACCTGTGAACGCAGCTGTGCCTATGCCTGATGTGAGAATGTCGGAATTAGCAGACTGGAAGAATAGGGGCTAGGGAGGGAGGCAGGAGAGCTGAAGATGGAGGCACGAAGGTGATGACGTCTGCTAAATGAAAACAGGAACAACGGGGAGCAAAAACAAACCTCTCCATGGGGAACAGACCCAACATGAGAAACTTATACGAAAAACAAACAGCACAAATCAATTACTGCACGTCGCTGGTGCAGTGGGTTAATTCTGGTCTATCACCTCAGTGAATACAGGCAAAATAATGAAAAAAATGCACATGTTAAAATACAGTTGCACAAATGACTCCAGCTCTGAATGAGTCAGTTCCTTTTTCAATGTCTTAAAGAAAAGAATGAGTCATATAAGGACTCACTATTCTTATATCAATTAAAATTTTAAGCAGTAGATGACTGGTTAGCAAAAGGAGCCATACAAAAAGATTGTAAAACTCATCATGTGTCATGCTCTTAGGGGTAAAAATGTTTAATGAATGAGTGAAATGTGGGAGCAAGCACATGAGAAGCGGGACTGCAGCCTTACAATCTCATGCAGTCATTTTTCAACTGTATCTAACTAAACTACCATCTGTAACAATCTCTCTAACATCTCACTTGCAGTAATTATCATATACAGTGTTTCCTTGCTTTATTTAATACAGTACAGTAAGGAGCATAATTGCAGATGGTGATAAATTGCGGCAGAGCAGTGATATTTATTGCTTCTCAGCTCTCCTGTCATTAGCAAATTAGGCTTAGAGGCTGAGATGATCCGAAGAGACCCAGTAAGTATTCAGCTAGACACAATGTAGCTCTGAAGAATGACTGTCATCCTCAGTGGAAATGAGTCCGTCTTGCACATCCTGTACCTGCTCGACTCAATATTTCATCCCTCCCAACCAGGACCTTTGTATTTAGTGTGAGAGGGCTGCTGAGAGTCATACATTCAGCTATGCCCTCTGTTAATCCGACAAAAAGTGAGAAACAACTCTCGGGCACATACATGTATAACTCTAACAGCAGGTTAATTTAAACAATTTGAACGTTTTTCTTTAACTTGAGCTAATAAAAAACTTGTTCTAAATGTGAAATGTGAGAATTGAAACTTTGGTCCAGTGCATGGCTCTCAGATATGACAGGACGATATGGACTAGACTGACATCACTGCCTACCCTCAATGAGCATGCTGAGAGAAGAGACTGAGCTAACAAAAAGCTGAAAGGACGAATGTGTCATCCTTCTTTTCTTTAATTTTTTCCCCCCAACGAAGGGCTTTCTCTCCCCAAAAGCCTCTGCCTTTAAAATTGAACAAAGAAGCTGCTGTGTATCTACTAACTGCCTGTGAGCTTGAATAAGTTCAGCGTCTGAGCTGTGATAAGTCGCTCCCAAACAAACTGTGGGACTCTTTAATTGGCAAAAATGGAAACAAATAAATCCATGTTGAATTTTAATATTCTGTCCTTGTTTTTGTATTTTTACTAGGCTGTATTTGATAAACGTTATAAACATGTGCTGCAGAGGCCTTAATGATCCGTTTCCTGCACCATGCTGTCTTTATTCTCTCAGCCGCTCCACTGTCTCGGGATTAACTTATCTCTCCTCCAGGCAGTACTCGGAAGCTAAATTCTGCATGCTTAACACTTTTTCCCTGTTTCCTCATAGGAAGAGTCCAAAAGCTAAACCTGTGTTACGATATGTACAGTACAGTGAGGTAAACTGGGTTATCCTGCACAGTGCCAAGGAAAGATTTGGAAGGGAAATCTTGAGGAAATGGTCTGCAAACTGGTGACCTGCACGACTACAGATTACTTTGTAGTACTATCAGTGCTGGTGCTAAAATGCCTTAATTTTATATATTTGAACTACAAAATGACACATATTTACTAACAATTGGAAATGATTTACTATCCTTATTAAGGTTTGTTTGTCAGCAGGATGATGGAAAAACTTCTGAGCTGATTTACATAAAACTTGGTGGACGGGTGAAGCATGGGCAAAGAAAGAAGCCATTTAATTTTGGAGAGAATCTAAATAATGGGGTGGATAAATAAATTATTTTTCACTTTCGTTAACATTGCAAGAAAGGGCATTCGGCCTTGGCGGAGGTGTTTGCGCTCTGCATGCCCTTCTAGTTTTTCACATTTAGGGTCAGTTGTTGGAAGCCACATTGTGACATATTTTATTCAACCTTGCATCACCACCTGAAAGGAAATGCAATGCAGTGGTGTGCATCTATCATGCTGCTAAATTTTAGAGATTTAAATTTGTCTCTCTGTTCCAGGCAGCCATTGGTTTCCATTCTTGTCTATGCAGTGCATTAAAATCAATTAGCTGACTGTTGCTTGAATGGTGAAATCTATCACAGTGAGCATTAAGTCTGTGTTCATTGAGGTCAGATTTCCATTCTTGTTGTGAATTCATGCAATGGAAGTGTGTCAAATCAACCTGCACTTATAATGCATGATCACACAACCATAAGATAGTACTACCATGATTTTTTCATACTGGTGAAAATGAACGGGAACCAATGACTGTCTTGAATTGAAAGAAAAATACAACCTAAAGATAAAAAACCTCTCATCATGCTTTCAAAAATGGCCAGCCAAAATGCTTAGTGCACATGATTTGCAGATAAGGATCTAAACCTTGCAAACACACTGTGAGAGTCTTTTAAGTTTTTGAAATCTAATTTAATGAAGTTGACCTTAACTGAATTTTTTTGGCCAAAATAATGATAAACATATTTAAGGGATATGTTTAATTTTTCCACCCAGAGTCTACGTACAAATTAATCACCAATGACTGTTGAAGAACTGAGGTCAAATGTTTCTGGCCACACTCTACTAAATTGGTACAGAAAATATTCCTGAAACATGTGTCCAATGATCTGCATATTATCTAATAGAAACATTGTAATTCCTGGAGATGCTGAACTTTGTGGTTCTATTATCATTGCTTTGTTATAATGCTTTTTGATTTAGAGGCATTCTAGTTATGACATGCACCAGCTGAATATCGAACGGTTAAGTTGCCACACTGACAAGCCCTCTGCCAGCTTTATATCTTTGTAATAAACACCAAACCATATTTGAGTTAAAACACAGTGTGCTGCAAAGCCTTGAGCATGAAGCAACGGCAAAACTGATCATCCATAACAAGACTAACCATGACTATACCCACCATATACAAACAGTATATATTCAGCACTGCCGGTCCCCAGGTGGTTGCTGGCCTCGCAGCGGTATGTGCCATTGTCTGTTTTATTTAGTGTGGTGATGGTTAGTTCCCTGCCCTCCACAATCATACGCTCGATGTCTGGCAGCTCTCCTCCATCTTTAGACCACAGCACTGGTTCCGGTCTGGGGAAGAAAATACAAACAATACTTTCTTTTCCTCTTGCTGCTGAAGAAATAATGCATAAAGCTGAGGAATATAAAAAAAGGACAATCTGTAATGAAGAGGAATCACATGTCAAGTTCTGTCTATTTCCATGCTAGTGCCATGAACTGAAGTCTTAAGGAAATGCCAACTTACATGGGGTTGCCTATAGACTCACACTCCAGTTTGAAGTATTGCCCTTCCTGTGGGATCATCAATGAATTTTTGATCTCCAGATGAGGAGCATCTGCAAAGAAGGGACAAAAAAATCAGTGCTATGAGAGAACTGTGTTTTAGAGGCTTTAACTCTATCACTGACAAAGTACCACAGTAGTTAGTTCTTTACCCATTGGGCAGCTCTTAGCTCTCGCCCATATCCCTGTTCTGCTTTGGTACTAATCCCTTACCTGCAAACTAATCCTACACTAATCCTGAGCAAATGCAAAGCTAAACCTGCAGACATAAATGTAATCTCAATCCTTGTATTTCTTCTCAATGCTAATCTTACACCTAATCCAGTTTTGCCAGGTGTCTATGACTGCACTCACAGTGGACCTCCAGGACCTCAGTTGTCATGTAGGGGTTTGACAGAGACACATGCTCCACACTGCAGGTGTAGGCGACGTTATCGTCCCGTCTGTCCACTTGGAACTGGAGGCTACTTTTCACTGTGAATGATTTTCCTGTGGCATTCACCTCCTTAGTGCCTGCAGAGAGTCAGAAATGAACAAGCGTGCAAAGTTGTGGATTACTAATATTATTGAGGAACAGTTCTGGCTTTTGTGCAAGCCCCTCATGCAAAAAAATATTTTTGAATAGAAACAGAGAAAAACAGAAGTCAGCTTACACACTAACTAAAAATGTGAGAAACATCAATTTTTTTCCAAGATGTTTTTCTGTCAAAAACAGCTTCAGTGTTGTTGTTGTTGTTGTTGTTGTTGTTGTTTTTCTCTGCATCTCCTTTGAGGGAGCGAATCCCGGCCTTTGAAAGTCAAGTCAAAGTAGAGTGAATAGTGAGGGGAGAGCAGTGTGAGCATTGACTCGGTTGGTTGAGTGTGTTTGCTCCACCAGGACCATCTCTCAAACTTCCCAGTCAACACAAACAGGCACACACACACTCCCCTGGCAGTGCAGAGTGGATTTCCATAGTTGTAGTCACACCTTTCCTTTCTCTCCTCTCCTTTGTCTTAGTTTCAGGCCCAAACATCCACCCTTTACACAACTTCAGATCTTGATTTGTGTTTGTTTTGTCCCTGCCCTGTGATGTCGTCTTCATTTAGAGATGCCTCTTAACTTATAATTGGAAGTGTTTCTTTGTACTTTGCTGCTGCTCTGCTGTCAACGCTTTGTGCGTTAGTGTCACTTTTCTCTTGGGGGAGCTGCACAAGGCTACTGCACCTGAACAAGGCGAAAAGGACAAAGGCATTTCTTGACGACAGCCTCAGAAAGACTTTTGCACTTGAGCTGCTCACCCCATTAGATCCTGCCACACCACATCCTCCCCCCTGCCCCTCTTCCTCTCCCTGGACTTGCTGTCATCCAGTGCAAACCCGAGTCAATCAGTACAAATGTGTGTACTCTCTCTACCCTTTCACTTGCAAATACACATGCAGCACAGAAATTGTTCAACCCCTTGGTCTATTTAATACTAAAGGCTCCTTGCAATGAAACCCAGATCACCCATATCATCATCACTTTGGACTGCTCCATCCCATTTGTTCCACTCTACAGATTCTCTTTGATTTAGTCATATGTAAAGAGATAGAGTTTTTTACTCTGACTTTAACAGTGGAAACACCATAACCACAACTACTATTACAGCTACTATAACTGCTACTTTGTGTATTTTTCCTGTTGCTATTGACATGGGCAGATTCAATCATAATGTTCCTGTACATACCACAATTATCTTTGTGATATATTTTTCAGAAAATGACTTGACTGAATCCTGAAATATTCTGATGGGCAGATAAAAATATAAATATATATATATATATATATATATATATTCCCTCAGTCCCTCACTCATGCCTCTGTTGCTGCTCCCTATATGGGAGGATGACCTGGGTGACCTAAGGGTAAAATGGAATTCAAATCCGTAATGCATTGTGGGGCTAATCTGTTTAAGGCTTAAAAACTAATAGCAGGATTTTGAAATCAATTCTGAATTTCATGGTAGCTACTGCGAGTTTGGAGTCTAACCACCATTTGGAGTCTAGAAAGAGTTGAGATGGTCACCTCCACATACTGAGAATTACAATAATCCAGCTGAGAGGTGATAAAACAATGGATAACTGTTTCCAGGTCCTGATAAGATATAATTATTGCAAGTTACACTCACATGTACTAATTTGCAATTTATGAAATTTTGTTGTAGACATGACAGTTTGAACATCTAATTATGTAAGTTTTGTGCTTTTTTTTTGAGAGGATGCACTTCATACTGGATCAGATTTACATTAATTACTGATGTCTTTTGTATGCATAGCACAAAATAAAAAAAGCTGTCACACTTTACTACAAGAGGAGGAAGAAGAAACAAACAGAAAAAACTCCACAACTTTTTATGTCCAACCTCACTTGCCTCCAGGACATTGTTTTTTTTATCGATTAATGCATCAAATCATCACAAATTAGACTCATTTTAAAACCTTACTTCAAACATCACATATCATTTGAATAAACAGGAAAGTCAGAGGCCTTGCATTATACCCTGAAGTACAGAGGGAGGATAGTAAGTATATCTGTAGCGTCAAACACAAATCTCTCCAGCTTTTCCTCTTATTCATCAGGTCGCCTGCAGCATCAGAGCTGCCATAGAAGAGGCTGTCAGTCTGTTTCAAGGCGGCTGCTAGCATCGCCAGAGAGCATGCAGAGACAGCTTTCGGAAGAATGTGAATGTGCCCAGGTGTACATGCTTTGAACCAGAACCCCAAGAGGCAAGCAGATCTACATCCAAGTAACTGGGAGCTCCTGTAATCACCGCCTCTGCATCTGTTTTAACAAGGAGGAACCTCAGTGGCAGGATTTGATTGTTTTTTTTCAAACATGGAGGCCTATTAGAGTTAATTAACAGTAACAACAGGGTTGGACGGGTATGGTGTGGAAGATTTAAATTTTGGCTTCCCTTCAGTTTAATTATTGTTTTTGTTCATTGGGTCAAGCTGTCCTCAGCCTTGAAAAAATAAATCCATAACAATTTAAACCTTTGTTAATTTCATGAAGGCATCAGAGGCATCCTCAAACAGCACATTTAATTTTTCATTTGCAAGTATTTCAGATTGTGTTTCTTTTAACATCAGAACTTCCTGTTTGGTGCACTTTGCAACCTACAGCTTGATGACCATTACTTACATGCAAAATTGTTTTGAGAAATGTTATCTTTTTCTTTAATTCTGTGACCTAATTTCTGTTTTTGCCTCATCTAGCAGTTGTTAGAGTCTTTTATTTTGCACTGGAACTTGTTCATCCTTAATGAACAGTCTTGCACATTTAGTAATTTAATGTTTGCTAGCTGAAGAGTAAATAGGCCTAAAAAAAATGCTAACAACTGCTAAAATTTGGTTGGACAGTTGTGTGAGCTGGCAAATTTTTCTAAAGATTTGAATCACTGTGGTCTTGGGGAGTACAATGCTTAAATATGTTCATAAATTAACACTCATTGGCATTAATTATCTGTGATACACTATTGTCGGATTACATGTTTGTAACACATTTTTACCTTTGATTATACAGTTGTAGGAGCTGTTTAGAATGGCTTCATGTTTACGTCCCTCAATCCTTTACGTCTTGAATAAATATTAAAGTATTTACGGCGAGAAAAAAAGGCCAAGGGAGAAACTGTTATAATTCACAGTTTTTAATGAAAATTAAATGAAAAGCTGATAAATATAGTTATGTCTTGAAATAAAAAAAAACTATTTATATTTTTTATTTTTGATTAGCTGTAACCATTGTGGTTTAGAGCTATCATGTTTTATCATACTGTAATATTTTAAGGTACAATAGGACAAGAGACCAGCACAGGCTTGCATGTATCCATACTATTGTACTATACTCCCAGCCAGAACACAAATGGACTGAGCAGCCTAGCCAGGGTTCACTGTTTCAAACAAACAAATGGTCTCTAATTGTTGTTGTCATTTTAGATCTCAGATAACATTATTACAAATGCCTGAAAGGTGGTATCACCAGACAATTAAATGAGAGCAGAAATGTGCACTGAGCATCTTTTTTTTTTTTTTTTAAAACAATGGCACAGTTGAAAACACGTTTTTATGTTACATTTGGCCACCATGTAAAAATCTACAACTCCTCCATAACCCTATGTAGCTTCCTTCATAGTTTCTAGGCCCTTAAACTTCATTGGTGTCTAAATGTTTTTCAGCTAAGATCTGAAGGGGTAAACAGATACAGAGGAAAAGCGAGTGTGCATTGTCTAAAAATAGATCAAAACCACCATGTAAGGCAATAAATGTGAGAAAACACTTTGAGGTTCTACAACATATGCTGGTACAATCCTGTAATGTGACTCATTTGTAAAATTCTCACATATTCCCCAGAATATTCCTCCCCGTATCTTAAAACTTAGAGAGTAGGTAAATAAAAGAGCTGTAGAAAACATAATGAGCCAGAGATTTTTAGAGTTCAACAGATGTTAAATTCATATTTGAAAAAAAATGTCACAATTAAACCATGGATACATATGTGCAGCAACACATTTATAGATCATTACTGGTGAAGCTATTGAGTACAACATCATTCTTGCTCACATGTCAGTTGGCACTTGATCTAATTTTAGATTATCGCGATGATGAGGATGAGAATATCAAACCTGAAGCAGTGAAGTAAAAGATATGGTAACTTTCTCAGAAATAAAGGACAAACAAATAAGTAAATACACCACAAAAGTAAAGTTGGACTGAAAATGATCCAGTCAACAAATTCTGAAAAATCATTCTGCATCTCATGTACATGAAAGCACACACATACACTTGCACCTATGGAAGAAAAAATAGGGGCATCATTCTAAAATTTGGGCTGCTCATGATGTAATGTTGGAATTTTATTAATCAATACATTAATCAAAACTATGTGAATCATAAACTTTAGATTACTGTTAGAACCATTTCTAAATTATGGCATAAAGTGGTTTACCTGATGCTTAACAAGTAGAGAGTTTGTAATTAGAACATAGATCTTACACTTACTACTAAATAAGACAATTTTAACAAAATAATACATTCCATATACATGTGTAGAGCTTGTTATATTTAGTAGGAATAGAGTTGCTTGCAATGATTGCTGACAGTGACACAAAGACTTTAAATGAAGATGATATGATGGAATTATTTGCATATTGAAGTACTTATACAGACCTGGGTCTTCGCTATGATGTGTCATGTGAAACAGTGTGATCATCCATAGATTAGAAAAGCATGTAGTGCAAATAGGAATCTGCTGGACCAATTGGATTCTTTGCTTGTAAACATGTCTTCATGCGGTTTTTAACTGATTGGAGAAAATTGCTGTTTACGTGTTGGTGTGATGTGAGCAAACAGCAAAGAGCGGGGAACAAAAGATGTTTGATGTGTAACTTAAAGGTCCAGTGAGTAGGATTTAGGGAGATATATTGGCAAAAATATTTAATATTTATAACTATGTTTTCATCAGTGTATAATCACCTAAAACTACGAATTGTCATGTTTTTGATACCTTATGAGCTGTTTATTTCTACATATGGAGGGGGTCCTCTTCCTGAGGGGTCACGGTGTTGTTTGTACAGTAGCCATTCACATTTACACGTTGGCCACTGTAGTTTCCCTACATGCTTAGCATGCAAGTGAAATTTCAGATGCTAGATGCCACTAAATCCTACAAACTAGACCTCTAACAGTGTAATATTGTTGAAAATAAAAATCAAAGTTTTTGATATGACATATTTGCTCTTTTTAGTCAGAAAATAACAGGATGGTAGCAAAAATCAAAATGAAGGAGCACAACAGCTGAAAAATAAAAATAAAAATAACATTAAACATAATTAATAATGATATATTTATTTAGATGCCTCAATATTGCGCCTGACTGCATAAAAAAATGAGACACCATGTTGGAGCGGTTGTGTATTTGAATGTGCCTTTGTGTCACTGTGAAAGGAATATATAGGCCACTTTATGTATGCAAAGAGACTGACAGTGGGTGGATTTTTTCCTCAATAGATATAATTTGAAGCCTAGCTGTCATTTAGCGACACAAGTAATTTGTATGGCTCTATACTCTGCAAACAAATTATTTGACACTAGATGACAGTTGCATTTTGAGGTTTGTAATGCTGTGTGCCTCTAATATAAATTGTTGAAAAACAAATCATCAGAGCATGAAATAAATATGACATGTTTTTGCTATTACACCTGCTGTCATCTTGGAGCTTTGTAGACTGGTCCCCCAGTGGGGATAGATTTGACTGACAGCAGACACTGGAGGCAATGATCTACCACAGAAGAACCAATGGTAAAACATGCTGCTCCCAGCACATACTCACGAAAGAAAGCTTTAAAGCAGCACCTACAAAAGAGTTGGATCCGGAGCACTGATTGACATTCCTTCTCTTTGACACTTTGACATGGAAATGAAGTTTTTAAGTCAAGCCCTCCAGTCCCTGCTTTGTTCTTTATCTCTCTATGACTAGGAGATGCATCACACTAGGTCTGTTTGCCCAAGCGGCTTAATAAAACCCACCGCGCGCAGGTAAAACTAATAAAAGCACATTTGTATACAAGACACCTGTATGGGGCAGACTTGGGGCACTAAGATATGCAATTCAAACAATACACATAATGCCATATCATACATCAATTTATAAATGTAGGGAGTCATTCTTCTTTTTTAATTTTCTTTCATGTACTCCTGTGATGCCAAGTGACCTGGGAATGGAATGATGGTATTACATTTTTATTTTCAGCCACAAAAGACAGGAGTAAAATTGTGGCACCCTTAAAATCTGTTAAATTACATTTTGACATTTGCTTTATGTGCATATGTCAATATATGCTAAGAATACTCAGTTTGGAGCTTCAAAGACTTGTTTTAAAGTATAGCTCAAGAAATAAAGTAAAAAAAGAGAGATCATCTCAGAGCCTCTTGAGATGGACAGCAAGTCTGGTTTTGAAGCCAGCTCTCCACTGGCCTTTCAGGAATCTACGTGCATGTCATTTCAACAAGAAAACTTCATATCCCAGCCCTTCTCCCATCAATCATCATGCCATGTTGGGCAGACACAGACAGAACCACCAAGAAAAAGCTCTCTGGTGCAAATCCTCAATAAAGAGCAACTGTCACACGGAGTCTCTGCAGCTGCTCCATTACATTAAAGAGCCCCTCACAGCTTACCTCTGCCATCAATTTGAGAAAAACATTCCACTCTGATTTTTTAATGTTTTTGTCTTTTTTTGTGCATTTTTAAAGCAAAAAATAAGATGTGATTAAATATATAAAAATACAAAGTGCAGAGATTCAGACAGCTTGAAAGGAGGTATACAAGAAAGTGAAAGCTTGTACGGCTCACTGTGTGAAACCACAGAAAACTTCTGCTGGTTTAGTGTGATCAGCACACATAACACTGCACCATCTGCTGCCTAATGCATTGTCTCTGTCGTTTTTTTTTTTTTGTCTGGGTGAAGCTAGTTATGTGGCCTTTCTGAGTTTGCATTCTTGTGCATTCTTATATCCTCTTTTACTCGTTTGACTAATCTCAGTGCTGCTGTTTGAAAAAAAAGCACCTTAGAGCCACCTCTGGAATGATTGCCCTGCACGATCAACTCATCACAGAGCTAAGGGAAGTTGAACAGAGAAATTCCAAATGTCTGATCAGTTAACACTCGTGTCTTTTCAGTTGAACACAAAACATAACACACACAGCCAGTATCAAACCGTACGCAAGCAATTCTTCTTTTCTCAGACAGTTTTGGAAAGATAGGAGAAGAGAGTAGATTTTGAGTCAATGTTGGCGGGAGTACATATGACATGGGGGGCTTGGGAGTGTTCTGCCATGAGGTTTTGAGTGTCACACAGTTAATTGTCTACATTCTGGTTACTTTTTTGCACCAATCTGTGCTTTTGACTTTTCTAAAAATAAAAGTATTTGGGTACCACCATGTTTTTATTGGGGGGACAAAAGCACATTCTAATTATTGAAAGGGATGTGACCACTGAGTTGCTCCTTAAATCCACACCCATTCATAGCCTTGCACAAAAACAGGATTCTTCATCATGGCACACTTGAGTCTACAGATGATTGGCAGAAAATGAGTCAACAAAATTCTGTCATTTTATGAGGCAAAAATGTATTTTCTGGTTTTAGCTTCTAAAATGTGAGGATTTGTAGCCTCTCTGTGCTATATAACAGGGAACTGAAAGCAACAATGTCTGAAGTTGACAGTTTCATTTTTGATAATCACATTATATTGCATGATTTATTTCTGTTTCTATTTATCAACCAGCTGAGTACATCATTACTTTAGTGCCTTGAACAGTGCAAACAGAATGCTGTGCTGAGCTTGCTGTTGATGTACACCTAACTTTATAATTAGAATCAATACAAGGCAATCCTATACGTCTTCACCTTGGTCAGGTAGTGAAATGTGGACGGTTCAGCCACAGGCGTCCAGCAACATTTGGGCAGCTTCCAATGACAGCAGCAATGCTGGCTGTGAGCCAGGCGAATCATGGCACTGCTAAACCCCGGCCAGTGGAACAATGCATGAATATGAGCACAAAGGAATGCAGCAGCTGAATGACTAGACAGTAATGATGTCTCCAAGAGGGTGCAAGTGGTAACAGAGGATACAATGCTCTGTGAAATCCAAACCACATGCCTACCTTGGACCTCCATATCATTGCGGAACCACCGGATATTGGCTGCTGGTTTGCTGCCCGGTGTGGTGCATGTCAGGGTGATTACGTCCCCCTCCATGGCAGGCTTGGTAAATCCTGTGATCTCTGGCCGTCCTGGCACTCCTGTGATGCATGGAAATATTATTATAACTACCATACTGAATGCATGTATATGAGGCTGTATTCTCCTGGCAATGAAAAATAATAGAAGAATAACTGACTTTCAGATATTCATGCCCTCTTATTTTTTATTTAATTAAATGATAAAAATGGAATTGTGACTTAAGAGGTTTGATTTTTAAGGCAATTATAAACAAATATGTAGTGGTAAAACCACAGTGAAAAATCAACATCAAGAGAGCAAAAAAAAAAGAAGATGATGAATTGGAAATTAAATTATTCAATTAAGTTATACATAAAACACCCCAAATCACTCCTTTAACATAACAGAGGCACGTCTTCCTACGTAGCTGTGAGAAGCCTGATGAAGGTCATCATGGAAACTAAATCCAAATAACCGTACTCTAAGTGTTGACAGTGTGTGGGAGTAAACTTTTATTTTTTGTCTATTTCTGTATATCCTTCAAAACACCTGTCTGTCCTACACAGGTGTCAAAAGATTCTCAAAGTGTTCTATAGTAGTTGGCCTTCCTGGCAGAAAATTAGTGATGGGAACACTACTAGCTTGCAAGCAAAACTGTCATTCCTTCTTCTAGGACACAATGTTATGCAGAGACATTATTTTTCTATAAAGTAACAAGTGTATGAATTAGATAAAGAACACAGACGTTGACTCAAAATGTGCACATATTCATGCTATCAGAAAGTGAAAAATTAGCCAGAAGTAAAACAACAAGTAAAAAAATGGACATGCTCACCCAGAACAGTGAGAAAGGCCTTGGTGGTCTTGACAGGCATGGTGAAGAGCGAGCAGGTGTACTGACCCTCGTCTGACAGGCTGACGTCACTGATTCTGATAGTGAGCTCCTGCGACGAGGCTCGCACCAGCTCAATTCTGTGGTCCCTCAGAGCTGAATAAGAAAGGGGAGCACAAATAACCACAGAGCGCACAGACAGAAAACACAGTCAACAAATGGGCAAATTCATGCTGAATTCAGTGATGGCAATTCACCTGTAGAGGCAGCATGACCCCAGAACAAGGCCGCATGTTTTCAGTGATTTCAAATAATTGTCAAATGCTGCAATGGCCAATGCTTCGAAACATTTTGTTACTAATTTTGGTTATCCAATTAATGATTTTAAGCAAATTGCAAAACTAAGAAATTAAAGATGTAATGACTGAACACACTTCATTGTAATAAAACTCAATTTGATTACATATTTTCATGCATTTGCTGGGTGTTGATTTTATTAAAACATTCTTGTTGATATTCTGATATTGATTCCAACCAATAAGCCCAGCTCTAACGCAAACAAAGGTCCAGTGTGAAGGAATTAGGGGCATCTATTGGAAGAAATTGTAATAATCATTACTATATTTATAAATAGTTTATAATCACTTTCACCGATTATATCTACATTTGGATTGGATCCCTTCCTATGTAGTGTAGTTCTACAATTGCCCAGGATGGACTAATCAAACACTGACTCAAGTGTCATTTGAATTTCCATGTTGGCAATAATAGCTCTCCTATACGTTTGGCACATGGGAGAAGTCTCAGTTCTGCTACCTCATCCTTAGATGCCACTAAATACCATAGACATTTAAGGGAAAAAAACAACGTTGCAAATTGTAATTAAGAAAAATAGCTGCTACAGCCACACACAAATTAACCACTACTACTAATATGATTCATCACACAATAATCATCACAATGGGTATGCTCAAAACACAGCTTGAAAAACACCTTTCAGTTTTTTCTTAAAACACTTTCACCACTGCTCATTCAGATGTGACTACATCCTCAGAAACCTTGGAAAAAAACACGCAGCTGAGCTGAAAAAGGTCATCTTGCACCTGTCATCTCTTATACAATTTCAAATTGAGAATCACCTGCTCCTACATGCGACCAACCACAGAGGGCAGGAAGGAAAGTGCTCTTCATTGAATAAATTACACATTCTTAATCCTCACTCCCTTTAGGCCTGGCCAGCTCTCTCCCCAAACACTTTTTCATCTGAAGTAATTTGAACTCTATTGGATTGTACTACATGGAGCAAATCTGGCAAAATGCAGCAGAGGTAGGTGTTGATTAGGATTTTATCAATGTGGCCAATGTAAAATTGCATCAGATAAAAAAGAGACATCTCTGTGAAAATCATTAATCACCTCCTCCGTTTCCATTTATTTGATTTGAGTGACGAACACACACAGCAGTCATGTGACACATGTTAAATTAGATTTGCTGAAATGATTATCAGATTTACACAGACATAGGTCATTATCAACAATGCTGTTCTTCAGCTTCAATTACACCATATCGTTTGATGATAATTATCTTATAATCACACACATAATAAAAAGAAAAAAAAGAAAGATTGGCGATAGAGATATTAATGGCCCTAAGAAGTTTCCTATTAGAGACTCTTTGTTATCGAAGAATAAAGAGTAAATAAAAACAATCTTCAAGCCAGAATTAAAATTTAACAACAAGCTGTGCCATCAGAGAGCCAGCTTATTATGTGCTACAGGGCTTAATACAAACATTTGATAGTCTTACTGTAGCAAACCGCATCCTGAAACAAAGCTGCCTGATGTTCTTTGTAGTTAAGCATCTTCACTACAGAGCTTGAAAATGCCCAGAGGCTCTGGCAGAAAACAGCAAACCCTTTGGTGAATGGATGCATTGGAGAGGTGATGGGGTCTAAACAAACACCGTACAGGAACTCAAAAGATATGGAAGTACAGGCTGTGAAGATCAAAGCCTTGGACAAGATGACATACTGTACTTCCCCTGCATATCCCTCTATCTCTGCATCGCACAGAGAAAAGATGCGGAGAGGAAGACCGATTTTTCTTCTTCTTAACCCCCCGTTTCTCAAAGCTCAAACACCTTTGAGATGCTGATAAATGTTCTGGCTGTTTCCTGAGAGGGATTTTTTAAGGGAAACAGACATCTTTTGGTTAAAGTGATATTCCACCCAAAATCCGTGGGTGTAAAAAGTACAATATAAAAATAAATAAAAAATAATAAATAAATAAAAATGCTTGCATTTCTTTCTTTCCATCTCTATCGTCAGTCTGATCTATACAAAATGCTACTGGAGCTTCTGTGTCACAGAATTACCTCCCTCACAGCTCCATAGTAGCATATTTAACCATATTTCATCAAAATTATGACTGTTTGGAACTAACTGAGCCAGCACATTTTCAATCCAAGAGCGCAGCGTTATCACATCCCTCGGCATGTGATATCTACGCTAAAGACAGCCTTCAGTGTCTTTATGAGACACAATGGCCCATCAGCTAACACCAATGTAAACTCATCCATGGCAACAGTTGACACAGAGAACAGCTGATGTAGTATATAGAGTGAGAAAGTCCATCAGGCAGTGGGGGTGGCAGATGGCTCAGACAAACTGGACCTTCGTCCAGAAGACCACAGTTCATGTCCATTGTGAAATCAAAAGTGAATGTTGTTTTAATGTGATGTTGGACAAATTACGTATATTCATCGTGCAGTGACGTGAAGTGTCATGATTTACTCAAGTCGTGTTGGGTTCTTTTTGTAACTCAAACATTTTTTTGTTAATCATAACAAAGTGTATTTCCATCCTAAACCAACATTAACCAGGTGTTTGTGTGAATGTGTTTCAGCTCTGTGGGATAAGAATGTGTTGATTGAGCATATGGCTAGACAACAGAGAAGTGGGTTATGCTTCAGGAGTGATTCTAGAAATTTCTTTGAACTTTAATTTCCTTTGCTGAAACTTTTAAACCTAAACTGTGACCAAATAAAGTACAGACCACTAATTATTTCAGGTGACATTTAAAGAAAACAAGCAGGCTGACTGAAACAGAACTAAATCTAAATGTCAGCAGTAGCTAAAATACTGACTCACATAGTTTAAAGCCAGGCAGTGGCTGAGAAACACCTTACAGTTAAACAAAAGATGGACTTGACTGATGCATTTTTGTTAGACAGCCACTGGCACGACACAGCACGTGAATCAATGACATATTGATAGAATGAGATGTACAAAGGTTTGAATAACCCAAAGACAAGTGTTATCTATTACTCAAACAGCATATGGCCAGGAAACCATACTACGAGCATCCAATCCAGGCTAGAGGCCCGGATTGTGAGCAGATCCGTCACAATCAGACCCAAATGCCAGCAGCTGACAAAGCTTTTTTCCAGGTGCTTTAGGAAATCAATGTGATGAAAAGGTTCATTTCCCCGAAACCCTAGATAGCTCCGGCGTTGTTCATTCTGCTTAGGAGAAAGCATAAATCGGCACCCTGACCTTGTGTATGCTACAGCCTTGCAGCATGGCAGCTTAATGCGCAGTACATCTCCTGTGATGGAGGCCTTACCAAGGCTGTCTCAAATCAGTAAAACTGACACCGCGGTTCCCCCTCAGGGCAAGGGATACTGTTGCTATGGCCCTTTGATGCAAAGTAATATTTGCCTTGTTACCCTGACAGTCCTTTGCACCATCGACCATGTCAGTGGAAGACCAATTTGAAGTCTCCCAAGAGAAGTGTAGTTTGTCAAATTCAGTTTTAACAACAATTCTGTTGAAAGTTATCTTGATGCCCAAGAAACTATTTTAACATGATAAAACAGATGTTACATTTGCTTATTACTATATGGTGCACAGTTATAATGTGTAAGAGAAGAGCTTTCAGTCTGGTTGGTAGCTACATTAGCTCTGTCTTCAGATAAAACTGGAGGCAGAGGAACTGCAAGGGCACTTTATACATGGTATTCACTTCTGCACTCCACTGAGCAACAGACAGATGTTACCCAGTGTTTCTAATCCAAAATGATGAAGTATCTACTGACAGTCCAGATAGAAAAGGACATTTTGCATATATCCATTAGTCTTGGAAACAAGCTGATGGCTCTCAGGTTCAGCCAAAATATGTTGCATCCGCAATGCCGAGTGTCCCCATTTGGCCATTTTTGCATGGCCTGTAACCACTTTGAGCCAGTCCTGGAATGTGAAAGCACTAGCTGTCCTTCAGCGAGAACACAGGGTCCTGGCGCACCCCCCCGCTCTCCAGCCAGGGGCTCCACTCTTTGCAATTAGAGTGTGTTTGCTGCTGGCTGTGCTCACTCAGTGACTGTGTGGGCGATTCTGGATGTGTTCCAGGGCTAGTGGTGCAGGCAGGGGGCTCTTTCCCACCACACATGTGGCTGCAATTAAGAGAAGGAAAGGGCCTTGTTCCAGAGGGCCATTGTTACTGCCTGCGCTCTCAGAGATCCCACAGAGCAGATGCTACTCAAATTGGACTCATTTTCAGCGCATGAAGGAGGGAAGGAAAGCAGGAGGAATTCTCCCAGCAGCTAAGCTACGTCCCTTCTTCAAGTGGTGAATAATGAGACCGAATATATTTTTGTCTGTCCATTTTTCAGCCCACTGACATAAGCTTGATTGTACACTGTGGGAATTTTTCTGCCTTTGAGTTGCTTTTTTCAAATGACTTTTCTAAATTTAATTTTCATTACAGCAAGTGCCAGTGGGGTTACATAATTCTGTTGATTTTCAAAGCAGTGTTACCCATTTCAGGGTTTGTAAAGACATATTACAGTACAACACATAACAATAACTTATCACCTGCTAAAGGATCTCAACATTTTTCATGTGGGTCTCAAACTTCTACAGTAATTTTAAAACAAAATATTTGTCATTATTCTAAAGAGCTAATATACATTATACATGAGAGTGCAGTGTGGCAGAGAGATTAGTATAGCACATACAAGAGCAACTCTTCACATTAGTGATAATAGCCAACTGTATAGTGCTATAACGGTAGATTCACTTTTCAGTGAAGTTGGAGGTAACCAAGTACACTTAAAAGCCCATTAGTCTCTGAAGAAAGACATTAGCGGTGGCCATGAGACCCCATCTACATTTTGTTGCCAGTAAAAAAACATTGAAAAGTAAACAAAACATTTGTGAGAACAAACTTGTGACACACTGAGCATAGCTTCAGTGTGAGATACCTTTCTCAAATGTGGTAAAGGATGATCTGGCAAATAATTTGTTTCTTTTTCTTGGATGTATTTGTGTTTGTTATCTGCTGTTTTTGCCTTGTCCCCCTCTTTACATTTTCCTCTTGCTTTCCTGATGTTTATAAAACGACAAAAAAATCAAATGCCCAATAAAAACAAGATAACATCAATAAAACCACAATAATGAAAATAATGAAACCATAATACAAAAAACAGAGGAAGAATAAAACAACAGTAATAACATTATTATTATTATCATTATTATCACCATCATCATCATTAGTAGTAGTAGTAGTATTATTGTAGTTTTGTCAGTTTTAAGCTGGATATATTTGCAGAAAGATATCTGACACCAAGCTCAGGTAAAAGTCCACTCCACTCGCTTCTGACAGAGCTACCACCAAATACTGTGTGTTTACGAGAATGGACGTTAAAATGTGCTTTCATTGGTGCTCACTCCAGTAATTGCATCCTTGGTAATTATCCTTCATTCTCTCAAGCTAATGAATGTTTTAATGCTCACATTAGAGCATTCATTTAGCACATAACAGCATTTTGATTACTACAAGCCAATTAAGATCAATTTTGCTTTGTGACCTTTATGATCCAAGCTGAATGCCCCAATTAAATGTCATGAATGATGAACCATAAACTTGTGAGAGATTGAATTGAGATGAGGAAAAGTGCTGTGCAAATTGCCACAGCATGTATGGATATGCTGAATGAGTCTCCATATCTCTCCTACAAATACATACTGTAGTTCAAATGAGCAACTTGTTATCTGCCTTTGACATGCAACCTGCAGTAGCTTCCCATTAATTGCATTATTCATATTCACCATATCTGACAAAAGATTCTGCTTCCATCCTGCATGCCTCCAGGAATGTCATTACCATTCTCTACAGCATCGCTACTTAAGTTTTATCCTTTCCCCACAGAAGCCAAAAGTGAAGTAAATCATAATGAAGACAGCAAAGGACAGCTCTGCTCTCATTTTTCCTGCTCAGTAATAATAATTCATAACCCCGGCAACATATAAAAGGGATAATTTTACAAAAGACATATGGTCCAAATCGATTTCTTCATCGTGGCAGCTCACCACAGAGCAACTTCCTTCAACAGTCCCCGCTAATTGGTCTAATGTAAGAATGATGTGTTGGACTGGCTATTAAGGGGATCTATCTCTGCTGTCTCAGGTCTGTGGCAGTAGAGTGTATCTGCATACTGGTCTTTGCCATAGTGTAGCCTGAAGCCTCTGAGGTGGCAACAATCAACCAAGACTCAGATATACATAATGGATGAGGAGCGGCCTGCCAAGGAGCCAGCTGGCATGATATAAGAGGAGGGCTGTGTTCAGCTGTAGACAAATGTGCAGAGACAGTCCAACCCATATGGATCAGCTTTGGGAATCCAGCAAGGTTAACACTCTCTTGGAGCTCCATGAGCTCTTTGACTGAGCCTCTTATGGGAGAAGATGAGATAGAGGTCCTTCTTATCGTTAACACTCTCACCAAAGATACATTAAGCTATTGAGCTGTCACCTGCACACTACCCCCCCCCCCCCCCCCCCCCTCCCCTGTCCGTGACAGAAAGTGACATTGCTGTGTGGACAAATTATAGAACACAATTTCTAGGATGCACTGCTGGGATTACCTACCTACCCAGTGGACTCCCGATGGGTTTATAAAGCTAATAGCACACCATTGTGATCCTTCTGTTAATTTAATTGCAACATACAACATAAGAAGGTTAATTGGAGTAGTCTTGTATATAATGAAGACCGACCTTGCCAGGAAAATGAAAGCATCAGTTGTTTGTTCAAATGCTTTGTTTTATATTTTTTGAGCTAAAGCACAGCGAAGACAATGTATTTTGACATTGTTTCATTTACATAAGACACCCCTTACCAATGTTTTCTTATTAACTATGACCAATATATTTTCCTAACTGTACCAAGGTAGTCTGAGGGTTTCCTGCAGCTTAAGGAAAGGAATATTTAAGGCTTTTTAATACTTTTTTAAAAAAATGCCACTCGGACTGAAGTTTAAGACCACATTTCTAGTTTCTAGTTTTATTTTTCCCAAATGTTTATTGTATTCCCTAAATGTTTTTTTTGTGAAAATGTTAGATTATCTACATCAGATGTTGAAAAAAAGAGTTGTTCACATGGAAGACAATAAACAAATTACAGTATTATAATTTGGTTTAACAACAAAAGTAGGAAATATCTGGCATTTCTTGCTGGGTTTCATGGTGATGTTACCAATTTATTTTGAGATTTGACAACGCAACGTTAGAAAAATAAGAGATTCATAAAATTGTACTTCTTGTGTTTGAGGATTTTTCAGACTTTTGAAAGATTAATTCAAGTCAATTTAACACCAATTAAGGCCTTGTTTTTAGATTCATGAAAACAATGCTTTTTAAGACTTTTTAAGGACCCACAGGAACCAGTTAAAGTTAGAGTTAAAGGAGCCTAAAGATAATCAAACATTTACCATGGAGGGAGCAGATCATAAAATGTAGTTTTGGAAGGCACTGACAATGCACGACTGGCACTTGTATAAGAATAATGAAAGATGCTTGCTTTTCTTACTGTTACAGTAAGAGTAGACTTTAGGTATTCTGGAAAGACACAGAAACCTCTTTTCTCCTTGAATGTACTCTTTGGGGCTTTTTACATATTCTCATTTGTCAGACCTGAATTAAAATGGAACAAATTATAGTCAGGGCAAAGATCAGATTTTGTCTCACTTCATCCAGCAGCTGTCAGACCCAATTGATATAATATGGAACTTCAGCTTCTTAACAGATGTTTCTCTTTACTCCACGGAACCTGCTCAAAAGGATTTAAAAGGTCATTTTAATACCCCTTTTCCTGCCTCACTATTTTATATCAAGCTCCAAACACAGCCAGACAAATGCCCTTATCTTTAATACCGAGCTTGAGGGAAAGGCGAGAGTAGAATTAAAAAAAAAAAAAACATCTCACAGAGCGTTTTGTCTAATTTAAGACAGAACAGCAAATATATTTTTGTCATCATTACTTGTATGTGTTGAGCATTCGGAATCAAACATAAAAGCTGTAAGAGCTGAATTTCCTCTGGATTACAAATGCACAATGACAAACTACCTTTGTGAAGAGAGAGTGGGGGAAACTTGTATGTGCATCAAACGGTAACATATGGCCAGGCTGTCATGGACACCCAAGGGGATTGTAGTAAGCAGAGAGGTGGACAACGGAGACAACAGGCAGAAAACAAGCAGGGAAAATGAAAGATTTATCTAAACAGCAGGTAAAAAAGATACCAAAATCCAAACACTGACAACAAGAAAATGCAACATAACTGCATTAATCTAATCTGCTCACTGACAGCAGTCCATGAGCAGCTGTTCATCAGAGGGAGAGAACAGCCTGCTTCAAGCTCAGCCAGTCTGCAGTTAGTTGTTGGACTGAAAGGTAGCATAAGGTTGAATCTAACATTTTTCATTGGCTCCTACAAGAAGGCACAACAAACGGGAGAAGAAGGACAGTTGCAGCCCTCTGCCAAGCAATTAACTGGTGATTTGGCACAGTAGAGATTTCTTCCCAGGTGTCCCACCCTCTTCCTCGCATGAAGCCCGTGTTGTTCCACGCCTCCCATTTCTCCTGATGGCCTCACAGGCATCGTATTAGTTGTGCCAATAAAGCTTTTCATTTGGCTGTTTAAAAGGAGATGGAGAGGAAGTGTTCACATACTTAGCCCTGGCAACCTCTGCTGAGTGGACTACATTCATTTTGTCATCCGTATTGCTCAGGAAAAGGATTATGTCATGCAATATAAATGGCTGCACAAGAGGGGCAAAATGGCTCATACATACTGCGCTTTCCAAGCTCCCCTTACATACTTGCAACATCATTTAAAAGTGGATGCAAATTTTGGCTTTGTATTTTAGGGAAATTATTAATTTGAATGATCTATCATGCGTTACATTGCCCCAGATTACAAAGACTTAAAAGTTATAGTTTTTTTTTCTGATAGAATTTGATGATTATCAAAACTGGTTCTGCAAAGTCAAATATTAAAATGCCGCCTTCACAAGAGAATACAGAAAAATAACAATTAAAAAAAGGATGGTTTTGGTTCAATGACTTCTGCTTGAATTCAAATCCTTTGGGCGCATTAACACCATTCACACAAGAGTATCTCTTAAGATTTAGTTAACTTTCGTTTAATTGTATTTGGAAGTAATTTCATCTAATAAAACACCTTAGACCTCATTACTAAATCCAATCACTTGCAAGGGAGAAAGTATTTCTTCAAACCAGACTGTGACTCTCATTCTGTTGGTTCACTCTGGCGTCTCTCTCTCCCCTATAAATTGTTATTCAAAGGGAAAGTTAATCTTCAATCACTGAACCAATGATATTGTATTAACAGCTACAGCATAAATGAAATGGGTAATATGCTGTGAGAAACACTGAAAGATGAACACCCCCAACCCTTACAAGACCAGTCCACTGTTATACTCCTTTTCACCCCAATTCCAATTTATCAACTCCAGACTTTTGTCACCTTTAAATTGGATTTGGCTGGTGAGAGCACATTATAATTCATTCTGGCTCAGGCCTTGTTTCACAAGGTTGCAACAGTGTGCTTCCTTTTCAGTGACATCCAAACAGCTATACAAATGTAGGGCAGCTAAAATGCTAATTAAGCCCAATCATCTCACAATCCACAGGCATTACTGTGTTGTAAACAACACCGTCAGTGTTGCGTGATTACAAAAGTTCAATTTAAAAATAGTCTATTTCTGTTTAGTTGGTGCCCTGGGACATCAGTGGAGACAAATTCATTAAAAGTCTGTTTTGACATTACATGTAATACATTTCCCTCTTATCCTGTCTTTTCCTGTATTCAGTCAAATTGTGTACTTGCAGGCAGCCAGGAACATTTTTGTACATTCCAAATTTGAAAAATTAATGAAGAAGACTCCTGTAGTGAAGTAATCTGTCTAAGAAATCTGTATCATATCTCATCATTTTATCATTAGGGCCATTATCCGCTAATATATATTACTCACCTTTCTTGTCCCCAAAGAACAGGGTCTGTTGTGCAGGGTTTGACCACTGGAGGGAAGTGTTATCATTGAAATCCACACGACAGGTCATGTTGGCTGTGCCCCCCTCCACCACCGTCACATTCTGAGTTATGGGGAACTGACCTTGGCTACCTGTGGGATTATGAGACAGAGGTGGAGGTCATGGTCGTGACATGAAAAGATAGCAGTTTTGGACTGGGTGTTAGTGTCTTTTCATTGAATCACATTAATGTGCCATTCAGACTTGACACCTTTCAAAGTTAATGTTCTGTCATCATATCGCCCAGTTACATTAATGTCTTCATTACATCACAGTAAACCAAGGATAGCTTAATGCAAGCCTGGCTGACATGGACTCCAGCCTTCAACAGCTGTTGTTGCTAGAAAAGTGTTTTTTTTTTGTTGTTTTTTTAGGGTGGAGACAATGATAGGATTTACTTTCCCAGAGCGCCTTCCTTGCTGCCTTATTGCAGGGCCCTAATTGGTAGCATGGCCTAATTAGAGGTAGTCATGTTCTGGTGTAGAGTCTAGAACTGCAGCTGGGTGGTAAATTGACACATAATCCTAGACACTGTGGGCCTTCGATCCGAGCGACTGCCTTGCCCTGAAACAGCCGCTTGTCACAGTGTGCAGAAGACATCCAAATGAGGCCTAATCACCCAGCCTTGCTGGATTTTACCTTCTTATTCCACATTTGTACTTGTCGTCTCAACAAAGTCCCCTAATTACATTGCAGAAGCATTTCTATCCTGCCTGTGTTTTTTTGAACTCTGCCAAGCTTCAGAAACAGATGTCTAAAACCAATACTCTTTTGTGGGGAATTGTTAGAAGACATAGTGTAGGCTAATATGAGCCTGACCAGACCAGCCCCTTTAAGGGTGACAACAGAAAACAACAACTGTGTTAGAGCTCTTGAGTTCATACTTGAAGCTGAATGTGCTGCATTTGCCTGGGAGCATTTGGCTGTCCGCAAGTTAATCTGTGCATGTTTCCTCTTGATTTCACAGGTCTGCTTTGTTTTCCTCTTTTAACGTGCCTGAGTATGAAGGTGACATTGTCTCTGCCTCTCCCAGGTACAGTTCACCGCAGGGACATTTCAACTAAGGGAGCAGCTGTCTGCCTCATTAGTCCAGCTCAAATGGGGGGGCAGTGGAGGCTGGGACAGCCAAAGGTCTGTGGACCTTCCTTGACCTCGACCGTCCTGATGGAGACCATTGTCAGCTAGAGGTGAAGGTAAGGCTGACTATAAATAGTAATGAGAAAATGATTCCAATAGTGCACATTATTTATCTGCTCATTACTCTCAATCAGATGAAACCATATCAAGAAACACGTCACCATTTCATCATTACAATGATTCAAATATAGTTGGCTGGATGTCAGTTGGTAGTCCAGCAAAATCAGCTATGCATGTCATATTAAAAAGGGAAATGGATGCAGATGCATTTTGTGTGGGGTACCATGTGGAAGTGTTGTTGTCAGTTCCTGCATAACTTTCAACTTTTTTTGTCATATCATCTACCCCACCATCTCTCCAGTATCTTTGCTACATGTCTCCAGTGTATACTGCTCACTATTCACAGAAATTTTATGAAAAAAAAGTCTAATCCATACAGTAATGAATATAATTCTCAATCCCTCAAGTTCAGGTTCTGGTATGCAAGGCTGTTTAAGCACAAAAATCTGTTACTGAAATTCATTTTAATGATGCCTGCTGGGCCAATAAAAGCTGTTCACGACACAGCCGTGTCGTGAGTGTCGTTTTAAAAGAAGTGCCTGTGCAGGATAGTGTGCACTGCAGCTTTCTGGGCTTCACCTAATACATTCATGAAATTCCACTGTCTTGACATTCTGTAGCAGTTTAGAGTGTGGCAAATGCTGTCCTTTCTGTGGAAACATAATCCCCAGCGCCAACTACAGACTGTATTTTTTATTTTATTTTTTTTGAGATGGTGATTGGAGAGCGACTGGCCTTACTTCAACAGTACAGCACCAAACAATATTCTAGAAAGTCACTGAACCACAAACTGCTGCAAGGACGCTACACTGTGCTGTGGGCCCACCACTCTGACCTTGCTTTAAAGAGGCATATGTTCAGATGTGTGTAGCAGAGAGGGATATTCCATAACATATCACATTTATTTTATGTAGCTTACAGCACATTTTGCACAAAAAGATGTGGTAGCACTTTACAATACAACAATGTAATAAGATGATGATGGGAAATGCCATGATAATTCTATAGGTAAAAAAAAGAATAATATATGTTAACAATACTATTCACAAAGTGATACTATTAATATTGGCAATACTTGGGTTTTACTTCTGTAATATGGGTAAAAAGTAAAAGAACATGGGGATAATAATCACAAAGGACCCCTCATGATAATGTGGCCATGACGGGTTAAAGGCCTTACACACCCAAATTGAGTGATTTTACTCAATTTGGGTGATTTCCTCCAAAAACTATGTGGGCGTGTGCAGACCGTCTGACTGACATCTGTCTCGACCTCCACAGGCATTTTTCACTGAAGACATTTTGAGATGTCTCAGTAGCAAAAGCACAGGTGAAAAATAATAAATTAAAGATGGTAGAATTTATAGCTGCTTCAGTTTCAGGGTCCAGGTAGTGTGCATGCTGGCTCACTGTCACACTGTTATGGCCCACTGAAACACTTTAACAATTTGTTAATAAATACAATCCCTTTATTACCTTGATGTAACTAAGCTGTAATATAAGTGACTAAGTTGCTAAGATGCAATAACATGTGCTTCACAAATGAACGACAAATAATTTAAAAAGAGACAATATCCAAACAGATATCTGAAAACAGATTTAACTAGCATCATTAGAGTGTCAATTTCTGCCAAGCGTTTGCTGACTGCGGCCACTGGAGACAATTCGTGTAATTTCAGCAGATGCACTGCAGCATGTTTCAGAAGCGAATAAAAATACAAGCCTTATATATTTTGAGGGAGCCATGGAGTATTGCACAGACCAGATCAATTTCTCCTTCCAACAGAAACTTTATTTAAAATATAGATGAAATATAAATGAGGATGAATGTATTTTTTTCACCACTAAAATACTAGAACACCAGCCAGAAATCTTTGATCCATGTACTAATAACTTGACTTTGAACAGTATGACCTTGTTTGTAGGCTACAACACAACACAATAGGAAATAACAATAAACACAACTCTAATAGACAAAAAGAAAACATTTCACTACATAGCCTGTTTATTTACTTATAGTAGAAGCACAAATATCAGGGAAAAGAACAAATCAGCAAAATCTACAAATACGAAGTCGAGAAGGCAAAATGCTACACTTCTGAAATGCTCCAAAAGTGGTATGACTCTGTGCGGCGGACAAAAGAAAACCAGGTTGCAGCAGTGCTCTGTGAAATTGTCCTTTTTGGCTTCCTTAGTCAAAATGGCAGAAAAGCTAACAAAAATGGGCACTAATTTGTCTCATATTCTGCCTAACTTCAGTGGATCATAACATATTGGGTATAGAATTAACTTGCAAATGCTTCAGCTCAAAATAAGACCAAACTTTTCCATGATTGTCAGTTCTTGAACCACAATGAAGGCCAAAATGTGGCCTGCAACACACGGCAATGTATGTTGTTTTCAGCTAAGTTAAGCTAATTTTTAAGCTAATTTCCAGAAAACTTGCAGCTCCTGCTAGGGTAAGCAGTCAATGATGGCATAAATCAGTAAAAAAGCAAAGGAAAAAAAAGTTTTTTTAAAAAATTCTGAATCTGCACAACGATGAGAGGTCCTTCGGCATACATGTGTACACAAAATATGAGGCTGATTGGTCCAGTAGATTGCCAGATTAGCTGCAGACTGACAAATATGCACACTCACTCGTGCACACACATTATCAAACACATGAACCCTCAAGGATTAAACCTGGCAAAGAAAAACTGCTGCTCCATGTGGGATTTGAACATATGATTTCTGCCTGCACCAAAATTTCACTTGGATTGCCTCATTTATCTACAAAACAAAAATTATGACATCAGAATAAAACAGATCATCATATGGTGGTTTTGACAGCAAATAACCAATAAGTACTGTAGATATGGAAAGATACAATAAAAGTTTCAGGGTAAAAGTGTAGATTATGTTGAGCCCTGGCTGTGTTTTCCTATAAAAACCAAGCCAGTGAAAGGGAACAAACACTTCTGAGAGGAGTAATGGAGGTATGAAGGTTGTCTGCTCCACTGATGATCCAAGACGACTCAGTGAAGTGCAGTGATGAAATGAGGAATAAACCTGCACTTTTACAATATGCCTTCAGGGAGGATAGACCATCTCTTAAACACAAAGCATATCAGTTCTACAGGCTAAGGGACTTCAGTACTGGGCATCGCTGTATCCTTTTTCAAGTGCTTACATGTATTATACTGAATAAGAGGGAACTACTTATTTTCAGTCAAGGCCAGCTGCAGTTTGACAGTGTGCACATACTTACAGTAGACAGTGTGCTACCTGCCTGCCATGACAGCAAATAGGTGAGGTGAGGATTGAGTAACCCGAGATATCTTGATGAAAGGAGCTGGCGCCCTCTGAAACATGAATACCATTAGCGTTTGCTTTTTTTTCATCCTGGCAACTCTCCTCCTTTAACCCATGAATATTATGAAGTGCTATGGTAAAAGAAAAAATCAACATATGAAAAGTCACATCAGTGTTTTTTCTCTCCCCTTTTCTCTTTCCAATCCAGCCTCCCTACAGCTTTTTAGAAAGGGAGGTTAAGATTAAAACCATGAAATAATGAACTCTGAACTGAAAGTGAACATACTTTAACATTCAAATTTAACATAATCAATTAAAAATCCAAGCTTTTTATTGTTTTGTTTTTTTGTGTGAATGTGCTTTTAATCAAAACATTTCCAACATCAGCCTGCTTATAGGCCTAAACCTTAAAGCTATAATTGGTCCCTTGGCAGTGCTTTCCCCCTTCACAATGTTTTTTTATGACGGTCACATGGATCTGAGTGCTGCTGTTTTTTTTTGTGCTAAAGCAAAGAGCCCACTCCAGTGAAAGCTGAAACTGGCAATATCACCCTGAGCTGGGAGATTATGGTCCACATGCAGGTGGGCCACCAGCACACTGATCATCAGTCACAATGTCAGCATACACAAGATTAGTCAAGTTGTTTGTTGTGCTGCACACAGTCAGATTGCTGCTGACACATCTCTCCACTGTGACATTAACTTTCATAAAGAATCAAGTGACACTGCCTCATGAATCAAATATTTACCTGCACCGTTGAAATTAGGTAGAAATGTAAATAAGGGATTGCATCTTCGGTACAGACACAAATATTTGATGATTAGATTTTAAAGGAGAGCCACAAAAACAGATGTCTGCTAAACACAGACCAAAATGTACAAGTTCTGCTCTTCTATACATTTTAGTGTGGGATGAGGTCTGTGCAGCAGGTGGAGAGTACAAATATGAATACAGATGTTCAGAATGGCTGGCTGTTGGGTGTGCATTAATGATAAACTATTTCATTTCATCTCAACCCGCCTCTCTTCATGCTGTTATCAGAATGCAGCTCAGACCTTAGCTTGATGGAATCTGAGTCTGACAATATTAGAAGCCAAGAATATGATACTTAGGTTATTGATTTTGAGAGTCTTGTGGGCTGGGGGGGTATCTAGAAAATGTGAAAAGGGAGATAAAAATCTTTATGACTGTACTTAAAGGGAGGATTCTGAGAGTTAGATGATGAATGCAAATTGAGTGCTTTATGATTATAGATGATCTGGAAATCTTTTGCTCTGTTTTGATATGATTCTCAGCCTGCATTGGAAACCAGATCTAAAAACCAGATCGTGTACAACAACCGTGTTGCATGTATAATTTCACTGACTCGCTTAATGACCACTGATACAAGGCATGAGGTGAAAAACACGAGGAACATCTCTGTTGAGGAGAACAGAGAGTTAGTGGAGGAAGAATGAGCCATACCACCCCAAAAGCCTTTCTCAGTTTCAGCTGACTGCACCAAATAATGGAAAGCAGTGCCTTGATGAATGGCTGGAGAGCAGTCAAGCACACCACTGCAGAATAAACTGTAAACTGCAGGCAGGATAAAAAGAAAACAAATAACTCAGAAAATAGTTGAAGAAATAGCCGATGCCTCCTTTCATTATGGAATAATAACAATTATTAATTTTCATATGAAATTAATTCCAGGCAGTTTATCAAACCACAAGTTCACCTTTGTGCCTGATTTTACAAGGGCTTCTTTGCAAATAGAGATGATGGAGGTGCGGAACTCCCTCCTGCATGCTAATGAGTCATGGAAACTTTAAACAGTGCCTACTAATGATAATATTCTATACAGTAACATGTCTCTACATGTTAGCAGAGACATGATTTCTTGGTATTGCTGGTACTGCAATACAAAGACTGCCTGTACTTTTAGGTCTGCATTAATCCTGTCAGTGATTACATGATAGTTTAAATTAAGGATGAAACAGTTACTTGTTTAAAGATAAACTGCGGTAAGATTTCCCCATAGTTAGGATTACAATTGCAAATTTGAATGAATATCAAACTTATTGGATGCTCAAATGCAGGCACAGCATGCAACATGTTTATTTTGCTATTTCCTTTCTAACAGAGTGGGTGTGCAGCTGGTAAACCCAGTGATACTACTGGTCCCCTGTCCTTATCTATAGTGACAAAAACACAGGCTATCTTTAATGCTAATGCATATTTTATGGGGTTTTATGTGTTGACATCGGGTATCATTGTTATCATTTTACTCTAATGTTTATGCAAACAAAAAATGAATACTTCTAATTTATTTGTAGTTTCCAATATAAAACTTATTGAAATCATTTCAGTGTGTGAATCACTATTTCTTTGACATTTTCACAATACTGATAACCATACCATGATAACATTTTGGTCACTATAATCGTGAAACAAAATTTTCACAGTTTCATCTCTAATTGTTTAACAGATATGCACACAAATATTTGTCTCCTAAAATCAGGACTAAATTGTTGGCATCACAGTTTAGACAATACCCATGAAAATCACTCCAAACTAATTATTTCAAGTATGCTACAAAAATGAAATGAGTATATGAGGCTGAAAGTCGTACATTCTTGTTTCATGAAAATACTTGTAAAGCATGTTGGGCTGCATTTCTTGTATGCAAGGTGCTATACAAATAAGGTGTATTCTTATTCTTGTTATTATTATAACTTGCGACACATTTCAAGGTTTTTCTTTACCAAGTTCTCTGAGAAGCAGTAATCATTTATTTATATACGGGCACACAAAAATTTAATCTCCATAATTTACTTTGTATCTCAGACAGCCAGTATGTCAATTATGCAATTATTTTTGTGTAATCCATCCTGTAAATGACTCCTAAATCTTCACAAATCAACAAAAGAAACACCTATTTTTAAAGCACAAATTAAATGCTGTGAAGCTAAACACCAAAAGTTTAGAAAAGGAAATCAAATATCTTGCATTAATACTCATGAGGTAGACAATATACTCTTGAGATCATTGTAATTAATCACTGCAATCGCTGTGACTTGACAAAATTGTAATTAATTGGCTAACTCTAAACTGCGTGGCCTATTTGCCAGCATGTTGAGAGAAAAGGAAGTTGAACATCCACAGTGTATAAATATTCCATTTAATTAAAACTTGAGGCCTCTTGTGGTGTGCATTCCTTGGTGGTGAGACAAAGAAATAATGGAGCTTGCCGTCTCCCATGTGAGACAAATACAGACAGCTCTCGGTTCTAACTCAGTGTGAAGTTTTGTAAAAGCATGGCTTACATTTTGCTCTTGACATCCTGTTGGATTCCCAGTGTTATTCCACTTTTACTTGTGTTGAATAACTTAACCTCACTTGGCTCAGTTATTTTCTCCACAAGAATGAATAGACACTTTAACATATGACTTATCATATTGTTCACCTTAGCAAAATGTACACCTACTAAATCCTCAAGAGGTCACATAAGTTACATTCTTTGTTGTAAATAACTCCATAACTAATGGTTGTGTCCCATATTTTACAATCCAGCATCCTCTGAAGAAACCCAACCTTGATTCAACCTTCCATACTAACCAAACACATGGTTCTCTTTATTGTCTAAGATTTTATTGAAAATCATTTCAAAAAAGAGATATTCTCCTAAGGTTTTTGCTCTTCATAAACATATATTTGATAAATTTCAATAAGATTTTAAGATGAAAACATTCTGCTCAAATTTATGAATGATTTTATATGAGAGCAGAACACATGAACACATGAAAAGTCAGGCTTCTCTGGGAATATGCAAAAGAGTTGTGAAACAAAAATGTTTGAGTGTCTGTTGGTGACATGGATTCCTACACCTCTTAAGTTTCATGTGGTACACCAAGGCTTAATTCTGGGACGAGATTTATTGTCATTACATTATTTGTCATACCAGCCCTGTCCCCTGGAAATTCTGTTTATATACAACTAATTTGATGCAGCAAACCCCTTTTTACAGGGGAAACATAATACTTAGCAAATAACCTTTTCTAGAACATAATGAGGAAATGATGCTAATTAACGTATCTGGCATGTTGCAAAAATGTTAAAAACTAAACAAATTGGGGAAATGTTAACTGAAAACTAGAGAAGACTTCATTTGTTTTTTTGCCATAATAGGCAATCCCACAATGCAGTATCTACTCATAGTGACTACAGTATTATTATTGTTACTGCATTATTTATTAACATTTAACCCCAAATCGTGATCTTTCCCTAACCTTAAATAAAGTGCTTTTGTTGCCAAAACCTAAAACAGGAGTCTGAACACAAACCTAAAGTTCTGGCATTTTATATGGCCACCGACCTCCCCAATCACCTCCTTCCACAGTCTATGAGGTACATAAATGCTTTGTTTTGTTACCTGAAAGAAACATAATCCAGCAGCACTAACGCTGCCACAACATAATTAAGAGAGCAGTTAGGTAATGTACAAATGTAATTTCTCGTAGACAGGGCTGGTCGTACAGATGTTTCTTTATTGTACTACATTAGTGATAAGTAGCTACTCTATGTCAGTAAAACCAAGTTGGCTGTTTTACACACACTGTTCAGCTGGTGTCCTAGCCTACACATCACAGCAAATTGTGCAGTTAAATTTTGACAAGGCTGAATTTTATTCCATTTCAACTGAATGCTTCTCAAAACACATTATGACCTTCAAGGCAAGTTGGGTGGCATTCCTAATTTTGGTCCAGTGAGCAAAGGAATGCTGCCAAAATGAAATTGCTCCATTTATGCATATTGTTGAGTTACACATTTCTATATTTGTCCAATAACTGTCTTGCCTTATATGGAGGGTCTAAGGATAGAGAATATCATATGCTGTAGAGATCATAAACCCTGAAGAAACACTCGAGCTTAGGGTAAATGAAATTGACCACGTCTTTATCTGTTTTAGCAAACAACCAGACAATCGGTCTAACATCCAGCCAGGCTTCTGGCCAAGCACAGGAGCCATATTACGCCCACTTTGGAAACCATTCATTTTTCTGAACTGATGTCAAGATAGTATTGATAACTTTTATGGTTTGTCAAGGCCTTGCTCTCAGCTGTGTCTTTGACCTTTTGGCCTCTCGTGAGTCAGAGTGCAGCTTTAACACCACAGGCAGGACTCTTGGCTGTTGCTAAGTCTAGGCTCAAGATGAAAGATGGCCGGATTTTACTGTCTCGACACCTAGGCTGTGAAATGTTCTGCCAGACAAGCTCAGACTGCTAATTCAGCATCATCCTTTAAAATCACAGCTAAAATTGAATCTGAACAAAAAGGCTTTGTCAAATTCTGATGTTTTTTATTGCTTGTTTGGCAGGTCCCTTTTAACCTCTGTTAAGAGCAATAGTGGTAATTTCATAATCAGCAGAAGTATTTGGGGTATTTGTTAATAGCTTTCCCAGGGGTAATGCTAGAACAGAAAGACTGTTACAGAAAGTATGACACGTGGTTAAAGCAAGAATGTGATGTAGTGTAGGTCTACAATGGCCACTCTGACAATTGCAGAGATGACAAGGGAAATATTTGCTGATTAATTCATTAATTCAGGTTTTCTTTGATAATTGTGGCTTAGTTATTCTTCTTCTTATTATTATTATCCAGTAGGGTTGTTGAAGAGGGACATGAAAGCGAGCAGAGGTAATTGTGAAAATTTAACATGAGAGAAATTCAAATCTGTGAAGCCAGTGTCTAGATGGCTCCCAATATATGTTCAGTTGTCAACTTCCAACCACCATACCAGCACACTGCAGGATGTTTTAAACTTTTATATCCTCACACTGCTGCAAACAACAGTATTCTGAAGTTTTAAAGAAATCCAGGTGAATCCGTTTCAATCAAACTGCCCCGTGATAAAAAAAACACTTTATTTTGGCAACTTGGGAGCTGTAAAAGTGGAAAGGCGCTGGGTTTAACTGACAAACACCGACGTAAGGGGATGACACTACACATAATTCACAAAACATTTCTTTCTGTTGGAAGAAAATCTAACTTTACAGTTCTTTAGTTCAACTTCAAATTGAGGCAAGTTTGAATCTGACAAAGATAACTTAACAGCAGCATGAATTGAAAATTGGAGGCTTCTCATTTTTCACCACACAATCCAGCGGGGCTGCAAAATTAATCTAAATATTACCGAAATCACAATTTAGCCAAATGCAATACCTAATTCACAGGAGCTCCAAGTTTTTGATAAATGTGGCACTGTGGTTCAAAAGGGATGCCAGGGTATACAAATCATATTTCAGACATAAGCTAAATAGACCTGCAGTTGTATATCACCTTTCTAGTCATGCTTTTACACTACATGTCAAATTCCCCCATTCACACAGGTGGCTAAGGCTACTATACAAATCACCTGCTACTCAGCTTAACTGATAGAGAGCAATCTGGGGTTCAGTATCTAGCCCAAAGACTTCAACATGCGAACTGGAGGAGCTGGGGATCAAAGCGCTGATCTTCCGATCAGTCGACAATCCGCCTTACCTCCTGAGCCACTGAAACAGCAACTCATATTGCAAAATCTGTAAAAATAATTGCAATGTCATGTTTTTGCATACCATGCGGCCTCTACAACTTAGGATGCATTATTTTATAGTAGCTTTATTTATGTAAAGAAAGCCCACTTCATAATACTGTGTATCATCATGCTTATGGTTCAGCAGGTTTTAAAAAAAACCCCAACATATTTTTACTTTAACAGTGCCACAGCATTGGTTTCAGTTTTCACCTTGGAATCACTCCACTGGGCTGACTGATGGAAACGGAGTGTAACGAGTTGACTATTCTGTGTGATATCAGGCAAGTTTTTGCCCGGACCAAAGAGCTGATGTTTCTTTTAGCCAAAATGCTTCTCAACAGTACAAGCTGTGCAGCTCTGAAATTACGTATGTTTAAAATACTGCATGTTTGTGTAAATAAAATCTTTATTTATTATTTTCATATGAAAGTAGAAAATACTGCTGTCTTGGCACCTTCAAAAAAGCCTTTGAACAGTATGTACTGCATGTAAATGTATGTTACTTACTGAGGCTGTTTAGTAAAAACAGCTCTTGCACTTTTTCTTCTTATGGATGTATTCCTGTATTTTTGTATTATATTGTCTGAAATAAATAAAACCAAAACTTCCAAGAACTCTGTTGCAGTTATACATCACTAGCTAAAAATGAGGTTAAGATATATCACTTGATATGAACTTGATAGGTCAAGAACGTGTGTACTTTGCTCTGTAGCACTCTTTTGTTCCTTTGAACTTCACAATTACTCACTGACATGAAATGAAAAAATGAACAAATCTACGGCAGATCCCCTGAGCCCTACACTTTGATTCAGCATCATTAATAGGGCACTGTCAGACGTGTGTTACCACTGAGCCAGACTGGATTCAACGCTGATAGTCTCAGTTTGTTCCTGCAGTATTTTAAGGACTGTTAATGTGACTGTCAGCTTTTGTTTGTATCAAAAATGACTTACCGTGAGTTGTGTGAATCCTCTCTAACAGAAATGCACAAACATAAAGAAAAACCTGGATGATTCATAGGAGGTGAGGATAATCTGTACATGTTAAAGATAACTAGTAAAGGTTTAATCAAAAATGGATTAAAACTGGGTATCTCTCAACCTTTAAAAGAGCAGTGTAAAGGTTTTAGTGGCATCGAGCAGTAGGGTTGCAGCGATATACTGGTTTCTCTCTGTCGCAGCTTCACATATCAATAAAACTGACATGTTAAACCCTATCTAGCAGGCAGGATTGCAGAATGCTACCAGCTGAAACTTCGCCAATGTGCCAAGAGTAAACTCCCTGTTAGAATTCCTTCAATGTTCATTGTTCAAGAGGTTTTTAGCGGGAGCAAGATTATCCACAAAGGTCTCTTCCTGTCCAAAGCAAAAGGACCTGTTTGCTGTTTGGCTCGACACAAACACCACTAGCCGAGCATCTGCAAATTTGCACCTTTTTTCTCTGATTACTTTAGATCCACACCTTCAAGAAGTTTTTACCATAAGCAGAGTTATCTGCAAAGGTTCTCACTCTCCAGAACGGGCCGTGTGAATTAAACAGTAAAGACACTAAATAAAGTAGTTTCACGTTTAAAATTGGTGTTGTATCAACCATGTTTAGCTTGTCAAAGCGGGGCCACTAACTCGTGAAAATGCGTAGAAACATACCAGTGCCATATGGTAATTTCTGTGCAAAAGCACCTGTTTATGTAGATATAACCTGCTCAATATATGGTTATGAAAACACGATTATTCTTATCCTACACAGTGAACCTTTAACTTAATGCAGAAGCTCAGTCAGACCTATAATCAGGCCTGAGTGTGTCTGTCTCAGGCTGTCCAGATAATGGCTGCCTGTCTCATGATTCCCCACAGTTGTATTGATATTATTGCTTTGTATACCATTTATGTGGTCTTCCTGCCAAAACTAACAACACTTCTCTCTCAAACTGAGTGAATTGGAATAGATTAATGCTCACCCTTCTTTGGAGGAATACTGAAAATGAATACACAGAACTCTGAGTACTAATTAAACCAGTTCACACAGTAGTTCAACAAATCTACAAAACGAGGCTGTCTCTACTCTTCTAATCCACTAAAATATTTCAAGTTTGTAGTTAAAGAATTCTTAGTGTCTAATTCTTGTCTTACTTTATATGTAAATTACTATATGTGTATATTTGACAAAATTTTAAAACAAGAACAGCTTCTATTAATGGCAGCTCTGCCTCTTGCTTGTCTTCTGGTTAGAAACAGATTGCAAAGCTGAATTTTTCAGAACATTAATATTCCATACTGTACTAATTACTTATGATAGAAAACATAAAGCTTGTGTGACTAGGGCAAGTGAGTAAATTATGTGAAAAATATCTCAACTAAAACATTCCTGAATAGGCACATTAATGGAGAGAATATATACAGACATGATTCAAACAGCGTGATGAATCTGACCACAGCATTATTTAAGTTATATCTGAATGTAATATTCTTGCTGGCACATTCATTAACTACTTTAAACTGTAAATGTTGATAAAGGAAACACTTTGAAACTGAATGGTTAGGAAAGTAGATAAGAGAGGCGGCTTTCTTTCATCAATTGGCCCCTGACGTAACCCAATCACATCTAATCGTTTTCACCTCGAGTGACCTTTTCATAACAGGGAAAACATGGGCAGAAACATATTTAATGTAATTTATTTCTATAATGACTGAAAGGTCATATCTGTATTTAGCTTGTTGTTTTACCAAAACAATCATTTACCCTGACACCATATTTTAAGCCCTATTGGTTCAACACCAACAGAAGCGCTCCTTATGTTTATGGCAAACCTGCTGAAGTGAGGCACTCAATAAGCTGTGCCATTTTAAAAGCTATCATCCAAGTTGATTGGAGAGATTTAAGCAACTATTTAAGGGCAGCAGCTAATTAGCACTAAATCTAGATCTGATCCATTAACTGAAGCTAATCTTTAAATTACCTGTCCAAAGTGATCCACGTTCGAAAACTGTACAACTACTTCGAACTTAGTCAGCTTTAGATAATGTCACAATTTAAAATCAACGGAGAACATTTGAAATCTTACCATACAGGTCTTCCAATATGTAATTCATTTAGTCATAGAAAATCCTTATGTAATTATGGTTAAAGCAAAGGCGGTGATTACTTTTGTCCAGATTAGTAATGTACTCCATGTCACTCTCTTTTGCACCCCATTTGCATTAGGCAATAAAGTACAAATGCAATGGGCCTGGAGGAGACAATATATGTGCAAGAACAAAATGTCTGATATAGATGCAATTCAGCTGCAGTTTCCATCTCAACTGCTGTTTTCATTCCAGGTGCAAATAGCTCCTGCAAAATCTAATATGAATCTCTTTTGCTTTAAATGTGTTTGTGTGGAATCTTATCAAGACACATTCGACCATATGCATCCTTTATCTGCACTGTGATTATTTTGGTTTTCCACAATGCTTCCATCAGCTGTAGACAAGAACGGTTCACAGCAGATCAGACAGGCACCATGCACATGTTGCGATGACCCCCCCACACGACAACTGTCTATTAGCTCTGCATTGTATTCATAGTCTGCACTGATAGTGTGATCTTAAATGATGTAGTCAGTTGATTGAGCTGTTACAGAGCCTGATGACGCCTGTTGGAGAGGAAATAACCAAGATGGAGTGAGCTGTCTGTCAGCTTTACCCTCCATCAAAAAGGACATTTGGCGCCTGTTACTGAGTAGCACCTGAGCAAAAGCGAACCTCCCTTGACTCAGAGGTGGTACTGAGCGCCATCCTCCCCTGTGATTTGCCACAGTGGGGAATGGAGGGGGAAGGTAGGGGGTGGACAATCCACAGAACTGGCAATAAATATCCCAGCTGGGGGAAACTCTTAGCAGTGTTTTTTTTCTGCTGTGCAGGAAGAGGAAAGTGGCAATACATCAGCTTTAGAAAGTAGGTCAGAAATACTGTACTTTCTCCAGGTGAAACAGGAAATTGCACTTTCAGCTGGTGTTACTTACACAACCGTTTGTGATGTGCATCAAATGAGCTTTGGGATTATGTTTTTTTGTAAAATCCTGGTGCTTGTATGCATTCTGATGAGTACAAATGGCAACAACGTGACAACAACAACAAATACACCTAATGGTTATCAACTCAACTCTAGGGGACTGTTAACAGACAGATTAATTCTTTAATTAATGAGATTCATGTGGAAAACAAGCTTGATTGTGATTTATGTAGCATCTTTTTAAATTTAACCCTTTTGAAACCTTGGCTGGCTTACTGGCAACAACAACAACAAAAACGGCCCAAAAATAAGTAAGAAATTAGTAAAAGGTCACAAGAAAATTATCAGACAATAAGCTGAAAAAGATACATATAATTATCCATATCATTTTTTAGTCAACAGTTTGCGGGATATTTCTTGCCAAATAGCTCATTATCTTTTTATGGTGTTTTGAAAGAAATAAAACCATTTTTTTCAGGTTTCAGAGGTTTAAATTGATTATCTGAATACACAAGAGAGCACAAGAAAACTTATGTCAATATAGGTGTTCAAAGGTGAAGTATGGATTTTCTAAAAAAAAAGTGAGCCATGAAATGTCAATGAATAAGACTAGTTACCACATGCTTTTCAAATATTACTAACAGAGGCTGTACTGTGATATAAATGCATTCATATTCCCTTTTTTTTTATAAATCCCATTGAATGATGTGATCAGTCATGTTGCTCTTTAGATGTTCCATTAATCCTCAACAAATTTAAAATCCTTGGCCTGTCCTCTTTAAATGTAATGTAACCTCTATCATTAATGATGTTAAATTCACAATCAACCGGCCTGACTTTGCCCTTCATAATGGTTATGTAACAAAAGAACAGCCTCTATAATTTAAGCTTCTTGTTTACAAAAAGCAGAGTTGCTGCATTTTTCTCCCATCTGCAAAAAAACCCCAAAACAAAAAACAAAAAACAAACAAACAACAAAATAACAAACAAACAAAAAAAAGTTCCAAAATAGCCTGCTACTTCTAGCTGAAAAACTTGCATTTTGGTTGGCTATGGAATGTTCTCTCACATGAAGCAGTTTACTTTAAATAGTGTGTATACACATACACAAATGGTTGTCCTTTTCTCTGCACTCGTCAAAGCATTGCTTCAGTCCTCAAAGAGCAAATAAATCTAATCGTAAGGTCTCACTAAATAAATCCAGGGCATGATTTCCATTATAATGAAAACTGCCAGGATGATCTTTCTTCCTGGCTTTTGGCTTTTTTTTAACAGTCACTCCACAAATGAACAATTATTCAAGACTGATAGGTGTGGTTCTAATTTATTATCTTCTTTGTTATTAATAAATGTTAATAACTGTAATTAGAGTGCTGAAAGTTCGGTTGAAAAAAAGGCTGCTCAATGTTGAATGATATTACAGAGGTGCGGATGCTGAATGTGTATCTTCTGTTAATTAAAAACTAACCCCTTAATTACCTCTGTAATTAGAAAACACTGCATTTTCAGAAAGTGGGGTAAGGGGGACAACCTCATTCATCAGCGTCATTCATGAACACAGGTTTGGTTGAAATATGTCCAAACAACAACAACAACAACAACAACAACAACAACAATAACTATAACAAAAAAATAACTGAGGAATAAAGGAAACAAAACAAACCGAACAAACAGAAACACAATTGGCCTACTTAATACATAGCATATGATAGAAGGGTATAGAAGGAAGCTAAATTTAATTTCACTGTACAACACGGGAAATTTCAAACTTAACAACCAACGCAAAAACAACTAGTCTTTCTTTTTTTTAACAGAATCCTAAAGAAGCAGTGGCATCAGTAACCATACAGGCAGGGTCAATGAGGTGAGGAATGGTGTACAACAGTATTAGTCAACAAGAACATATAACAGAAAACTAATATCCAATATTAAAGGAAGAGATATGGTCTGTAAAAATATTCTGTAGCAGTTTTTTTTCTCCTTCAAAAGAAGTAATATGATAGAAGTAATTTGTAGGTGGGCAACAAGAAGGGAAAAAAACACAGTAGGGGCTGAATTTCTCCACTCAGTACATAATGAATCTGAAATGAAGTGAAGTGAAAACCGACATCACCAAATATCAGGACAAAGCATTAAGTACTGAAGGGCAGCAATAAAACAAAAAGTACGCGAAGCAGGCTTGTGACCAGAAGGTCTCCCGTTTGAGTGCACAGTATGTCTGGGAAAATCTGGGTTGGGAAAGCAAATGAGAAACACTCTCCTCCCTCATCTACCGCTGAGGTGTCCTTGAACTCGGAACAACCCCCCAGCTGCTCCAGTGGAGCTGCACAGTGGCCAAATAGAGGCAAAGCATGACTGGGTGAGGCGGGCAGCTCCCTGGTGTGAACATGTGAATCTATACATATGTGAAGCAGGTTGTAACTGAGAAAGAGCAAGCATGTTCAGCAAATCTCTCCTGGAGAAATAAAGGTTAAAAAATGCCCAGAAAGCTTTGCAGGAGGCAGCATTCATTAATGCTTCCCAGGCTCTTGGGGGAGATAAAAGGGCGATCCAAACACTGTTTATTGGGAACTGTGTGCAACATAAATCATGTAGCAAGAAAATGGAGGCAATAACTCACCTTTCGCTTTGCTTTTTGTCCCAGCCACTGATAGCATGAGGGGATAAAGCAAGGAAACAGCAGGTTAGATAGGTAGTGCAGTACGAAGGAGTAACATTGATAGCATGATGATTATTTGCTCTACTCATGGTGACAGGAAGTATAAGATTAAATGGTGTGAATGTGGAGATGGAAAGTAGTATAGTTAGTATCATTTATACTATACCATGTCCTGACATGTTAAATAGTAGAATTTAACATCAGTACAACGTCACAAAAAAACAGCTGGTGGTCAGACTATGTCAACACTATTAAATTTAGAGGGAGTCAGAAATTAATAACTTCCACATAAGGAGAAACATGGATAAGAATATAATAATACAAGTTTAGTCATATTAATTCTTTATCATTTACAAAGCAGGTATCCATAGCTGGTAGACCACATAATATGATTATACAGTTATTTATACACAACTGCAAAAGACAATTTTTCTCTGACATGAATCAAATGGCATGCCTTACTGTATGTGATAAAAAAAGATGCAATAACTGACCAAAACTAAAGTATTTAAACAAATACATAGGAAGTAGAAAACTGAAGCAGGTTAACCCGAGGTAACCTCTGGATACCTGAGTCCATGACACACTGAACTATAGTCCAGACTACAGGTAAAATGTCTCTTAAGGGACTGAGAATGATGTTTAGTTTCCGATCAACTGCATGTCCACACAAACAAACAATACTTGGAGCTAAGGACATTTCTGTTCTGAGGTGTAGGGCTGTACCCGACTCAGAGTAATAATAATAATAATATTTAACTATTCTTCCATACAGTTCGGGAGTTTGAATGAGGTTCTGCGGTTGAGTCAGAATGACAAGTACATTCATGTAATATATAAAACAAGCCAAGTTAGCCCTCCGAGCTAATAAGTCTTACCATTTTGCAACTTTTTTTTGCCAAAACTAGATATAAAAAAGGCCAGAGACTCAATCAAATTAAGCTGCTATGAGCTATATATCTACCACTTTTAAGCAGAAGGCAGTGGTAATAATATCTCAGCTCCTGACCAGGCAAAGTCTCTCTTTGCTGCCTGCTTCTACCAGGCAGCTACCTCCATCTCACTTACAGTAACTCTGGGTCTTGGTCCGAAGCTATCTGTCCCATAAAAGCAACGAGCTCTCACCCTACAATTAGGGGACCGAAATGTCCACCAGAAGTAGGCATAACTGCACACTGACTGACAAAAACAAAATAAACATAAACACACTTCTCGACTTGAAGACTCTTAGTCGAGTAAGGAGTCTCCGACTGATGTCTCAAATCTCAGACTTTCAGGGTCAGCCATACCGATGTACTAGAATTTACACAATTTTACAGATTAAATTACAGTGGACAAAATTAGTATGCAGTTTGGTTTCATGTGGTTTCATCTTTTCTCTTATGGGCTAATTTGTGTGACTGTGCCTGGGAAGATTTCTACTCAATAACTTTCAACTTTCACCTTCTGTGCAAATTACATGCTACTCAGGGTAACATGGCAGATTAGTAAATAATTTTCTTTCATCATCACTTGAGAGACAGGTGCTTTGTTTGTCTCCAGCGTTTTTTTTTTTTTTGGTTTTTTTTTTGGTTACATAAAGAAAGGTGCCTTACCGACTCTCAGGTAGAGACAGTTAGGTGTAATGAGGACAGAACATTGTTACCAAAGGCTTCAGACTTCGAAGAGATTAACAACAGATTTGCTGGTTTGAAAAGCACAGAATGCTAATCAGAAGTAGAATGGTATGCCCAACATAAGAGAAGGCACCACACACCATGGAAAAGGACCAGTTCCAGGCACATAACCACCCCCAAAACCTAAAATAATATTCTATCTGTTGTCTTGTAGTGGTGAAAACACTGTAACAGAATTAAAGCAAGGACTTTTTGAAAAACCTTGTCAAAAAGCTGAAGTACACTGATTTTTTTGGCTTCTGTTCACAAGAGGAAAAAGCTTAACTGTTAACATGGATCAAAAATTATAATATAGCCTTTTCATGGAAAAAAAATTGATAAGTTAAACACCATGACAAAATTCAGCAAATAAATTCAGATTTTCCCAGGTCACAAGATGGGAGGACAATAACTATTGTGTTTCTATAATTGTATATACAAAAATATAAGTGATGAAAACACTGAGGACTTCACAAGAAGCTTCATGAGGAATCCAAGTTATCCATATCAGACAACATTTTCTCCAGGTGTTTCACATTCACAGCACAGATCAGGAAAAAAGAAAAAAGAAAAAAGGAAATCGTAGAACTCACTACTGGTCATCTTGCCTGTTTAAGTCTATCTGTGAGGTAGGAGGTTATATTAGTTCATAGCTCACATCTAATTTTTCAGGGAGTGTTGATGAGATTTTGCTTGCAGGATCTTTAGTTAAGGTAGTTTGTATATTAAAGATTTTTGTGTTTCTATGCATCCATAAGTTGAAGCACTTTTTAATTTTCTTCTTCTTCTAATAATAATAATAATAATAATAATAATATGTATGTTTTATTTCTTTAGATTTGTATATCTCTTCTTCTTCCTAATGCTAATAAAAAACTTAAAACAATGTGGAAAATCTGTTATTTATTTGCTAAATTCTTTCATCCGGTCAAAACAATACACATTCATAGAAGTGGCCTATCATTTATGTTGCTATTTTTCCCTGCATTTCTTTTTTTACCCTGAATGAAGCTCCTGACAGAGCTGCAAGTGAAGCGGGACTGGAGGTTTCCCTCAAAAAGCCTTGACCAAATCTGCTCTGACTGGGGGTCACACAATGTGCTGTTTCTTGTGGACGCAGAGGTTGACTGACAAGAGCACTTCTCAGCTCCTCAAGAAATAAGCTCCTCTTGTAGTATTTACCTCTCTTCCACCTCTGCTCTAAAATGCGTTGTGTGCTGACACATCCTGTCTATAATGGGAAGTGTCTATAGCTAACAGACTGCCTTTCACTTCCAGCTGGTGGTGCCAGTGACATTGTTCATGCTATGCACACCCTATTTGTTTCTGTTGTTGTCAAGGGTAATTTTTGGCTTTTTACCATCTTTCTGCTGCTCAAACTTGCATCTATATCCAACATGCTAATCAATGCTGGATTCACGTGTTTCCACACTGCTGATATTTGTAACTGTGAGGCATCCATCATAACAATAATGACACGTTTGCAGAGACAGCTATTTGAAACGCGAGGCTGTGTGCATGTGGTCTCGTGTTGGCAACTTCAGTATTGCATAAACTGAGGCTCAAATATTGTCCTTCAATCTGCCTTTTATCTCAGTAACCAGCCTCTACAAGGTCAGTTTTTCACATTGTACATCTTTCTTCTATTTCTTTTGACAACCAGGCCAAACATTCCAAATATACAGAGATCAGATCAGATGAGATTGCTCATTACAATACCCATAGCTGAGGGTAGAATGAAGCGGTGTGGAAAAAAGCACTATTTCTGATTCAAAAATAGGTCAGTGTTAATCTGTAGTCTCCAGAAAGGACAAAATATTTATCTTTAAAATGGGTCATTTCTTGGTGATCCTTGAGCAAGCGCTTATCTGATGAGGAAACTGGGAAGACTCTACAAGTAACGTATGCCATTCTATTATCTAATGGAAAATTCATTGTTTTTGACACTCATTAATCTTTCTGTATGCTCCCGAGCCTGTGCTTCTTCCTATTTTCTCCTTACATGGAAGTTATTAATCTCTGACTCCCTCTAAATTTAATAGTGTTGACAAAGTCAGACACCATGATAAGATTCTCCTTGCTTTGAACTGGAAATGTTTGCAAGCACATGGCAAGCATATCAATACATCCTATCTGAAAAGTATAACGCTTTGACATTCCTAAGAGGCCTTACACTGAAAATCAATAGCAGGGCACATAACAACACACTCCTCTGTAAGAATATCAATGTATTTAACACATTTATCGCATGCTTAAATGCATGAGAGCATTTAATAAATTCAACACTATGCAGAAATACTGCGAACAAATACAGCACCTGTTTTCATTCTTACTATTACTTGACCCAAATACAATAAGTTACAGCCTCTCTAAAAAGAAAATTTAAGGAAAAAAAGGTTTTTAGATTCTTTAACAGTGTAGTGATCCTTGTCAACTCTCACATTTTCTTAGAATTGTGTTCTAAGAAAATGTGGCTTTGGAGCTGCTCCAATGGAAACAAATGGGGTATTTGTTTGCACCTGTAATTTGTTAGTAACCTCTCATGGTCCAAAATATCTTCTTAATTGTATTGACTGGCTCTCAGAAAGCAATATCATTAACCTGAGAGGACTTTGTATTGCAAAAATCATCTTTGGATACACAATTGCTTTAAACAAAGCATTTCCCATCATCCTGTCTTATCTACAGGAAGAAAGTGCGTCAGTTATACTAGCTTGAACAGGCAACATGTGGAGCACAGTCGCTAATAAACACTCTGCAATAGTGTTCATCACTTAAAACTTCATACAGATTTTTGTAACTAGTGAACAATTGGTCTTAAATACTACATAAATCTTCATTACATGTTTCATAACAAAATACAAAGGAGGATGCAACAGTCTGTTCCTGCATAATCACTATAAACAGATTCAAATGTGTGTAGAATTTGTTTATAGTGAGCCAAAATTTTGGTAATTTCGGAAATGCTTGGTTTCCTATAGGGATGCACAACATGACTGCCAACATGATTACCAGTGCTGATATATGCACAATAATTGCATAGAACATCAAGTCTGTCCTTAGGAATTAACATATTACGCCTTCTCTTATCGTTATGGCCCACTGGTAGCAGATGCAGACATAAAACACATCAAAATGTACAAATTCACTGTGCAAAACAATAAAACCATTTTAACCTAGGTTAACATGTAAAACATGCCATATTCATTTTTATGTTACAAATTTTCAACAAAATTGTAAACATTTCTCTCACTTTAACAGGCTTTGATGATACTCTCCCTGAAAAAATCCTAACAAGATAAAAACTGAGGCAAATTTGACCAATTTCAACTAATTACAGTCCCATAATTAAAGCCTTTTGTCAGCCTGTCAGATTGGCAAAAAAAGTTAATTTCAGGCTGATGCCTATATTTTATTCTAAGTTCCTTTGTAGTTTGAGTGATATGGACCAATCGTGTTGGAAAAGCTGGTAAACTGTGTGGAGAGGTGGAACGCACTGGCCGAATGCAATCTTAAAGCCCATCTGCTATTTTATGACGACAAGAAAGCTTCATATTAGTTTTTTAAAAATGCATCTGTATTTATATGCACATATCTGCTTATATAGATTAGCTGAAATGACTGGCGCACAGAGGAAGAATCTTGGCTCAGATATCCGCTGGTTACAATGGATCCACTTGAAATACTGGACCTCACCAATGCTGCTGGTAGGCCGAAAGCTGCTGTATTTTGTGACTGGTCACTGTAGGTTATGACTGCACAATTCTAGTATTATGATGGGTCTATTTTAGTTGGTTTTCATTGCAGCAATAATCCTGTGCCAACCAATTTTTCATGCCCACCTCTAAAGATTAAAATACTACAAAATATGTACAGGATTGTAGTTTGATAACATTAATTTGCTTACTGGAAAATAGTACATCATTACTGATGAGTTAACATAGTATACTTGGATAAACTAGTTTTCTTACTGCCTCATTATTGAGATGCAAAAATGTTGCTAAAAATGATGGTTCAGAAAATAACTCTTTACATTACACCAAAGCTTGCTTTCAAGATAAAATTAGTCTAAGAAACTACAAAGTACTAACCAGACTCTACCAAACAAACAAGAGAAAACAATATACCTATGACCAATTATCACACACCATGCCTCAAATAATCTCACTTAAAAACCAACGAATGACAACAATTGAAAACATTACACAACCAAGTACAAAAAGAACAAAGCATAGGGAACAATAGCTTACCAAAGCTTTACCTAACAAGCTCAGTGCAGACAAGGAGAACATGTTGAGACAAAATGGGAGAAACCATTTGCAGGCTAAACAGGGATCCCACGCGAGACGGATGAGTGCAATATGTGCCGGAACAAAACAATGAAATGGATAATAGCATGTCAATGACAATGAGATAAGAAAGCAATAAGAAAAAGAGAAACACAACCAGGCAGAAAGATGGGACTTTGGCCAGTTTGGCCACCAGAGGCATTCATTTTGGGAAAGTCAGTGAGCCTACTTGTTAGCTGTGTTTGCATTGTGAGAAGCTCAAAGTGCGACAGAATGAACTCCATTCATTTATCTGTCAAACTTGATTTTTTAAATTTTTTTAAAGTGGGGATGCAGGGCTGCAACAAAGCAATAGTTGCTGGTCCCTGTGGTGATTAGTTTAACCAACCACTGAGAGGTTTGTCCTCTAACACAGTGAGCGCTGGCCTCTGTCCCTCAGCTGGCCATCACAGGGGTCACTGCTCTCCCTCTGCCAGTGTCACACAACAAACTCTCCTGGGACAACGCGTCTGTAAGTAACCCTTTGACAGGGAAGCACTTCATCATATTCAGCTCACATACACACACACATACAAGTGGAACCACGAGGCACTTTAAATAGCTGCTCTAGGCAGCTGTGCATGTTGGTGACCCTTTAAGGTGTAGTTTTTAACATTTAGAAAAAACTTTTTTCAGTTTTGCTCAAACTGTCACATTCACACAGCACTAAATCAGACAGATATTCTGTGATAAAAACCCAACTATTCCTCTGCCTCCCATATTGCCTCAAATGGCTCCACTGCATGGGCATGAAAGCAACCAGTCAGAGCCAAGGACTCTCTAACCCAGCTGTCAATCATGTCAGTCATTGCTCATGAACTCTGGTCAAACTGTCAAACTAGGCAGTGCTGATCAAACATGTCAACTATTTCCAACATGGCAGCCCAGTGAGAAACTTTCTCATTGAACATCTAAACAGTACACTAATATATGTTTCCGAAAATGTTTCAGGTGAGAAACATGTAATGCAGAAACAGAATCTTGATTCATATTTGATATGTGCAGCCTAGTTTAAACATAGTTTAGCGATTGACATGATTGACAGCTGCGTTAGAGACTCCTCCTTGATGGTTGTTTTCAGTGTGCCACTGTTGTTTCTAGCAAGCGCCATTAGAAGCAGTAGGAAGAAGGACATATTATTTTCACAGACTGTCTGTCTCATGTACTACAGAATATAGTGATGGTTTCAAATATGACACAAAGTTATTTTCATGAAAGGTATGATGTTTTTGTAATTTTTAAAATATCACAATTTCTAAACATTTTATAAAACCTTGTTTTGATTTAAACAATCAATGTCTTATCAAAATAATTAATTAACTTTATTCTGGTTGACTAATTAATTAACTTATTATAACAATTAACCAAGATTTTGCATGTTCATAATACACAACAGAAATTTATTTGAGCCAATAAGAAGCTGTACTGTCTCACTTAGAGCAATTTAAGTGTTGCAGATCCAGTTTATGATATAGACTTTGAAGAGAATTACAGTATTTTTATAGATGAAAATCTACTGCAGCTCCTAATATAAAAAAAAAAAGCTTTTATGTGTGGGAGGATTCACTGTATCTCTCATCCAATCACAATAGATCAACACAAAGCTGTGAGTGGTAACAGAAGTAGCGCCTTTGGATGTGCAATCTATTGAACATGAGGTGACACAGCTGGTAAAGTTCAACAGCTGTAATATCCTCTCACCCATGTCCAGAGTTCTGTGAATAATTTAGTGTTTCAGTGGATTATTAATGAGGTTGAGCTGTAAGAAATGGTCAGTGCCTCCAGCTTTTCACAGCGATAATACTGAATGAATAACCCGATTAAAAGAGCCAACTCCTCCACAAACAGCAGTGACTCTTTGAGAGCAACACAAGCATGCTCTCCTTTCTTTTGGCAGCATACGCGGCTGTAGAAGCTTGCATCCCTGCCGCTGGTCCAATGAAAACACCACAATTTAAACAGACTTCTACAGCACTGCAAAGGTAGCATTACAGGCACACATATTGTACCTCCCGACAACACCCCAAACCAATTCCTTCTTCAATTTTCTCATCTTGTCTCTACAGTGTTTCCATCTGAGCACTTCATGTAACAAAAGCCTGCGAGTGTCCCTCCAGTTAGAGCAACACAAACATGGGAAGGCAAGCCAGAGTAATTGAGAAAACCTGTTTTCACACGGCTGTGTCATGTTGACGCCACTGTGTGATGAATAAGGCCTATTCATCATTTCATGTCACACCGGTATTTGTAAAAAATAAAAGCAAAATGCAATCTTTGTACACTTAACAGAGGACGTGAGTAAAATCTGAACTAATTTGTGTCAAATACATTTTGGGTACACGGTACAATTTTTCGATGATACATTTAGGTGTATGCTTGTGAAACTGAACTTGCATATTTGGTCTGTTCAATCCATTTTGCATCTACCTACAGTTGCACAACAATCTGACAATAATCAGGTTCATATAAGCCAAGAGGCACATTTTAAACAATAACAATCCCCCATGAAAAATACAAAGATAAGGAGTAATTTCCAAAGAGGTCACAACCCCAAAAATAGATTAAAATATGGTTTTTGAGAAGTAATAACATATTCTCAAATATCTGGGGCGCATTTCTTGTCCTTTCTTACCTGTATTGCCAGAGACATACTTACCGTATGACAATGGTTTACCAAACGAGCATTAGACCCATTCATGCAAGACAGCTATCGCAGGTTTATCTTTTTTGCTGGATTCCCAAGCATTGTTTTGAAGTAGTAGCTTGTATGCAGCCATTAATCACACTGACAAGAACAGGAGTATAGCTTTCAGACTGAAGACAGATTGATGCTGAGATGAGGCTCGTGCCTTTGCCATGATGTGGTGGACGGTGATGCTTATTAGTTTGCTTTTCTTTTTGTTTTATTCTACTCTGCCCATAGCAGTCTTGAACTTTACCATGGCACTTAAAAGGTTGTGCCTGAGGCAAAAACAAAGATTTGATTTAAGATTTACCATTTAAATAGCTCATTCGACAAAAGATTGCCTTTTTTGACAGAGGATGTAATAAGATATTTTAGATACGGCAAAATGAAAGATTCAGACTTTCAATTTAACATGAAAATATAAAAGCTAACCTCTGTCTGCTAGTCGCCTGCACACAGATGTGTAGCATAAAATCTTTTAACAGAATGTGTCCTAGTATGTTAGACAATAAAACCCTTGTTTCTATGGTAGTCATGATACGGGAAACACACCACAACAAAGACAACTACTGTGCCTGCAGTTTCTCTATCACCTGTAAGTTGGTTTGTGGTGTGCATGCCACAGGGTGCATGACACCATGCCATGAGAGTACGCCTCAGTCTAGCTGAGCTGTAGTTGATATAAACTGAGATGTTTCAAAGTGATTTTGGAGCGTCCATCTCTACTCCCCACTCTACTAGAAATCAAATTTCCTTGTGTTACAGAAAATTGCTTGACATTATGAGGCTGCACCAGAAGCCCTGTGCATGCAGATGAGGGTCCCCGCTTAAGGCAATCTAGGACTCAAGCCTCCTAAGTCTTTATCTGCCAACCCCCAGGATAATGGCACACACACCACTCCTCTCCTCTGGCTGTGGTCTAGCATGTTGGCGTCACTGCCAGACTTCATATAGCACACGAGGGAAATGCATTATTCCAAACCCCAATTTTTTAATCAATGTGGAACAATTATGTTGGAAACAAGGTTACATGAAAAATACCTACATATTATTCTGACATTTTCATGTTTCATTTAATAAAACAACAATATTCCAATCATTTCTGGGATGAGAATTTGTAATATTTTTCCTCTACAATAATCACCCAATTTATACCTTGACTAAACCACTGCATAGTTGGGATGCAAAGGATTGTGTAAGTTAATGCCGTCTGGGTTGGACCCTAAGATGGCATTATGCAGAGTGATTTACGGTATTTTCTTGAAGTGGAAGACTTTAATATTGCAGAATTTACACTACATGAGCATATTTAGGTGGTATCAGGAATTAGCTCCACAGGAGACATTTATATTCAAAATGTAACCTAATATTTATGAAAGCAAGCTTATGAGATCCGTGATGAAAAGCTGAACACAGCGACACCTGCAAAAAGAAAAACCTATACTTTGTGCCGTTCAGAGGAATTAGAGACTATGAAAGTGTTTACAGTTGTCTTGTGTGAGTGGAAGTCAGTTTGGGGTACTTTTGCAGGTGTTAACATGAAGTTAAAACCCTGCATGGGACCCAGCAGTTAGTTTAGGTCTAGTTCCAAGTTTTGAGATATTTTGCCCTGTAATGTGCTGTCATGGAAAATGTTCAAATGTAAAACACTCTGCCCTTGTTTTCAGCTGAGAGGATTTTAAGTTGTGAAACATTTATAATGCTTCAAATACATGTCACATCTATTGAATAAAGTATTTCTTGGCAATTAAAAAAGAGTTTTGATGCTATTTATAGAAATCATGGGTGAAGTTGAATGCATAATTGCAAGACAGTTGGGTCAAGCATCACTTTGATTTGTCACTGGTCAGTCATGTCATGTTTGCGTTCATGTCTCCTGCCGCGGAGGTAGGAAAACATATAGAAACATAGTATAAAGAGTAGGTGACATCCTCAAGGTCAATATTGTACACGCCAGAAAACTGGGAGACAGGCTGTCATTTGTGACAAACCCCTCAACTACATGTAATTCATACAAATGTTCTGTGGCCGAGCTGTGGACTGTGCTATGTCATAATGTAACCACATGTGAGGTGCACTTGCACACACACTCACTTCATCACCCTCCTGGCATATCAGTCCCTTATCTTTCAAAACACACTCACGGTTGTGTTCCATGTCCCAGTGATGGAATTCTAAAGAAGGTCAACCTCTGGAGAGTACTTTCGGCCGCAAAGATAATCCACTTTGATGAATTTGTTCACATTCTCAAAGTGTCATCCTTAAAGCCTTTTGGAGGTATCGACTTCCACCTTGATATGAAATAGATGCTTCGTAAATCACTTCTGCTCACAAACACCGTTGTGCTTGTGACACATCAGCCTGAATTGAAAACTTGCTGAGAATGACAATATGATGTGTTTGTGATGTTGCAGCTATGGGCACTTAACACTTTCAGTAATTCAAGAACAGCATTCTGCAGACAAAATAGTGATTTTTTTTTGTTTTAAATTATATTCTCCTTTTAGTGCTTTTCTTGTAGGCTTATTTTAGATCAATCTCCTGAAGAGGAGGAGTTTGAGATCAGAGGGAGGGGAAGTGATTTCATAGACTGTATACACATAATGGGGAGGGAGCATAAGTGTGTGTGACCTCCTCTGATGCCTAAATGACTATTTCATGGAGGAAAAGCTCATTATCACCACCTGAACATCACACCTTCTACATGACAGCACAAGTGAATCAACTGTTGTCCAACTGTATCAACTGTGAGATCCCAGGTTAGTTTTCATGTAATTGTGTCCCATGGAACACAGCAAACTACCACTTAGAGTTTTGCTAATGGAGAAGTATACTCCCAAACTAATTTAAACCATCATTAGAATTTCATTCATTAGACTTCCCAAGGAGAAAACTGTCAAGAACGGTCAGTGCTGGGTTTGTGCGGAAATGAATTTTGCCTGTAAGGCACATTATCACCGAGACTCCCCATACTCACAGTGCTCTTGTTTAAATACAAAGCTAGCTTTGCCATAGTACTCTTAGCTGATGTAGATGCAAACTACTGCTTCTAAGTTACTGATGTTGGGGTGCCTGTGGCAAGGGGAGCGTTTCTGGTACACTCTGTGAATCTGCCTTTGGACAGGGACTCCAGCAGGGCTACCTGGAAATTTTACCACCCACCCTTGTTCTTGTAGCTTAAGAGTTGGAGCCCATTCATCAGTGATGAGTCTTCCTCTTGAGGGTTAACTGCTGAGGCCCTGCTCAAAACACCAGCTCACAAGACCCCACTGCATTTTAAAATGCTTGCTATCCAAGGCTGAGTGACTCTACTTTGGGGATTTTAGTATGTTAATACGGTACTTTTCAGAGTGCTTGCCCCTCACTCCAAAGTTACATTTCTGCATGATGGCCACGTTCCATAGGTAGGAGGATAGCCCGAGAAATCTGGAAATAAGTTAAGCAAGGCAGGTGGTGACCTATCCAGTGCCAACAGCACCACTAGGCAGATGCTCCAGGCGAGAGTAAAATGGACCAGGAGCCAGTGGACCAGAGGACCAGAGGACCAGTGTCTTGGCAAAGGGGAATAAAAAATCCTGCAATGGCTGCAGTAACTTTCTACCCAACAGCGCTTCGGACAAGGCACCACTGTAACAGAGCAATTCAAAATTCTTATTATTATCACATTTTCTCTATGTGTTTTATTTCATAGGAATGACAATAAAACTACAGCCGAAGAAAAATATTTATCAGGTTACATTAATCTCTTATCTCTTTCATATCCCTAATCTCTACTCTGAGCTCTCCGCTCTCCAGGTCCTAAAGAATGAGTGTGTACAAAGCCAGGAACCAAACAAGCTGTTGTGAGATAATAGATCACAAACATTTCTCAGCTGCATTACCTTAAAGATAATATACAATCATTAGCTATCCTAAATCGTACAACTAAAATTTACAATGAAAATTTATGTTTTGTGAAAGCCAAACTTCAGGTATTTCAAATATAAAAACATTGAAGAATTATACAGACATTAAGACCACCAACACACACGTAAAAATGCCACGCATTATACTAAAATGACTGAATCTGCTTGTTTTGTCACCAGGAGTTGTGTAAGGAGTGACATGACAAGAATCTATTTTGTTCAACTACATAGGCCAAATCACAAAGGCGTATGGCCAAAACTAGATCTGATGACAACCAGAGATTGTGGGATGTTTTTCAGTATCTTTATTTTATTTGATAGAAAAGGACTTAATGTAGGTTGTTAGCGAGGTCACTGAAAGCAACGAGTCTTTGAAAATCCTGTTAAAATCTTCTTTATATTATCAAACCATCCTCTCATTTAAAGTGTCAGCAAGACACTTGCTGCTGTATCTCCATAAACAGATATCGGCATACATATGCAGAATCTTTAGGCAAAGGGGCAAGAGTTTGGTATTGGAAGTGTACTGGTTTCTGTTTGTAGTCCAACTACAATTGACCAATCACTCTTGAGCGGAAAAAGTAACCTATGGGCTACCATTCGACCTCTATTTAGCTTCATTTTTCTGCATTCATATTCAGATATCTGTGGAGACTAGCCAACATGTTGCTGGACTTGTCTCAAGTTGTTAATCAAACTGTAAGTGATGCCGGCACACGGAAAAGGAAGTCTTAGCTCAGATATAGCTGGCTATGCTGGAACCCCTGGAATTTTGGCCGTTGCCCCCAGAGGCTATATCATCTTCAGACCATCGCCGATTAGTTCTGAGATTGCTGTATGTGACAGGCAAGCCAAAGACAGAGCAAACCAAGTATCTGAGGATTTAAGTGAACTCTATCAGAAGAAACATACAGATATTAAAGGGACTTTTAATTTTCTTAAAACACCGGTTAGACAAAATTATTTTACGAAAAACCTCAGTCACCATTAAGAGAAAACAGTTTGGCAAACAGTTCATCTCCATAATTTTCCTCATCTTGTGCCTGTTTGGAGTCCCTTGACGCAGCCTTCAAAAGATGCTACTGGAGGGAATTAAGAGGCTGGCTGGATCCATGGGTACCCGGTCTCACAAGCTGCAGCTAATCCAGTGGACAGCCAGAGGAATGTGGGCAGGAGAAGCAGCAACAGGGTCCATGATAGTGATGGATGTCTGTCCATAGAGCAACACAACATGATGAAAGTTATTTAAAGTATAATGTATTTAGCCCTAAATCAAAGATATTGCTCTTGATGACATTTTTTTAAGCAAGACTGCATTATTTTAAAAATTTACTTATTTACTTGCATTATAGCTGGTTAAACAGCTGTCTAGATTCACTTGGTTTACAGTTACTGTGTAACACCTACAGCTGAGAAAACTGGAATACAACTGGTGGTGAAATTCCTCTGACTGGTTTTGAAATCCTTGCTACCTTCTTGTTAGCTGGACTAGCAAAAGGTTCTAGTTAGTAATTCTTAATAGGCTAACTTCATGCATCTGCAAAATTTGCATGTCAACTCACCTGGGAAGCTCTTCTTTGCTGTTGAGTCTTTGACATGTAAATGGTTATCAGCTTTTCCTCTATAAAAAGTCAAAATGTGCTTGGCGTCAGTTTTTGGCAGCTCTGCTATACTGATGCCCCCTCATTATGGAGATTATATGGAGATCAAACTCCTCCTATCAATACCTGAGTTCTTACTGAAAGAAAAACTGCCAAAAAAACCCACAAACAAACAATCAAAAACACAGAGACGAATGTCACTGAAAAAAATATTAAATGCTTTTTAGTTAGAAAATACACTGACAATGCAAAAAAATGAATCAATAGAATACCATTTTAAGTTCATGCTCAAAAACCTAGCGACTATTATTCATGTTTTCAATGGCTGTGTCTTTGCTTTTAATACAAATTTTTGTTATAAAAGCCTTTCATATCTCCCTTTTTTGGTTTTGATGAATATTTTATATTTCAATGCCAGTGTTCCATTGTTTAATGAAAGTTTATTTTCAATGCCAAATATTAGTACTTCACATTTACAACATAGTGACAAAGATATTTGGTGTTACACAGTGGACAAACGTATATTCTCCTTTGTGTTATTTTTAACAGTGGAATCCTTAGCATTTGTGTGTTGATACTTCTCACAAGGAGGGGAGGGATCTACACACAATTATGTAAAAGAAATTTGATCTACACATAATGTGTAAAAGAAACTCACAGCAAATTGATTGAGAACACTTTCTAATACCTAAAGAATATCCACAATTGGACTTTAGGTTCAAAGTTGCCACCTGTAGTATACATATCAATTCCAATTTTAATCCATCACTATTTTCAAATTCATTTAAAAACCATGTTTCTTCTTGTTGTAAAGATGGCGATACTCAACGCCACCACAACAAATTAACCTGGTGAAACTAAGACCTTCATCATTTTCATTGCTTTACAGCAGTAGGCTAAGTAATGCAAATAACAGCTACTGTGGCCCCAGTCTAAAGGTCATTAGCCATGCTTATGGTGCATCCATCTATTTTGATATTATTATATAACTGAATATTACTGCACAATATTTCCATAAGCTATTTGTGAGGTTGTCAACATATTGAGTACAAACACCTCCCACTGGACTAGTAAAGGTACCGCATGGGTCAGAGAGTTTGAGTTGCACGATCAAGGAAAGATGCAAAATTGTTCATAATTTAGACATGACAGATAAGAAACACAAACAATCCAATTGCTCATCGTATATAGTGGACTGCACTGTAGTTTTAAAGTAAGAACACTAAAGCCCTATTTACACAGGCCTGTGCCTGGGGACCTCTAGTAATTTAATTCCAGAGGTCATCTGTGATCTTAATCCCACAAATCCACGTCTGTTATTTGTCAATTAAAAATTCCATCACAAATTCCCTATCATATTTTGCCATATATAGAGATCATGTGATAATTTTAGTCATATTTGTTTGTTTTTTATCCATCCTTTTTCTGCCTCATTTCTAGTCAAGAGTTGTAGACATGACAATTATAAATTAAAATTTTGACAGCATTTTGGGTGCAAATTCAGGAGGTTTCTCTTGCTATACGGCATGGAAAAAACAAAGAGAAGGCAGAAAAAGGAAGCTCAAATCCATCAGAAAAGTATTGGACTGGATACGTCCATTAATCTTAGAAGAGCATCCAGTTCATCGGAAAAGGACATTAAAGGGGTCTGATCCCATCTGCTTAATGTTTTTGAGGCTGTCACATCCTTCGTGGGTACAGTAGTCCAGCTTTGACATGTTACCCAAGGGAAAATGTCAGTGAATTCAAATAAAACACATTTTACTTATTTTGTTTATCCTGTGCAAATGCACTGCATGAAACACAGAAAATCACATGAGGTCCTCTGGTAATGCTGGTCTGAATAGGGCATAAGGCAGTAGCTATAGCCGTTTCATGCTCTCCTGTTTTTGTGGCAGTTTGCCTGATATTTTGTTGTCCGCCTGAAGTGTAATTTTGAGTTCATGTCTGAATATTTCCTGCTGAGTGCTGTTTGGGATATGTAATCATTCACTGATAAAAGTGAATCAGCATGACCAAGCAGGGCTTTTATTTTTTTGGCTCATGGTAGGACTCAGTCACCGCTCAGTGCCAGCTGCTCTCTCTGTGCACTGAAAAAGCATTAATATGATTTCGGCATTCGGCAGCCTTCTCTTGTCTTTAATGGGAGTGTAAAATCAATTTTAGCCAGTTAGTGAAAAAATCTTTCATTAATATGGTCCGAGGTTGATTTTTTTCCTTCTTGTCCTTTCTTTCTTCTTTCTCTATCACTGTTATCTTTCTTGCCCTATTTTCTTCACATGGCTACAAATGAGCAGGTTGTAAAGGATTCATTATTATTATTTGGAGATGAGAAAAGCAATTTAATCATAAAATACAAAATAATGTCCAGTATTTACCCCACACAGTAATGATATAGTTAAGGGAATACAATTTTCAGTATTTGAAGCAGTTGTAGAGCTAAGTTAGCAAAAAGATATTTGTGTAAGAAATAGAAGGTTTTCGCTTTTTATTTTTCCCTTCAGTGTCAATACCAATGTGACTGTTCCTTTAGGAGACTGACTGAGAAATCAGCTTCAGAACCAACACTTATTGTTATGACACAAGCTGGCACATTATCCAGCAGTATGATCAATACGTGAGTGGGTTGATGACATAATGTCACTGTTTTGATAACATACTGAGTAAATGCTTTCCCCCCCTCTTTTCAGAGTAATCAAGTAACCTCCACTCTGGCACAGGCCGGTCAAGTCAGGAGCCATCCAGGCCGTGTTGAAATAAGCTCATGGATGAGAGGAAAGGCGAGGGGAGGAAACAATGACCACTGCGACCAGAGACACGCCCTGCTGTGGATGAGACGATGTGTCTGCTGGAAATGAGCCAGAGGATGAACTGAGTGCCGTCCCCAGACTGGTTTTGAGGCAGGGTATGTGGGAATTCACTTTCCTTTGACACCAGGCGCACCAAGGGCTCTGGCAGCACAGCAACCACTTGGCTGAGAGTGGGAAATCCAAGGAAACTGCTCGCCTCGCAAACATCCCTGTCGACGGGGTAATTCCCACTAGCTCACTTCCCACTGCCACTATTTATTTTTAATCCCTAAAAGACTCTCGTTCCATCTAAAACAATGCATAATATCTAAGCAAAGCCACAAAAGAAAGAAAACACAGCCTCATGTTTAGCTTTAGCTGCCCTATTATGTTTATTGCTGGATTTAGTGCAATAAAGGACACAGTCTGAGTGAGACAGAGATAGGCAGAGTGATAAAGAAGAGCATGGCACAAAAACAAGATAGCTCAAGGAAGAGATTGTCTGGGTTCAACCAAGGCAGCATTTATCCACATTCATCCCTATGGATACGGTGGATTGTTCATGACACTTTCACAGTGTAATTGTCAAAGAAGATTTTTCAAAGTGACAAAAGCAGAACGCAGAGCATGTATGCATGGACACAAAGATGTACTCACTATGATGTGCAAAATCTCCCGCTGTGACCTACACACATCACTCTGCGCCTTCCTAGGTAGTAGTTTTATTTTATATTTACTTAGTTTTGTGGGTTTTTTATTTGACACAGTCATTACAGTATTATATTCCAGATTTATACATATTTAAAGGGCTGGTTCACCCAAATTCCAAAAGGACATGTTTTTTATTACTCATAATACATAATGGTATCTAAAGATGCAGATTATTTGCTATAATCAGCTGAAGTTTTGAAACATTTGCAGATTTCTGCCTCCTTACAAACTTATTGGAAGTTAATGGAGTTTTGTTTCTCATGCTTAAAGCAATGTATATTCTAAGAAATTCATAGTAATGCATCTTTTATGGTACAATGTCTCTTTAATTTGGATAATCCCCTGCATTTATCATAAAAAAGTGTTGACAAGTTGTTTCGTGGATTATCCAAAATAGCACAGTCTAGGGATGGGCATTTTAGGTCTTTTTGATATTAGAATATCTTCTAACATAAGAATAGGGTCTAAAATAAACACTCAAGTGTAAATGAGGGTTGGGGTTAACCTTTCTTTCTACTGTAGACACAGCTATGATATACATATTTGACAATAAATAGTTTGCATTGCACATTTATTCAATTTGTTTTGTCAAAATACTCCCAAACATCACTCTTATGCCTGGTTGCCACTCGGACTGACAGTAATGTTAGATCGAGTTATGTCTGACTAAAATTGGAAACTTTTTCAATAGAACAGGATGACTTTACATTTATATTTGTAATAGATCTGTTATTATTATTATTATTATTATTATTATTCTTGTTGCTGTTATTGTTATTGTTGTTGTTGTTGTTATTACATGTTTTATTTTAGAAATCAAAAAATAAAACACACAAACAAATACTAGAGTCCAAATCGAGAACTCATGCCCATCCCTAAAACAATCACTGAGAAACTGATTCTGGGAGGAGGTTTTTCTGTTAAATTTCCATTATGAGAATAAAAAAAAAAGAATGTTTTTGTAAAACACATATGTAATACATGTACATGTACATGTACATGTACATGTACATTTTTTTTTAAAACAGTAAGCACCATAAATAAAAATACCTTCACCTGCATTGTACTGTTGTGGCTATAATATGAGTGAACTGATCCTCTAGGAAGAAAAATGGGTTTGAGAAACCTGTGCTGTTAACTGTTTTTAAGGCGTTCTCATCTTTGGCTTCACTGAGTTTCACTGCCTATGAAGCATCTTCCTCTGAGCACTGCCACATATTCTAATCAGTGAATACACAGGCTGAATGGGCTCTTTAAAAATAGTTTCCCTGTAGATTAGTATGGAGAGGTACAGAGCTAGTACAGTAAAGGTAGAAGGAAGTTATATGCTCTTCGAGAGAAGTAAAAAAAAAAACACTGTGCTTCTCAAGATATTCTTTATACGAGGAAAAACTGTCAATGCAAATATAATTCAACCACAAGACACAAGATGGCCCATTAAAATAAATGCTTTAACAGGTGACTTAAAATGGCTTCAGGGTACCACAAACCCTGCGATCACACTTCGGAGAAGACATTTTCTCATCTGTGACAAAACTTGAGTGTGCTGCAATTTAATGGATCAGAGTTCTGTGCATGGCAACAGATGGGGGTCTAGCTGGCATACCCCTCATTATTGAGCCTCCAAGCCCTCCTCTCTCGCGTTGCCACCTGTCCAGCAGGTCTAATGTTATTCTCGCACCTGGGCAGGCCATCACAAGCTATCATCAAAGTTGTGCTCTGAGGGCATCCAGTCTTTCTGCAACATGTCACAGCAAATAGAAAGAGAAATGACACACATTCACCTTGAGACTGCACCATCCACAGATTACACTTACTGAACGGCCTTTGAAAGAAGTTGTAAAGCCTCTCACATGAGGATATAGTTTTGAATGACCAGTGACTGGAGAAAGTAACTGAAATTTCCCTTGGCTAACCACAAGAGCACATCCACATTTATTCTGGTGATTAACAGAGTATGTGTTTATTCAAACCACGTTCTCACATTCTAACCTAAACTTCCTCTTATCTCCCAGCAGGAGAAAAACCGTTCCAATCATGGGAAGGAGCAGCTGACAATGATTCAAATGGGCTAGAACAATGCTCTCAGAAGCAGCTGAGAGATCCATATGTATGAAGATAACCGTGGCATCAAACAGCTGAGTCCACTTGTTTACTTGTCTCTGAACAGGAGACGCATAAGGAGCTAGCCATGTCTGCCATGCCTTCATGATTATTCCTGTATTTTGCGTAATGAACAGTCTTGGACACGATTCTCAAACTAAGCAGCTCTTTCTCTTTTTAAATTTTATTTCCTGTTTTTTTTTGGGGTTTTTTTTGTCCTTGAAGTTGCATCTTCCTAATGCATCACTCCTAGTGTTGTGTTATTACTGTAATAAAGGTACATTCAACATGTTCTTGCTTTTCATAATATGCCACCCCAAGATAAGAAAAGATTTACTGAATCCTTATGAAAGGGATGTCAGCATTCTACTTATTAGACTTTTTGGAGGCTGCACAAGTGGCAGTCAACTCTGTTCATCCATCATGTGTAATCTGTGGTTTTTGCCTAGACTGCCACAGATATCTTCTGCAAAGAACAAACACCTCATCTGTCATCAGGGCTGTGTTGCACCATTTCAGTCTGTCCACCCCAGATGATGCCAAGTGTGTGAGAGGAGACATAAGTTGTTAGGCTGATAGCTTTGCAAACATCTTTTGCAATGTGTTGAAGCGTCAGTCCTTGCCTATGGACACGGGGTATGTGTTTCTTCATTGCTTTCATTAACAGAGCTTCTCTTCAGCATAAGGTCTAAGAGTTGATTAAAGGAATGTTTGCTTGGAGGCAGGAAGAACAAAGGTTTCACAGCGCTGCACAGGGAGCACAGTATCTGCACAGCTGCCATTAAAAACTGTAATATCGGTTTAGCCTCCCGGACCCCAGCCATCAATAAGAAGGTCTTCATGACTGACAAAGGCAAACAGGCAAACAGCAAACAGCTCACAGGCACAATCCCACCTGATAAGGCTCATAACCTCATTCACTCTTCACTGGAGGAGTTAATCGAGTCAGGCTGACATCATGAACTGAGATAATGCCAATAAATACCGTTTTCTCACACCATGTTCGATAATTATAGCTCTCTAATCCACCAATTGCCAGAGTCTAAAGGTGAAGACACTGCTTTAAGATAAGCCTCGCTATGTTCATTATTGCAATCACATGGAAAGTGTTACTTTTTCTGTGCTAAAGAATTTGATCCATTGTGTATTAAAAGCGACCTTGTGCTCTAGGAGCTTTTCATGTCACCACCAGTTCTTATTCCCCATGCAGCGACACTGAAGAGAAAGTGGAGTTAGTTTTTTTGTTCAGCCCAAGCAGCTCATACTAATGGGTCTTGCAGGGGCTGTTGTTTGTACTGGACTATTTCGCCTTTGTTCAATTATGTATTCATGGCTTTACTCTTTACTCCAGAGGAAATAGGAAATACATAACTATTGACTGCTGTTGCCAGGGCATGCTTCTCACATTCTCAATACAACGACTTCAACATGTTCTGATCTCAGCCCCCTGTCCAAACAAGTGTCTCTTTCACTCAATTCTCAGCCTCCTGCGCAATGTGTAATTTTGCACTGTCATAACTGATATCTATGACAGTCTTGCTGATAGTTTCTTCATAGACTAACAATCATCAGATTTGCTCATGTCCCCATGTTGACAGAAAAACAAGAGCTTCAATTTTATCAGCATTGTCAGTTCAGCAGTCATCCCAGTCAAGCCACACTGAATGCCCTTGACTACAAAACACTCTCCGGTGCAGGCTATTATTCACACAATTGTTTACTATATGCCACAAAGAAAAAGCGTGCTGTGGCGTGTACTCTACTTTTATTAACCCACCTTCCAAGAAACCTCTCCGCAATTAAAACCAAATCCCCTTCGACTAATGTGTCTTGATTGCTATGTGTCTCAAGTGATGGATGCACGGTGTGGGAAAATTCTGTTCACACACCGTTGCTGAGGTATCATTTCAGCCCCTGGAGAGAGGGCAGAGTCAGGGTGGGGTGTGGGCTAAGTGATGTCCCTGGCTGAGCCCTCCATCACACTCTTCACAAGACGGAAAAAGAGAATACTCTCCCTCCGTTAAGACTGATTGTCCACAGTTGGCTGTTGGCACATATTAACCTTGTGAGCTTTGAAATTTTAAGTTCTATTTATGTCCAGTGTAGTATATTATGTATTTACATCAAAAATGGGAAATCAAGTATGTGGGATAATTATAATAGTTTCACATTATCAGGGCTATAAAAGTAAGGTCTGTAATCGAAATTGAAAATTATATTATATTTATGTTTGTAAATGAATGAGAAAATTAATCTAATTGGAGACAAACAGTTTTGTTATAAAAGACGAAAATCTGCTAAACAAACAATAGCCAATGCATACACTTTTCATTTAAAACCTACATTTTGTAAATAAAACAAAACCATTTTTAACATGAAAATAAATTACTGGAATAAAACATCGAGGCTAACTTGCCTTTAATAACAGGAAAAAATGGCAGTTGTAATTTCTTGTAATATATTCTATATTATTTATTTTTCTTCTCTACACAATGTTTAATAAGCAGTGTCATTTAATGCCCCTGAATTAGAGATTGTAAAACACACTTTTGAATGAATCTAAAGACCAGTACGTAGAATGTAGTGTCATTTGTTTTAAGCTGGTAAAAACACTGAATAACACAGCAAGTGTTTGATTTGTCCATTAAAGGCTACTGTAGAAACATGCCAGTGCAACATAATGATCTCTATGTACGAGGATCTGCTTCCTATGTAGATTAAGTGGCTCATTCTAAAGTAACGAAAACACAGCATTTCTTTTTTTCAGTTGATTATACACTAAAGAAAATATACTTTTCATCTTACTCCATTTCTGCCTTTCCCCCTAAATCCTACACAGTGAAACATTAAGGGAAATAAAATTGATAGTCATCTTTCAAACAATGTCCTTAAAAAAGTTTTCTTTCATGTAAATGCCAATAAATCAACAGAAACATTGTTGCAAAACCAGTTTGCATCAGTTTATTTTATCAAGAGAAGGAATGGAAATGCCTTTGAGATATTTAGAGATTTGCCTCCTCTTGCCTTCCAAAGGCATGATATAATGAACTAAAGAACCAACAAAATAAAAACTAGATAAGTGTTCATTGCTATGTACTCTATGCCAAAGATTCCTGATTATTTGCACTTTAAGAGTTGACTAAGAGCTGCCTTTATCTTTGACCACAAAAGGGGGTCAAACAGAAGCTCGTCTCTGCCGGTTTTCAAATATCACAAATGCCAATTTTTTTTTTTTTACTGAATTCCAACAGAGCACCACAAAAACAAAATCACATAGTAGACTGGAGCAAGTCTTCTGTATTTTTATTATACAGTTTACCTGCTGATCCTGCCTCAATTACATAAGCCAAACTCCCGCTGATTGAGATTCTTGTCATCTGTATCAAATAATAAATACCAATCCTTGATTATGGGTTCATTCATGATAGCCTGTTATGTTCCTAATGCATGCAGTCTGCATGGATTCACATCCTCAGTAGAGCAATAACTGTCAGGTTTCAGCATTCCAAACATGTGCCAACCACATACACACTGCAGCTGGAAATCCAGGAGAGTAAGAGCAGTTACTAAACGCCCCGCATCAAAGGAATTCTCAAATTTCTCCTTTCTCATACATTATTGATGATGCCTGATAAAGAAAGATTTTGTTAATATTTTATTTCATTTGAGTGGTAAAATATGAATCCATAGTAAAAATTCACTCGATTTTACATGTGCGGCTTCAGATTCTCAACAGCAATCAAATTATAAAAATAATGATTGGATATAATTACTACAATCAGACCACAAAAACTAGGTAACTTCAACTCAGTAGGTTTAACTAAATCATACAGTTTATGTTGACTGCCAAAATGGTTTGGTATTAATTGAATTTCAATAACGCAATTCAAAGTTTGCTGTTTTTTTGCAAAACATCATGAAGATGATTCTTCTCAATCAGGGCCAAGTGTGAACAATTAATATTATGGGAATTTTAAAGTGAGCTGAGATTACAGAGCAACAGCATTTGAATTCTGTGCAGCTGCAATGGAAGTTAGCATTAATACTCCCCTGCACATTTTAACTCCATCCTATACATTGCAACTTGTTTGAGTGCTGAATCATCTAGACTGTGAGTCAGCTAAAACTTACATAAACATTTCTTATTTAAAGATGTCAACGAGAAATAGCTAACATATTTTGTTGGTACAGAGTGAATAGTTTTCACAGGTTGTAATTTGTGTATGTAATGTTGAACAAGGATTATCTCCTTCAACACTAGCTGCTCTGTAGCAAATGTGCTGTTAAATCAAAGAAATGATCTAAGAGAGGGCGTGTGGGGATAACTCTCTGTAGGTTGAACTCTAACAGCTATCCCCTTCACATTACACAGTCAATCGATGTGTTAAAATGAAATGATTAAAGGGGCTTTAACTAACCTAGCCACCCACAAAAAAAGAAAGTGTAACATAAACTGTAAAAAAATGATACTCATCCAATCTGGTCATAAATCTGTTTGGAAAATGATTTTTTTTTTTTTTTTTTTTTGCTGATGAACAAGTGGTCTGCAATGACTGTAATCACACATACTGAGATAGCGACTTTGTTCTTGTTCTTAAACACTGATTTGAAGGTTTTATTTGGAGCTTACGGCAGGCTTATACAGTACAGTAACATTTGCCAAATATCTGGTATTTCCTCTGGGACTCCTCCTATGTGACTATGCTTCTTCTTTGCATTACATCTGAATACAACATAATAAATAATAAATAATAAATAAACACTCAGATAATATTCAGACAACCTCTCCACCAAAAGTAGTTTCTCTTTTTGGGTAATGTGGTATGTCCGGATTATTGCTTTAAGTGGAGCTGAATCATCGTGGCAAGATGGGCCGGTCATAGATGATTTCCCTGATGAAGTTAAGCGTGACTTACAAGGCCTCCGTTTATACCAGCCTATAATACCAACAGCTATCGTATCTGGGCCACATTACTGACACATCTGTTGTGAGATGAAGACCCCATAACAGAACCGCGAGGAGAGATTGCTCTGGTTTTACAGGGCAGTTGATATTGGACTGCAGATTGCAGCTCAAACAACATTTTACACATGAACTACAGTAAAAGTGAAGGCTGGAACAGCATCAAAACCTTCAAATGAGGGCCACGAGTGAGAGAATGATTTGTTGACACGGGTGACAGAACATCAGTTTATCTGGCCACATGCGGTCACAGTTAGGGTGCAACGAATCAATGTGAAGATGAGAGTGACTTTGTCCCAATATTTTTCTGCCTGTATCCCTGTTGTCTTACAGTTAATTCATGATTCTGTGTTCAGGGTTTAGATGACAGACTTTGAAAATATAACATTAACCAAGGACAGCAAGCCTAAGGTATTTCATATTGAACATCTATATTTTCAGCCTTTGGGGAATAATATTTAACTTTGATATTCCTTGGGTACATTTACACCTGTCATTGATGTGATGCGAATAATGTCCAATTAGGTCAGACAAAAATAGCAGAGCAAATAAATCATGTTCTGTGCTCCTGAGAAAGGAATGCACTTCACAGACTGTCAGGTGTGCAAACGAAATTACACCTCCCATGGGGAATGTGGACCATGTACTTCATTATTCCTCTTTTGGAGAGAAAGAAAGTGCACTCATCGCACTTTTCTTACCCATACACCTACAGTACCATTATTTCTGACACCAGCAGCTTGGTCTGACAGAACTACTATAGTATAAGCATCTAGGCTAGGAACCACGGCGAAAAAGAGAACTAATGAGTGTCTCACTTATGCTGTAGGTAGGCTACTGGACTGGGGAAACACCAGATCAGTTGTGTGTGTCAGTGTGTGTAAGGAGGGTCAAGTCATGTTAAAAGCCAAGTCTAAGACCTATTTATCAAGGATACACCAGCCATATTCATGTATTTATGTTTGTTGAACTTTTCTATTTACACCTTAAAGATGTAAGTTTGGGGTAAAACTACAGTATCCATTGAGCAAACTGATGTTCTTTCATGAATAGTAACAAATCATTCTGTTTCTACAAGCGTTCTGTTCATTCAATTTCATCGGCACACAAGAAGGAGCCAGATTGAACAGGTTTAACATCTCTGAAAAGAACCAATGACTCATGACAGAAGGACGGTATCCAATTTTGGCAAGGAAGCACAGGAGGAAGACAGAGGCACAGAAATCGCTGGAGTTCCAGTAGACTGTATCATCGGCTCAGCATGAACGTTCTCTTTCACTGAAACTGCCGAGCCTTGGCTTCCCAGGACTCACAGCGGTGACTCACTACAACAACTCCTCCAACTCTTTGGCCAAACATACCACTCAGACAACTTAGACTGTGGGGCCATATTATGGCACGAAACACGCAGACCTCCTTATGTGTTTAGCTGACAGTATTTTCTATAGGGATCTGTAAGTGTAGCAACTCCATGAACAGTTACTTCAATTAACACAACTACTACATCCACAAGTAGAGGAAGAAGTATTGAGATCGTATGACTCAGTGTTGTCGTATGTGGTTGCCAACCTTAAAGTTAGAGAGCTCCAGTGGGAAGCATGATAAATCTGATGGGGTTGCAACATTAAAAAAACAAACAATCAAAAAAAAAACCCTTGAAGCCTCTAAAACCATTCAAATTAAACAATAAATGGGAAGGGCACACAATTCTTTGGTTAAAATGCTTTGAGATATTATTCACCTTTGTCGATTGGCTGCAAGTAGACATTGCTTAAGGACGCCAAGCCAAAAACTTTAGATACATGTAACTGATGTGAAAGTTGAAATACCACAATGTAAAAATAGTCACGTTCTGCTTACAAAATTACTTAAGAACTTTTATTAACTGTCGAAATCAAAAATACTGATGTGGAATAAACTCTCTCAACTTGTTATATTATTAGATAACTTTATTATTAGCTGATTATTACAAATGGAATAATTTGAAGCAGCATTTTAATCTTTTAATCAGTGAAGATGAGGCAGATTTCAACTGCTTTTACAGTATATTTGTATCTACAGGCTGAGGGCTCAATGTTAGATATGTATAGTGGACTATGGATGTAATGACAGAACTGAACACAGAGTTGGGTGTAGGACCCTGTTTATTCCTATACGAGCTGCTTAGTGGTGCATGCTACTTCTGGTAGGCCCTTGCTTACTAGAATGAGGATAAAAATATTTAATTGTGTGTCTCATCTAGGCTTTTGAAATGTTATTAGACAAAATGCAACTCAACTCCTGATAGTAAAAACAGTCATTTTATGGGGGTTCCAATGCTCAAAAAAAGTATGTACCGATCTACAGATGGGCTACAGCGCATTACATAACGGTGTAATTTCATTATTTGGCCACTACAAAAATTGGTTTTAAAGCCCAGCGCATTTCCTGGGGTCATTAAACAGACATGTACAGCAACTTCTGTCAGTACTCTGCCCTCATTTTATCTGTATTTGTGCTCGTTTCTAAGAGCCTGAAAGACACTATGCAGCACCATAAGAAATCATGGAGGTGAGACAGCCATAGGAAATAACGAAGACATTTTAAAAATGGAGGAACTGATGAATCAGTAAATTAATGAGAATAATTCTTCGTCCACATGTCATGATGTATTTAATGCCCTCGAAGAGCACCCCTATCTACAACACAGCCTCTGGTAAAAGGTAAATCATTAGGATATCCTCCACCATGTATGTTGTTGTCATAAATGTTTGACACTGCCCTCTAGTGGATGTACTTATGTCAACGTAAAGGATGCATGGCAATGAAAGTTATTTTTCAAGTAAACTGATCTATTTCTGTGCATAAAGGAGGTGTACAAGAGCTCTTAATCTGCAACAACTAGTAATTTCATCTATCAAATAAAATTGATGGAGGAAAAAAGTGTTTTTTTTTCACAAATATAGCAGAGATGGTGGGAAAGTACAGTATCTTAAAATTGTACCTATGCACAGCACTTGAATAAATGTCCCTCCCACCACTGTCTACCACTACATAAGTTACTACTTCTAATAATGTCACTTGCAACGACAACCCTACACAACAAAGCAGACAAAGAGACAAACAAGACCTGTTACAAGAAGGAGGAGCACACATTTATAAAAAACTAAAACAATAAGGTTTTCTGAAGTGGCTTGATAGGATTTGACAAGCCTGATCGCTACAGCATGTCGTCCCAAAGTTTGATAGAATTTTTCTAATCCCCATTTACACACAAATCAGTGTATGGATTGACTGGAAAAAAAAATACCACATAGCTCTAACAATTCTACAACAGGCTTGTACGTTGTGAGCATATGAAAAACCACAGATTGTACAGTTAATGAACCTTGTGCAGACAGATCAATGTGCATCAGGTCGGCTATGGCGTGTGACCTTACTTCAACACCTCCTTATAGTCAAATCCTCCGGCTGCGTCAAGGATATCCATACAGTCTCACTCACACAGCCACACACCCACTATGCGCCTTTCTATTGTATGAGGGTAGGAAGCCACACTCTTAAATTAACTGGTCTACTGAAGCAGTCAGGGATAAGCTGACACTCTTAAGAATTATCATCATTATACTGCTCGGTCAAAAATGGGTATCAGATTATCAGTGATGAGAGTGAATACTAACAAATCTCCCTGCAGCCAAGTAGCTTGAGGAAAGCGGGGTGGCAGCTGTTGCCCTATAAATCTGATCATGTTTCTGCTCCCGGAGGGGCCCAGGAGACTTCCAGAAAGAGCAACCAGAACTGCCCAATATATTGGCATCGAATATCAGTGCTCAGCTGCACCAAATTCACAGCTTTCCTTCCTTCTTCTCTTTGACCTTAGATTTAGCCATCATTCTCAATGCCAAATGCCTCTATTAAATGATTATGCAGGGGATGAGATACCTATAAATGGTAGCACCCTTGGGCTTTTTTAAAGTGTAGAATTTTTTATTAGGGTTATAATGACTAGTGGTCTGATGAAAAACGACAACAGCGATACAAAAACTAAAAAGGCAGCCAGCTCTGGTAACTTCACCAATGTCATTGGTATTAAAATGTACACAATATCTTACAACATTTGCCTGGTCTCATAAGTGCTTAGCTGAAGAGAGAAGCACCTCTTACACTAACCTCTGTATAATCCCTCACAAAGAGCTCAGACGGTCCTCTGGAGCTCTCAGTGATGCGGCCATCAAAACCATTTTCTCTCCGTCTCTAATGCTATAGGCAGGGTGTTTGTCCCCAGCTACGGAAGATAGACTGTACATACTACCTGCAAACGACCTAAATATATTGAGCATAGAGCATGCTGTCATTACCGTGGGGAGAAAAAAAAAGACTTGAAATGTGCTGTGATGCATTTGGGCTTTCATCACAGTCCTGCAAACACACAATTTGATATCAAAGAAACGGAAAGAGCCTGCGCACTTAAAAAGACATCAGTAAAACAACAGTCTGCACTGTGAGATGCTAAAGGCTATTAAAGAAAGCCACACATTTCCACTCATGTTGAATTATGTACAATATATCACTGACAGACTGACCATAAAAGAAAAATAGCTCTTGTGTCTGTGTAGCGCATCCTCAGGGTAAACTCTATATCACATCAGAACCACAGGCCTTTCTGTAATAATGTCCACTGCCCAGTGGTGGTCTGTGGTGCCATGGGGTCTGCACATTGTGATCTGTGGCTCTATGACAAAGTGCTAACAGCCAAGGGCATTATTTCATGCTGTTCCACAGGCCCATAGCCTGACTCATCTTTTCTGATACATATCTAGCCCTAGGGATGATGTTCAGTTTAATTATGGATACATGGGACATCAGTCAAAGTTAATGTTGTTCTTGTTTTACACAGTCATCCATACAAGCTGCCTCTGCCACGCCATGATCATCCCTGAGAGATTTGAAAGGAGCGTCACAGAATCTCAGGGCCCGGAAGTGAGCAAAGAAGCCAGGTGAATCTTTGAATAATTGATATGGTCTAATTTTCCAACCAGAGCGTGTCTCCAGCTGCTGTCATCTAATCATCATTTCAGGGAGAAGGCATCAGAGCTTTGTTGCAGCATCACTGAATATCAGCGGGATTTTCCTCCGCCAATACTTGGAAAAGCTCTCTGTTGGGGCAGGGATCTCAAAGTGGTTCTTATATGGGAGCCGAGACAAGTACTGCGCTCAGCCCTCCTCTCCTGACAGTGGCCTCCGGCAACACTCATCCCTCCCCTGCTAGAGCTGCAGGCAATATGGCCATTACCTTCAGCCCTGTGGAGCTTTACTTCCCTGGGCAGCCACACACTCAGAGATGCTGATGCTCCTTATGAAGGCTCTTCCTTATGGCAAGAATATTAAAAATGTGCCTGGTGGTGCCCACTTGGGAAGATGTCCATCTTTATTGTGTGGGGATGTACTCTTACAGCTAATGCGCAGGTAACTCTCTCTCTGAATTGACAGGATTAGTCTCCCTGTGCAAAGATGACGTAATGTTATTATAAAATGCTGAATTAGACTGTTTCAATTGTTTAACATAGCCACATCTAAAAAGTATGTATTTAATTTATCCCTTCCTTTGTTTCAATGGAATATGCAGACAGCTTATCATGGAGGCTCCCATTCCTTTGTGAAATAACAAGCAGTGTAGATTAATTGCAACAGTTCCAGCAACAGAACAGAAGCGATTTCTCCAAAAATATGCTGCTAATGACTGGGTGTCACCCTCCCTCTCTGTGTCTGTATGTATGCGTGCCAGATTGTAACCAGCCAGTCTGATGTGATAAAAGAATAGGGAGATGCACAGATGGCTAAGGTCATTACTTGATTGATTTGCATTGTGATTGTTGTTAAAAATGGACCATTACACTGAATTTGTCGACAATGAGGAACTACAATAAACGCCCCGCCATTGTATGTCTCCACCAGCCAGTCAACTTGCAGTCCAGCCTCTCCTCTTGTCTCTCTCTTTGTGTATGTTGTCTTTGTCTCTGTCACCCTCTGTGTGTTTATTCTGTTTCACTACCTGTGTGAATAAGCTTTGTTCGTGGGAGTCTTTGTAGTGTGTCCTCTTCAAGGTCTAAGAGGCAGAGTGGAGGTTGTGTGGTTACACCTGGGGTTGCTCATTGTCCTCCAGGATCCATTCTTAATATTTATTTACAATCTATCTGTAATTTTGTCATTGTGATTAAAAAAATGATGTTGGTCTAATCTGTACATGCCACATATATTGCACATCTGGCCGTCCTCCTCTGTTGCTCCTCCTGAGGTTTCTTCCAATTTGCCTATAAATGGCAGTTGTCCCTTATGATTCAAGGGTCCAAGTATAAAGGATATGGTTTTCTGTACAGATCAGAGGCCTCTTGAGGCAAATGTTTGCTTTGTGATATAGGGATATATTAATAAAACTTTTTGATTTGACATTGTTAAGCTTTGTTGTTCTTGTTCTGCTGCATGTCCGTTAGTGTGTAAGTTCACTGAGAGAAACAAAGGGCAGACACAACTCATAGTCATACAATCTGTAAGTGTACGCATGCTTGGCTAAAGCTTATTTAGACAGAACAGAGGTGTAGCCATGATAGTAGGCAATTCTTTAAATATGGATGTTGCTACAAACAAGACAAATTCTAAAATGTGGACACTTCACACACATTTTAAACCCAGCAGCACAGAGGATCTATACAATCACCACAGTTTCAATGGGCACCCAAGATTAGTGTCAACAATACAGTATCCAACCCAATATGAAAAATGGTCACAATCTCCGTTCCTCAGTTATGACACTGAACAAATTGTCAGAAAAGTGTTTTTGCAGAACATTATGATGTCACAGTGAAGATGGCCTTTGACCTTTTGGATATAAAATGTCATTACTACATCATTTTATCCAAATAGATAAATTTGGTGCGACTGTGTCATAATTAATGTATGACCAAAAACTGGTTTTGTGAGGTCAAAGTAACCCTGAACTTTGACCTTTGAACACCAAATCCTAATCAGTTCATCCCTGAGTCCAAACGGACATTTGTGCCATATGTGATGGAATTTCCTACAGGCGTTCCTGAGATATTACATTCACAAGAATGGGGCAGACATGAGGTCACAGTGATCTTGACCTTTGACAACAAAGTCTGAGCTGTTTATCATTGAGTCAAAGTTGATACATGTGCCAGATTTGAAGTTTTTCCCTCAACGCACACCTAGGATATCGTGTTGAGAAGAATGGGATGCATGAGGGGACAGACAACCTGAAAACATAGAGCCTCTGGCCACAGTGATCACCAGCGTGGAGGCATAAACAAAAAAAGCTTTCTCCAAAAAGAGTTAATGACTACCTTTTTATCTCTGTACTGACATAGTCCCCAATTACCTCCACGATTTCCAAACGGATGATGAAGACTGTCAGGAGCGAAAATGCAAAGTAACTCCAACATCGAGACCAACACATGCTCTCCACTGCTGGAGCCAGAGACTCTTGGCTCTGAGTGAGAGCTTCCTAGCCAGCTCTTCTTGGCACCGCTGGCTTTCTGTCCTGGGCATACTGATTCTCATATCAGGGTTCATTTACATAATCCTGCCTGCGATTGGTCTCAGTTTAATGAAGGGTGGTAATGCATTTCTATAACAATGTTTCACCCCTCAACATGCCAACGTAAACAGAACAGTGTGATGACATCTGGTGAAGCACTCGCTGACTCTGTAATCATAAAAAAGAAAAGCCAGTCGTCGCTCAGTGGTGTCAGGGCTCTGACATTTTCAGACAAAAGAGAATGTCAAAACTTTTTTTCAGGATGCGTGTTGCTGGCTTCCAGTGTGGCAAACTGTGACAAGTGAGCAGATCCAACCTACAGTGTTAGCCATCAACAAAAATTCCCTCTCTTCTGTATCTATGCTGCAACTATCATCCAACAGTGCTGCCACTGGCACTGCAGCCTAGTCTCCAACCCTCTTAAATATTGTAGATTAGTTCAAAAATAAATGTTGTTTTTTTTTTCTTTCAAAGTACTGCTGAATGTGCCAGCTCATTATATGCTAGTTCTTGAACAGGGAACACAATTTTAATTTCCCAAGTCATACCTGTCAGAGGGGGAGCAACAATGCAGCAATAAAGAGAAATTTATAGTAAATAATTTCCGTTTTTATAATCTAGAAGAATGTAGTTGCTTTAGACTTTGTATTTTTAGATAAGCAGCAGGTTGTAAATATCTGCTCCTACGGGCTTCATGTGCTCACAGTTGCCCTCTTCTCCACCTGACATATGCAAATGAGAGTAGATGAAGAAAAAAAACAAATGCCACGTGCAAGCTTTTATGCTAACAGTACTACTGAGTAAAAAAGGCCAGGGCCAGGTTTGAGTGCAATCCACATGTTCACATACTACACTGTTGTAAGTACTGCATAATGTGTGCATAACAAGTGTATGGTCGAGCAAGGGAAAGAAAGAGAGAGAGATGTTGCATACACTCATTGTTGCCAACCACCCGAGTAGGAAGGTGGTGGGGATCAGAGCAAAGTTGGTAGAAAGTTTACAACATAGAGTTTGAGTTTGTTAATGAATAGTAGCTGCAGCTCATCAAGACCAAGATAAGTTCCTTGTTTTCCAACTGCTGGGTAAAGTGAAGGGTTGTTAGCTCCAGTGTGAGCATCCATGGTCTGGAAGCTGAAGCAGGAACAGTTGTCTTGAGTTGTCTGAATACTTTAGAGTGGTTGAGCCATGTGTGTACTTAAAATTAATGTGGTTTCTAGCAATATTGTTAGTAAAAAGAGTTCAGCATGAGTCAGATTTATTTGTACCAAATTGATAAGGAAGAGGAAAAAAAGAAGATAAAAAAAACTTGCAAAGAAAATCATACACCAAATAGCAATCACAATACCTAAAAAAAAAAAAATAAAAAAACTAAAAAATGAAAAAGATTTTTATGATTTACCCTATCCCCAAAACAAACTGTCTATTAAAAAAAACTATATTCACCTATGATTTGGGGCTATGAATTCTCCAGTAATAAGTTAAAGATGTAGGCAGAGAACATTTTACATATACTAAATTAAAAGCATTATCAACAATTAAACCAAGCGTAGGAACACTAAAACAACTAAAAAAAAGTCTGCCTGAACTCCTAAACAGATGGCTCCGTATGTCTACTCTGTGAACACCTGACAGGAATTTCAGCTCACACCTCCAACCTCCCGACAGAGGGTTTCTTCTCAACGATGCAGCCCTGGTGGGGAGATTAAGTAGGCTGCCACAGGAGTGCACAATGCTTCATTAGCCTAGCAAGGAGGGATGTCTGGGCCCGCAGCAATCTGGGACCCAGTGAAATGTCGAAGGACCTCTAATGTAATCCTGAATGCTACTCATTACTGCCCACTGTATTGACTATATTAAAGAGAGCCCGAATGATTATTCAAAGGATCAAATCAATTCTTCACATAATGCCTTCACTCAAGATCTAATCACGGCGTGCTTAATGTATTTAATGGTGCCAAGGCCAGTAGTGCATAAAACCATGCATGTGAAGGTGGTGATGTTAATGACTTAAGTAACTTGTGATTCCTGAGAAAATCCTTTAACCGGTGCTACTGTGCTGAGACAGTTGAGTCCAATCAAGAAACTTTTCAGTGTTAATTACAGCAGTTAGTTTTGTCAGTCAAGTCACAGGTCTGCTACTGCCAGCTTTTCTGTTGGACTGACAAGAGTAAGTGAGGAGTCAAGATGATAATAGTATATATATATATATATATATATATATATATATATATATATATATATATATATATATATATATATATCCCAGCCTTTATGATAATAAGGTGAAGCATTCTGACATCCCTCATATATAACATTAATTACCACTGCTGTTATTTATGGAGGAGAAATTTCTGCAGTAAATTTGACAACTCTAGGTGATGTGCCCATTGTCTATTCTCCCAGTTAACCTTTCACTAATTATATTATTTTTACATTTTAATTAACTTTTTTTTTAACTAGGCGAGTCATTAACAAGAAATTCTTATTGACAATGGCAGCCTAGCAAATGGCAAAGGAAATACTGACTGTTATAATGAACAACTATGCGCACCATGTAGGCTGAGTGTTTTGCAGTGACATGAGTTCGAATCTGACCTGCAGCCCTTTGCTGGATATCATCTTCTCTCTCTCTCTCTCTCTCTATCTCTCACCCCACACTCCTTTCACTCTCTAGCTGTCATAAAGGCACTAAAAAGCCTTTAAAAATATTGTTAAAAAACGTGTTAAATGCTGAAAAAACCTACACTGACACCCATATAAAATCAGTAGGTACATTGAGGTTTTCTCTAAACTTTCATGCTCACTGCATCCTAACTTTTGTAGCGAGAGAAAAAAATGTTGCAGTAAAACTTTGGTACTTGATTATGGTGATGTCATGTAAATCCATGCAGCAGCAACAGCAGTGGTGCAGTTCTACCACACTGTGTGTTGTTTTAGAAGCTTGACATCTCTTGAGAATTGGGGAAATCCCTTAATTTTTTATGCGTCTTACAAAAGGTACAATGTCAAGTGGGAACTGAAATTCAGATTTGCCACTACAGTTTTTTATCCACACTTCAAAAAATACAGCCTACATGATTGCTATTGTTGAGGCCAGATGTTTCTTAGAATTATTATATATTCCCTGCTATAGACTTATGTAAAATGCCCAAACCAGTCATTTAAAGAAGTGTCATGTTGCACTGTGATACAGCCAAAATCCTTAAATGTTGTGACGCAGTTGTTTAGTTATATCCCCCAGCAGTACTGTAACTACCCCTGGTGACCTGCTACACTTGCACCCTAGGGTCATTTTCTAAAATGTTATTATTATTATTATTATTATTATTATTATTATTATTATTAGTAGTAGTAGTAGTAGTAGTAGTAGTAGTAGTAGTATTTATTTATTTATTTTCAACTTAATTTACAAAGTCTGGTTCATTTTTTTATTTGTCTGCATGTTTTTTTTAAATATTGCTTTTTTGTTTGTAAATATTGTTTTTTTTTGTCAGTGCTAAAAAGTGAACAGTGTAAGTGCCTCATGTTTTTTTTTAAATTTAAATTAAAGAAAATATCTATATAAAGTATTAGAAATCTGTTACAATATGTTAATATTTTTAATAATTATGTTAAATTATTAGCATGACAATTTGTCTTTTTTTCATATTTTTGTTTTTATTCAATATGGAGTGAATTTGACTTTCTAGAAATTAAAGGCATGTCCTTTGTGTGGTTCTTAGTTTGAATCCATAAAACAAGATCACTAAGATTGGTAACATTGGGAGATCACAGTGTTTTCTTGTTTCCAAAGGGTGTCTCACACTGAAATGCAATGCTGGGGGAACAATCTCTTGGCATCTTTGGATGAACCAGTGGCCTGAGCTTTGAATCTGTTCAGGCTTTATCAGCACTCTGTCAGTCATTTTCAAACAGGATAGAGCAAAGCAGATTATCCTGGCTCTGCACCGGCGACACTGTTGACTCATTTGACTCACAGATGAATGCAAAATTATCTCTAATTTGTTCAGAACGAGTAAAGAGAGGAAACATTGTCCGGCACGAAGCTGGATGGAAGGTGTCACTCCAGGATCGCTCAGCTTTTCACCTCTGCTTGTACGACATGAAGGTCATAGCACACAAGGCTCGATGTGGGCCAGCTCTCGGCAGTGAGGCAGGTTGGAGGGGCAGAGCTCCATCTCCAGGAGGACAACAGAGTGCCACTGTCACGGGGAGTATATACCCTCTCTGCCACCGAGAGCGGTCAAGTGGAAGGGGCCAGCCCTTGAGCAGGCACGCTTGTGTGAGAGTGTGTATGTGTGTGTGAGCATGTATGCAGAGGGAGCAATCTGGAGTGTGCTGGAGGCTATGGCCTCTTTGACGTGATAGATTCCCTTTGCAGCCTGCAAAGCCAGGAGGGAGCCAGTCAACATCCTGCCACATGCCCCGCTGTTTATCTTCCAAAATCTGGTGGCGGGTTGCATCCTCTGGGCCTGCCCCAGCCGCTCTCTCCCCTCACCGTAATCACCATAACTTATGGTGACATAAATGACCATGCGTGTTCTAATGTTTTTGCTAGATTGAAAGACTAGTGCACTAAAACTGATCCCGCCCCCCATGGATTTCCTGCTATTGAGCTGAGAACACAGTAACCTGCAAGTGGCATTTATATGGGTATGCAAATGTTCCCTGTGCTTTAACAGATTCAAGCTGAATCAGGTTTCCCTGGAAAAACAAGGTAGATAGCTCAGAGCTCTGAGATCATAGCCTCTTGCTGAAGAGAAAGAGAGCTGGGAGGGGAAAAAATTCAATTCCAAATCTGCGGCTTCAAAAGTGGATGGAAGCTGAATGCAAATAAAGTTCTGTTTCTCTGTGTTGTGATTTATCACTGTGCCGAGCAGGAGTGCCGGGGCAGGCGGTGTATTGAACGGAATGACTCTCCTCACATATTGGAAAAGCAACTCAACAACAAAGCACAGGAAAAATGGAGCCAGACAGATGGATGACCTTCAGTCCTCCTTGGTGGGAATAGGCAGAAGAATTTGTTTAGAGAGCTAATCATTCACTCCGGTTAAATAATTGTCTGGAGAGCCCATCTATACTTAAAAAAAAAAAAAAAAATCATTGGCATGAGGCACTTTTGTGAAGTCAAATAAAACGATGTGGGAATGAAAGTAATGAATGATGGACCATGAAAAAAAGAAACAAATTATACAAAAAATATGGGTTTATGCCATTTTTTAAACTACGTCTGTAGCGTACAGACTGACAACACTTTTATCTTTCATGAGAAATTGTTTTCGAATAAAAGTCGCACAACAAACTCTGTATCAGTCTGAGAATGAGAATACAAATGCCTCTCTTATCGAGAGCCACATTACGGATGCACTATAACAAAATATTAACGCAGCATTTGACATTTCTCTGTGGCACAGTGACATTGCAGCATTCCACAGCATATCATGCACTGTTAAACAAGCCTGCTGGGGACAGCAACTGTGTACTCAGAATCCTATTTCAGCTAAACTGCCAAATTTCAGCTGAAAGCCCTCTTTGAAGCCCCTGTTGCCTGTTTTCCTCCATCTACAGAATCTAACCAGGGTTTACTAACGTCCGTCGCTGGACAAAATAGTGAAATGCATTGGGAATTTGGGCTTTGCTGTTGTTTGTTTAAGCCATTATTTTTGCTGGTTTGTCTGTGAACCACTGGGATGCTGTGCTATTCAGAACATCAAGCAACACTCAGTAAGAAAACATCTACTGTAGAACAAATGGCAGCAGTGTGAATAAAAAGCAAGTCAGCTCCAGGCTTCCTGTTTTACTGTACTCTGATCCTCCAATTTGGTGCTCATTTGGAATTTCCAGTAAACAGGATTGATTGAGTAGGGGCCTTGTGTTTTCCATCTCCCTTCTCTCCATATAATTCTCCGGTGATGAGTCATGTCACCATTGCTCTGCCATGGGTGAGCCTCAATCTCCGTGCCCAATGACTGCACCAGAGAGCAATCCTTCAACACAGCCCTGGTATCAATCTTGCTTGGAAGCAGTTGGCGATGAACCTGGACTGCCTTGAAAAGTTCTCTGGCTGACAGCTTCCATGATCAGCCGTCACAGCTGGCTGTCTGATTCATACCTGAGCACCACATCAAGAGCGAGACAGAGAGAGGTCACCCTTCTGCTCTGCTTCCATGTTGAGTGTTCAATACAGAGAACAACAGCGCTCTCAGTCCCCCTTCAAAATGGGTTATATGCAAAATAAAGAATGGGAAAATCTGCCAAACAAGGGAAAGACTTTGGAGCAAACCCAAGAGAATAATTGGAGCTCTAGTTTTATATTCACCTCGTGTGGCTAAATAACAGAGGCGCTGGCCTGCTGGTCACTGTTTCATTTTCGTTTCTGTTTTAATTCCCAGGATAGCAAGCACTGACTTTGGAAAAACACTAAGGTCAGTCAAGTTAAAATCATTTCATATTTATATATATATAATTACAATAAAGGTCTCATATGCTAAATAAAAGGTCAATTCAGTTAAAGGAGCAGTATTTATTTTTTAGTGGCATCTAGCTGTGAGGATTGAAGATTACAACCAGCTCAAACTTCTCCGATGTGCCAAGCGTGAGCTCCTGGTTATCCTTCAGTGTTCATTGTTCAGGAGATCTTTAGCGGGAGCCAAATTATCTGCAGAGGCCTCCTCTCCAAAACAAACAGGCCCAGTGGTTAATACCCGGGGAAACACTTTATTGAGGTAGTTTCATGTGACACCTGCTTAAGTGTGCTCACATTTTTTTTGCTGATATCTATAGATCTAGATACTCAGGAGGTTTTTACCAGGAGCCAAATTATTCCTAGAGGTCTCCTCCACAACAAAACAAACTAAACCGGTGATTTAAAAGAGAGAAAACACCAAGCAAAGCAGTTTCACATTAAGAATCTGGGTTTTTCTGATGCTACTTGGGTTGTCTCTGAGGGGCTGATGCAAAACATTGATGGTCCTATCTAGAGCCAGCTTTTGGTTTGTCTGTTCTGGGCTACTGTAGAAACATGGTGGTGCAACACGGTGGACTCTGTAGATGAGGACCCACTCTCTATATAGATATGAACGACTCATTCTAAGGTAATGAAAACAAAACAATTCTTTTTTCAGGTGATTATAAACTAAATAAAACATGTATTTTATCATGTTATATGACTGCCAATATATCTCCCTAAATCTGACACACTGGACCCCTAAATCATAAAAAAGCACCACTAGTAGAGCAATACAGATGGAGAATTTTAAGGTTTCACATTTGAATAATGAGTTCTTATGCCGAACCAATACAAAGTAGGTGTATTCTTTGCAGTACTGCTTAAGTCATTTCAAAATGTCATTTGATCTTGACGGCAATATGTATTGCAAAAAACAATGTCAGATTTTGACATTAGAAATTAGTAAGATAGCTACTGAGAACAGAGATAAAATAGAACCATCTATTGTAGAGGCACTGTATGTCTTCTCTGCATCACTTGTTAGAGGAAATAAACATATCTTATGCTGCAAATACTGCAATAATAATACTGCTTTGCATTTTCTTTTTGTGGGCTGAAAATTGAGTTTTAAAAGTAAAGAATCTCAGAATGTAGCAAGGTCATTGTTAAGACTTGGTAAGCTACCCCTGCAGATATACAGTGTGAAGGCAATTGTGTGCCATAAGACAGGAAAGATAGTACTTTTGAGTAATAATTTAAAATAAGGGTGGTGGCAGAGCAAAACAATTGACTTGTGTATTTTATTAATCTACGAAGTAATCACAAAAGCTCAAATTCTTGCATCATGAAAATCTCACAGCAATGTTTCTTAAACAGAGCCTCACTATAAGGACGGCGTCACAGAGTTAACATATGCTGCCCTGCATCTCGATAAAAAGATGTGCAGAACCAGGCTGTTCTCACCAGCTGACACGCTGCCATCTCCTTATTTAAATTGAGAGCTCATTGCCCCTAATCCTCACCGACTAATCTGGGTATATGATTGTCATTCACTCTCTTACAGGTATGCTCCATTAGAAAAAAGGCTTAAAAAGGGGAAATCTTCATGATCATGTTAAAACTCCATTAACCCAGTTTTTACCATTTAGTAGAAACAGTGAAAAAAGCGACACTGCTCTGTGAGGTCTTGGAAAATTAATGTAACTGAAAACACGTAGGAACAAGGTGATCTATCAGCTACTTGCAACAAACACCAAGGCATAAATATTTTTTTAATCTGGCAATTACCTTGTTTCGATAATGAACATTTCATTTTATTCACTGCTTTTTGAACCCAATTACAAAACATAATGTGTATGTTCCTATATTACTATAAGGTCATGGCTGCAATGGCTTTGTCAGATGCATAATAACAAATTATTCTTTGGACCAATTCCATTACTTGGACAGAATGTTTGAGGAGCCAACACTTGGCCAGGATATACGTGACCAACAATTACCCTTCCTTTGTGTTGTCATGCTGCAGACTCTTGCCGGCTCATTCCTTGAGGAAAAGAAAAATCAATTGCTTTTGCTCATATTTGAACACTGCACTTACATATGAGCCACAGAGAGAGAGAGAGACCTTTATTTTTTCTAATGCTTTGGAGTGCCTGAGGTTAACGTAGACTACAAGCAAAAAAGGTTATTAAATGTCTGCCATAATACTTGTCCTGCCCATAACAGAAAGTTATTTAGTTTCTACGCCCATCCTCCAGGACAGTAAAGAAATAAAGTAAAGAGTAAAGAAATCAAAACCATGACAAGCTTATAAAGCGGCTTCTCGTGTCTTCAAGCTATTATGCATTCTTTTGCCAGCACTGCAGAGGGGAGTTGTGCTCTAATTAAACTCACCTCCAAATATCCTTGCCGACACCTCCAGAATACTCAAAAGCTTTTAAAATGTGGCTGAGATGGGAATTTGTTATGCATGTACGCAGCATTGCTAATAAATCCCTGTTTAGACTTCAGCCAAGATTAGCGTTGCAACCTGCAGAACACATCTCCAGCGTGCCACTGAGTCACAGAGGTCACTATTCAAATTCTTTGACACATGAAAGCCTCCTGTGATTGAACCAGTCCTCAGAGGCGACGCCAGCTGCCGGAGCAGGGCTGTGTGAACTGTTAACTACTGACTGCTGCTGCAAACATCTGCGTGGATGAAAACATTTGCTACAATTCAACGCTATCAAAGCTAAGAAAATAAAGCTCAAACATTGGAGCAGCATTTACTCCAAAAAATGGTGAGAAAACACTGTGGTGCACACAAAACTGCAACACACTTCCTGGATATTCTCTGATGAATTTTAGTTTTGACTGTAAACTGTGAAAAGATAAACCCCCTGACTGTACTTTTGAGAAGCTGGGAAATATTAATCCTTGCAGAAAACATAGTGAAAATAAGAAATTAATAGGGATTGGCTGTGTAATTTTAAAGCTCAATCAACCCATCATTGTTTGTTGCTCCGTGAAGAGGCTTTCTGAGCAGGCAGGACCTTTGAATTGATGTTAAACACTTGAATAAACACACCCTTGTCAGCGAGGAGAGCAGTGTGTTCGTTAACAGCTCCGTCCTCACACAAAGAAAGGAACAAACCTCCTCTGTGATAAAAGCTTATTAGCTACCTGTGAGGATTAAATCTGATCACTCAGGGCTCTCGCAGAAACAGTGAAAAGATGTGTTTCTGTTTGCCTTTTCCACTTTGTAAATCATATGCATTTTGATTCCATTATAAGCTCACATAAAATCTCTGCCTGGCACCAATTTTTATGCCCCGTGAAAAATGACATTGCCATCACCTTTAGAGATATACCTTCAAACATGACTGCTAATCTACTGCGTTTGCTAAGTGCTTGAGGGGAAAGGGTGAGTTATTAAGATTGAAAGTAAAGACATCCTAAACGATTAAACACATAATTAACAGCTACTGCATGAAGGGCATGACTTGTCAAATCTCAAGGGATTCCTGATCGGCCGGCTTAAATCTCCCACAAGTAATTCTTGTGCTCAAAACACAACATCAGCTCAGACACATAAACTAAACTGCTTCGCCTGAAGCAAATGAAAACTTTCTCAGTCTTTCAAAATATGTCTGCTGTTATTCGAGTAATTATGCCATCCAAACATTCCTGGAAACCAATCTGAATTCATCATCCTGCAGTAGCCTTCCAAAATACTTTAAAAACAGCACTACATCTACATCTGGGCTTTATATGACAGCCAAACTAACAAGTAGGCCAAAGCACTGTTCCAGACAGAAATCAATGTCCCACGTTTCCCCCCCAAACCAAAACAAGTTCAACAATTACATCTCTTTGAGGGGAGATAATTATTCACCAATGTGCCAAATGAACAATTTTGTTTGTCCGACAACAAAGTATAAACCACAAGTCTTGCGTGACAATCCAGAAAATCAAGCTGAGCTTTGGCCGCTGCCCCAGAACAAGCATCTGTCAAAACAAATGGATCTTGTTTTCAAAATATATAAATAAACAAATAAACAAGTTATGATCCATGGATGAAATGAAAAAAGGACAAAGAACTGTGGAATCTCAACAGACATAAGCGTGACAATCATAGCAATTTCACTTAGGGGTGAAAATGGAAAAATAACATCAATGGCTTTCGGTGAAAGAAATAATGGCATTATCCCAAACTGCAAGATTACATTATGAAGAAAATAACCTTTAAGCATGCTGACTGTCAAGGAATTCAAAACAATGAAAATGACCTCTAATACTGAATAAAAAAATACATTAAATACTTTCAAATTACAACAATCTGTGTGTCTTTACATGAATCATATTCCTATATGATTCTTTAAAAGAGTCTACTGACACACTGGATAATGGAAATATTTAAATTGAAAGAAATTAAATAGACCCTATAAATGACCCTGACCAATGTCAAAACTGAAACTGTGCTCTGTGAAAGATCAGTCTTAAGGTCACACCTCTACGGCTTGTTTTTTGGCACGCAATTGAGACATTTCATTTCATACCAACAACAGATCCCATAATCTAACTTGCCAACCGAGGACGCATCAGATGAGGATTTTGGCTAATGGGATTGAAAGGGAAGCCCAGTCAATCACTGCGAGGATGATGCATCACATTCAAAATGCACTTCAGTGCTCTGCACATACGTGGTTCAATCAGATGTGAAAATGAATGATATACAATAAATAATTCACCCCCCACCCCCCACCCCCACCCCCCAATGTTATTCAGGGTCACAGAGACGATCCCAGCACACATTGAGCAAAAGGCAGGGAAACACAACGGATGGCTCAACAGTTAATCAGAGGGCTTCAACAGACAATAATTCACACTTACATTTATGTCTAAGGGCAATGGGTGTGACTTGAATGTGCTTTCAGTATATAAGAGAACTACCATGACATGATGTCACCTTGTGAAAGAGGGTAAAACACAAAAAACAACAAATTCAATTTACATCCTATTTCTGATTGATGAAACCTAAAATAAAGTACTTGACAAAAAAGCTGACTTAAAAAAAAATACCTACACCACTGGCCTGATCACATAACTAAAACCTGACTAATAGTTCAGTAATTTAATATTTTACTGTTTATTCTCTTCTACTGCACAAGTACTTCGCACCTAAAACAAGAAACATCTCGACTGTTGCATCATTTTTTGGCTTCTGTTCCAATATTAGAAAGAAACAGAGAGGCAAACCACAAAGGCTGCCACAGGGACACGATAAAACCATCTCACAATAGCCACTTCAAACTGGAAATGACACCTACTCTGTGAGCATCCAGGTTGCCTGCAAGGCCAAATAATGTCTCCTCACAAACGTTTCACAAATGTAGCCACCATTTCCCTAGCTAAACACATTTCATTCATAACTAACAGCAGGCTGCATGAGGTGATGTCAAACAAGGCTGTGGGTGGTTGTTAGGTGAGTGTTAAGATGTGTAATTCCCACAATCCCCCGTGCTCATAAATGGGATAGATAGCCACTGTCAGTCGGCATCACAGCCATTGTGTGCTGCTGGATTATTAGCTGCAAACACACACACACACACACACACACACACACACACACACACACACACACACACTTTCTCTTCCTCAAAGCTTACTTTTTATGTGCAAAATTTACAGAACAGGTGCACACAGCAGCAACTCCAGTGTTATTATTGGACAACTGCAGCTGAATTGCAGCTGACCTCATTTGGATGACACTTGATGGTATATAACTTGCCAGTCTGGAAGAAAAGTTGCATCAGTTCACTTATTTGTCTTTGTTTGAGTGGTTTATTGTTTAATGATGTTTCTTTTAAATTGTTATTTAAAGGCAATGTCTGTCTGAGTATTTCCATTATTTAATACTATATTCTTAAACGTCACTACATCTTGGAGGCAAATATTGTACTTTCAACTTCACTGGATTAATTTGACAACATTATGTACTAATTATTCTGTAGATTTTGATTGCTAATACAACATATAATCAATAATTAAAATATACATTGTGATTATTATTAAACTACACAGCACTATATAGAGTAACTAAAATTAGCTCCACTTTACCAGCTACAA